>NW_012105575.1:292550-334586 GCF_000951045.1 Mandrillus leucophaeus
CTCACTCCAGCCTGGGCCACAGAGTGAGACTCTGTCAACAGCGAGACTTTGACAAATAAACAAAAAAGTTCAATATCACTGATCGTTAGAGAATTGCAAATCAAAACCACAATGATATGTCATCACACACCAGTCAGAATGGCGATTATTAAAAGATCAAAAAATAACAGATGCTAGTGAGGTTGTGGAGACACAGAAATGCTTATACACTGTTCTTGGGAGTGTAAATTAGTTAAACCATTGCGGAAACTGGGCGGTAATTCCTCAAAGACCAAAAGAAAAATTCTTATAAATACTTTTCTAAAAGTGTTCCAAGTATCGATTAGACAGATTTAGACATAGGGACATTTTAGACTCAACTTGATCTCCCACTAAATAAATATTAATTTTTTTCTCTGAAAGATTTGTTGATTATTGTCCCAGGAGTTAAGGCTTCTGGGGACTTTCTCTAGTGAGAAAATCGTCCCGGCCAAAGGGATTGGGCCCACCAGCTGGCTGGTGTGAAACTAGACAATTTCTTTTCTGATCACTCACTTGTTTATAATAAAGGTAAACATCTCATGACACACTGTTCTTTATTTTGGGGCCCCTTGATTTGAGTATAAAATATGTTCAAAAAAGTCTTGTGGTCTGTGTAGCAGCTGTAGCTATCAAGACTTGTACCTGTTTGCCTTTTGTAAAGAGTTTCTTCACAATGGCTATAGTAACTGTAAGTTATCTTTGGTATGTTTCACCCATTTCTCTAGAAAAGAGTAAGTTCTGGGTCCACAGTTCTTATACAGAAAATTGACTGCTGTTCCAGATGGAGGAGTTATAGAACCTTTTGATTAAGATGAATGCATGATGCCTTGTCTTCTAGTAACCTTATTTACCTACTGAACCCTGAGTCTCTGCAGGACCCAGTCAGACATCTGATGCCTCCCTGTAGGAACCAGTTTTGTTTCTGTCATGACATTAGAACTAGTCCCAGATTAAAAATGCTCAAATGAACACAGGGAACTCAAAACTCGAAAGTATACAACTCAAATCTGAGAGAAAAGTCACCCACACCATCCAGAGGCTGCAAGAGAGCAATGGGCATGACGCACCTTTTGGATACCATTGCGGACTCACTGGGTGGTCCTGGTGACTGC
The DNA here is from genome assembly GCF_000951045.1 of Mandrillus leucophaeus. NCBI lineage: Eukaryota > Metazoa > Chordata > Mammalia > Primates > Cercopithecidae > Mandrillus > Mandrillus leucophaeus. The sequence goes on from NW_012105575.1 coordinate 293,684, forward strand.
TGCAGGTCGACTTTAGATCCCACATCTGATATCAACATTTTTAAAGAAAAACTTTAGAAAAATTAAATTTAGCAGAATTTATTTGAGCAAAAAACTATTCATAAATTAGGCAGCATCCTGTACCAGCAGAGGTTCAGAGCACTCCATATAGCATTTTGAGCAGAAATAATTTATAGATAGAAAAAGGAAGTAACACAGAAACAGCTTGATTTTATACAGCTCAGTATTTGCTTTATTTGAGCATGATGTGATGGTGCATTTGCCTTACATGGACACTGTCTGATCAGCTGCCCGTCTGTGATTGGCTAAAGCTTGGCTGCTGTAGTTGTCTGAGATTCAACTATCTGTTAACAAGAATATCTTCTTAAGTAGTAGTTTGCTTACATACTAACTTAGGGTGGAGTTCACTACATATGGATGCAGATTTAGACCAAATTTAGTTTAACTCAACACTGCTTAATACAAAGCAAAAAAAAAAAAAAAGGGGGGGGAGGGGGGAATATTGAATGTGTTGAAGATAATGATCTGGCATTATTTTCCTTGAACAAGTAAATACTTATTTTAAATCTAACCCTAAAGTCTATGGCTAATTGTTTTCATTTTACTTTCTTTTAATTTATTTTTTGTTTTTTTTCAATGAAAGATCCAATCACATGTTTTGTTTGTTTTTGCTTTTTTGTAATTGAGGTGTGCTATTGCCATGTTTCAAGTGTCAGTCATACAATACAGTGCTCAAGTGTAACTTCAGTCATGGTGGATGATAAGAAACAACACTCAGCAAAAAATAAAATAATAATAAAGTAAAGTACGTGAAGTGTTACAATATGCCTTCAACGTTTATATGAAGATAACCCACTCCTTACCATCTTGAAATTTAGAATATCTCAGATCTTTTCCAAAAGTATTCCTTTTCGAATGTTTGAATTTCAGAGTTAGCTGAAAAAATACTAGCATTGTTCAGAATAAAATATAAAATGTTGATTATCTCATAATTTTAATCTCAGCAGTATAAAATGGCTGTACTTTGACTACAGTTATAAGAATGCACAAGTAAAAACACTGCATTTTAAAGCAGCTTGTAGTTTCCTTTATATATGAACATATTAATAAATGAAAGTTACTGCAACAATATTAAGTCTACATATGCACTGTATGGCTGCGTCAAACCATTTGAAAATCCAGCAAATAAAAATTTTAAATATACAAAAAAACAATGACCTGGAACATTGACTAATATACACTATGAACAACAACGGATAAAATCAAAATTAAAATGTACATATAATTTCAACAGTATTTTTAAATCCAATTGTTATGAAATGTGAATTGCCAGAGTAATACAGTATTAATTTTTAAACTTTTTAAACTAAAGAATGTATGTATGTAAAAAGTTCTAATAGGCAGTTATAGAAGATGTTGTATGTGATATTTCCCTTTATGACTTAACTGTAGTCAAAACTGGGAACTTACAAATACAGTAAACAGTAAGGTAAATACAGGTTTATTTTTATAATTTAGTTTTAACTTTTCTTAGTAAACTCCATTTGCTGATGTGTTTGGTAAGTCACAATTTTAACACAAAATGTATTTTGAAATATATATTTTTAGATATGAGTTTTTATATTTTTAAAATACAAATTTGAGGCCAGATTTTAAAAGGTGATAGGAATAAGGCTTAGATTCAAAGAGAGAGAGTATTTCCAGGATTCTGAAAGTGAATAACAAATAGAATCAAAATGGGGATTATCAAAGAGAATGATAGATTCAGGGGTAAAGATTTCAAAGTGAATCCTCAAACAAAGGCAAAGCAGTTGAAGACTGAATTCTGCAGTTAACAAAGGATTAAATTAAACTGCATGCCTCGCAGAACTTTCCCAGTTTACACAACCATATTTCTTTAATTGTTATCTAATTCACTTTTGGCACATACGGGTTAATAATAAATGTCTCTTATCCTCTATGTTGCTTTATCCAGCTTACTTCCTAAAGTTTTATATTCTGTTCCTATTTTAGCTGAGTTGTCTGAGACTTTTGCTTCTGGTCATGTTAAAGAGACAACGACCTGAATCATCCTCATACAGTAATTATAAACATAAAACTGGATTTTTTTCACTGTCTTTTTTTTTTTTTTTTTTTTTTGTGCATACATGATAAAGTTAGGCTTTGTGTCCCCACCCAAATCTCATCTTGAATTGTAATCCCCAGGTGTCGAGGGAGAGACCTGGTTTGAATCATAGGGTGGTTTCTCCCATGCTGTTCTAATGATATTGAGTGACTTCTCACAAGATCTGCTGGTTTTTGTAAGGGGCTGTTCCCAATTCGCTTCACACACACACTCACTCTCACCTGCTGTCATGTAAGACGTGCTTGCTTCCCCTTCCGCCAGAATTGTAAACTTCCTGAGGCCTCATCAGCCACATGGAACTGAGTCAATTAAACTTCTTTTTGAGTCAATTAAACTTCTTTTCCTTACAAATTACCCAGTTTATGGCAGTTCTTTATAGCAGTGAGAGAACTGACTAAAACTTACATCATAGTTTTACCTATGTATAGGTAATGTGATATTTTGATGCAAGCATACAATATGATCAAATCTGGGTAACTGGGTAACTGGGAACATCAGTTCAAAACTGGATAAATTATGCAACACAATTGTTTTCACACATTGAACAAACGTCAGTGAAGTTCTGTGACTTCTGTGAGAAGAAAAATCAAGGTGGGCTTAAAAAATATCCGTTTTCTATCTGGAGGAATTTTTTTAGGATAGAATGAAAATGTCCTACAGGATCTTTTTGAATTGAAGATATGGAGATCAGAGTTCCAGGAGGCTAGGCAACTGGGAACTGAACAACCAAAAGTAGGAATCTATACACGAAAAGAGACCCAGGAATCTGCGTTGGCTTCATCTCTCGTGTTTGCTGAATACAGGCATAACTCATTTTATTGTGCTTCATTTTACCGTGCTTTGTAGATGTGTCTTTTTTTTTTCTTTAACAAACTGAAGGCTTGCACAATCCTGCAATAAGCAAGTCTACTGATGTAATTTTTCCAAAATCAGGTATTACCTTCATGTTTCTGTGTCACATTTTGATAATCTATGAAATATTTCAACTTTTTTTCGTTATTGTTGTATCTGGTATGGTACTAGGTGATTAGTAATCTTTGATGCTACTATTGTAACTGTTTTGGGGCATCACAAATCACACCCATATGAGATGGCAAACTTCCTTTATAAATGTGTGTTCTGACTGTTCCACCAACCAGCCAATAGAAGGCTGTTTAGCATACATTGAAAAGTTGTTGTTTAGTGTTGCTGTCTTCATCAATGAACTTAGCTAGATCTTCTGCATAACTTTCTACAACTTGTACTTTAGGACTTGCTGCTTCATCGGGTCGGGCGCGGTGGCTCATGCCTGTAATCACGCACTTTGGGAGCCTGAGGTTGGTGGATCACCTGAGGTCAGGAGTTCAAGACCAGCCTGACCAACATAGTGAAACCCCATCTCTGCTAAAAATACAAAAATTAGCCGGGCATCGTGGTGTGTGCCTGTAATGCCAGATACTCAGGGGCTGAGGCAAGAGAATCACTTCAATCTGGCAGGCGGAGGATGCAGTGAGCTGAGATCATACCATTGCACTCCAGCCTGGGTGACAGAGCGAGACTCCGTCTCAAAAAAAAAAAAGAAAGACGCTTGCTACTTCATCTTGTATTTTTATGTTATGGAGACAGCTTCTTTCCTTCAACTTTAAAAAGCAACCTCTGCTTGGTTTCTATGTAGCTTTTTTACCCGTCTCAGGCTTCATCCTCTGGATTAGGCTTTGCCTTAAGGAGATGTTGTGGTGGTTTTTGTCTTCTATCCAGACTACTAACACTTTCTCCACATCGGTAATTGGAGATTTTGCTTCCTTACACAATTTGTTTTGCTTCCTTACACAATTTGCTTCCTTCACATACAAAATTTGGCTATTTTTCTCAAGAGGTCTAGCATTTGACCTATCTCAGCTTTTGACATTGCTTCCTCTATTAAGCTTAGTTATTTTTTGCTTTTTATTTAAAGTGAGAAACATGAGACAACTCCTTTAGCTTAAACACTTATAGGCCATTGCAGGGAAATTAATTGGCCTACTTTCAGTATTGTTGTGTCTTAGGCAATATGAAGGCAGGAGGAGAGGGCATTTAAAACACTCCATCAACTTAGTTCGTAAAGCAGCAGCATATATATAGAGGATTTACCCCAGTGTGGAAAGAAGTTCTACTGTGACTAAAATGCTACTAAACAGCATCACATACCACAAAGAAATCTTTTGTGAAAGGAAAAGTCAATTGATGTGGCAAATTTTATTTCTGTCTTAATTTAAGTAATTGCCACAGCCACTCAAATGTCAGCAATCATGACCACAGTCAGTTAGCAGCCATCAACAGCAATATGAGACTCTTCAGCAACAAGAAGATTATGACTCACTGAAGACTGAAATGATTGTTAACAGTTTTAAGCAATAAAAAGTATTTTTAATTAAAGTATGCACATTTTTCTTTACACATTTGCATTGCATACCCAGTAGACTACAGTATAATGTAAACATAATTTTTTATGCACTAGGAAACCAAACATTTTTGTCACTCACTTTATGGCAATATTTACTTCGTTGCAGTGGTCTGAAACCAAATCTGCAGTATTTTTGAGGTATGCTTGTGCAGCCCACTGAAAGAGAGATATTCTATGAGACCAGACAACAAATGACCAACATTTAATACAAGTAAATAATTAAAGTTCAGATAAGTTTGGAAATTTCTGAGATCTTTCTAACAAGAATAGGAAGTTCTCCCTAATAACATGTGTAATTAAGTGGATACCTCAAAAACACCACACCTTAATAATATATCGAAAATCTCCCTAGAATTAAGGCTACTCTAGAACAAGTTAAAGCACTAGCAATCAGTTAAAAAGACAGGAAAGTTGATACTCAATAAGTTTACAATCTGTTAGAACAAAGCAGAGCGCTCTTCTAAAGGTAGACATCAAAATACAGATTTTCTATATTACAGTGCTCGGCCTCTAATAAAAACTCTCCTGGCATGCCAAGAAGTAAGACAGTGTGTTTCAAAGTTCAAAGAAATTCTGTCCAGCAAATTCCAAGAAGTTATATAGATGAAAAAAATAGGATGCATGAGCTTTTTAAACGACTATCAATATATTCAAAATTTTCAAGGATTAAAAGTGCGATGGTATTATATATTGAATTGTGTCACCCCAAATTCATATGTTGAAACTATAATCCCCAAGATGACTGTATTTGGAGATGTGGCCTTTAAAGAAGTAATTCAAGTTAAATGGGGTTGTAAGAGTGAGACTCTAACTAAATAGGGCTAGTGCCCTCCTTAGAGATAGAAACACTAGAGGTGCACATTGCAGAGGAAAGGTCCTGTGAGGACAAAATAAGAGGACAGCCACTTGCAAACCAGGAAAAGTCCTCACCAGCGGCCAACTCTGACAGTAGCTTGATCTTGGGTTCTAGCCTCCAGAACTGTTAAGAAATACATTTATGTTGGTTAAGCCACCCAGTCTGTAACAGCCCTAGTGGACTACTACAAATGGGTAGAACTATGTTGTATAAATTCGGAATATTCGAGGATTTTTCCAGATCTCAGTGTTCTATTGATGTCTAACATAATTGTCTATGGACAAAGAACGTATTGTTTGTGAATGTCGTCTTTGTATATGTATTGAGAATTTTTTCTGCCTAGCAGGCAGTCTCTTTTGGTGACTGTTGGCATGAGCACTTAACAGAGATCGTGTTTTGGGGTTGTATGGAACATACAGTATATGTTAATTAGATCAGTTTGATAATGTTGCTTAAGTCTTTACTTCTTTACTGATTTTCTGTCCACTTATTCCATATATCAATGAGATAGCAGCACTGGAATACCAAGTAAAATTGTGGATTTACTGTTTCTTACCAGCCTGTCTATGTTTGCAGTTTATTTTGAAACTATCTTGTGGGATGTACACACAAATAGATTGTACAAAGAAGAGCAAATTAAAACGAAAGTAAGTAAAAGGAAAGAAATAATAAAGATAAGAGCACATATCAACACAAAGGAGAAGGGCAAAGAAACGAATAAAAAAATGCTGATTCTTTGAAAGGGAGTAGGGTAATGGATCAAGAAAAATGAGAGAAGATACAAATTATTACTATAGGAATAAAATTAGGGTATTGCAAACATCTAACAGAAAATAAGAAGAAAAATTTCTTTCCTTGAGTGTAGGATGGACCAATGAATATTAGGAATACCACAACATCAGAAAAAAACAAACAAACAAACAAAAAAAACACTTCAAAGAGATGCTCTCATGCTGGGCTCTAGGAAGAGTGCAAATACTTATTGCATTTATCTTGTATAATTTAGAGCTTCACAGTTTATAAGTATAGTGTGCAGTGATGAAGTATAAAATGGTTTAATATAAGCACACTGAAAGGTGCAGTTTACATTGCTCTCCCAATGACAAAAAATATATAATTATTTTTCTAACTACAAAACACATACCCACTCATTGTAACATATTAATTAATCCTTAAATGTATGATGAAGAAAGACAAACTGTACTCTTATATAAACCAAAATGGGTTTTAGGACAAGAGCAAAACCAAAATCATTTAAATTAAAATAATGAAAAACTCTATTCATTCGTGTAAAGAAGAACTTAAATACATTACCTACCTTCCTTTAGCTTTAAGGTCTTGTAAATCTTTATTCTTCTCTACTCATTTCTATAGTCACAGGTCTGTATTTTCATAGAGTCAGAAATCTGAGGTAGAAAAGTAAATAAAAAAATTTTCAATTTTGAAAAGGAAGAACCAAAACAAATTATATGTATTTAAGCTAGAAATAAAAGGTTGAAATACTTCACGCATAATCGCAACCAAAACAAAAGTTAAGTAAGAAAATATCAAACAAAAGATATTTAGGCTATGTATGAAAAACTATTGATGGAAATAAAAGTAGTCATAAATAAATGGAGACACAAATCAAGCAATTGATTAGAAAAACTAAATATGGTTAAAAATGCCAGTTTTCCCCATATTTATCTGTAGTTTTAAAGGAATTGTTTTTTGCATATTGTTTTCAAGTAAATTGATGAGCTGTCTCTAAAATTTAAATCTAGGAGCAAAGGTCAAAAATATCCAAGATATTCCCGAGGAAAAAGTGTAAAGACGGGCAGGATTAAGGAAAATAAGAACTTCGAGAGGAGGTTAAAAAGCTGTCCTTTGTCTTTAACACAAGAGGTTTGTTTTCCTACCAATACCCATGAACCTGTGGCAAGCTAACTTGTTAGCTTGCAATTACTCTTGCAGTTACTCACAGTTGTTGGCAGTTCTGATTACAAGGATATGAAAGTGACAGATTCATGGCTTTGTGAAAAAGACAGACAAAGACCTTCCTGCAGGCTGAGTAATGGGATTTCAGAGAAGTCCTCGGAAATATGTAGTGGGCTTATTGCCAAACTGCAGGGCCAATCAGGCAATAAATACCCCTCCACTAAGTTCCTGTTAATGGAGAAATGTTTGCACACTGAGCCTCAGAAAGCGGGAACAAAACCTGTATGCTGCACTGGTTGTTAGTAATTCTTCTCTGGATTTGTGTGGGTGAGGGAGAGAGAACAGACAGTAAAGAAGCAAACCAACGTAGCAGTAACTGTATCAGCTGATGATATGTTTTATACCAAAATAATACATTGTGTGTTTTTTTAAAGGAGCAGTGGATGAAATATTGAAAGATGTTTACATGAATTTCTAAGGATTTTAAACTTTGTGACATGCGTAACATACAGAAAAGTTTAACCAGATTTAAAAAAAATAAAAAGCGATTCTGCTGGCAATTATGGGAAGGAACTGGAAGAAAGGAGAACATTTAGGAGGTTGTTGTTGTAATAAAAGGAAAACAAAAGGACACACAGGGTCAGAATTAACAGGTCTTGAAGTCTTGACCTCAATGGAAACTCTGAGGAAAGTAACAAAATATCTTGAAAGGGGTAAATAAGTACAATATTTTCAATTGTGTCTTGTCATGGATGATATAAAGGATGTAAAGGTAAAGGTATAACTTGAATATGTTGCTATTCTATATGCTGATATGAGTGGAGTAAATAGAAATTAATATTTTGATATAACCATTATTGTTCACTACTACCATTCTAAAAACTAAAATAATACATTAACATATACATTTGACTGATATCCCCCAAAATGAATTACATCTTTTAACAATATGGTATAATTCATGCGCTTTTTTTTTTTTTTTTTTTTTGCTTGGCTAAGAGGCTCACAATCAGAACCAGGCTCAGAATCAAATTTGAGTATGTCATCTTCTCATTTTACATAGCTGCTACATATATTTTTCTTGATCTTTCATTTTATTCTGGTTTACATTTTCTTAGTTCTAAGTTTACATTTTTTTACTTTTGTCTTTTTTTGGTGAACTTTTGTAAAGTGTTCTTGTTTCTGTTGTACAAAATCTCATGAGGAAACAAAGCTAATAAATAAGTATATATAAATATACTTTTTTTTACCAGGTTTTCTGAAACAAGCCATATTCATTATAGAGACATGTTTTAGAGCAGCCTGATAGAATTTTCTAGAGTAGATGCAAAGAAACAACAGAGACTATAAGACTCCTAAAAAGGGAAGAAAATGAGTGATAGGGATGAGGGAAGGGAAATCAACTCGTTAATGGAAACCGACTGCTTCCAAAGTGTTGCCCAGAGTTATCACCTTCTTATTTTCAATATTTAAAATGATGCTGATGCATGCCTATGATCCGAGCATTTTTGGAGGTCAAGGTGGGTGGATTGCTTGAGCTCAGGAGGTTGAGATTAGCCTGTCAACATGGCAAAACCCTATCTCTACAAAAAAAAAAATGACAACAGTTAGCTAAGTGTACATGCCTGTGGGCCCAGCTACTCTGGAGGCTGAGGCAGGAGGATCACTTGAGCCTGGGAGGTCCAGGCTGCTGTGAGCAGAGACTATGCCTGCACTCCAGCCTGGGCAACAGAGTAAGACCCTGTCTCATACAAATAAAATAAAAATAAAAATAAGAAAGACGCCTGCTGGATCTACTGTCTCTCAGTTCTAGAATGAAAAACTCCTCCGGCTGTAGGGTACAAGAGGGAGGAAACTGCTGTTTTATCGGAGACCATGAAAGATTAGTAAATGCAGAGAAAATGCGGAAGGAAAGAAGAGGGACATTTTTGCAAGCATGATGGGTGCTGTGCGTGGTGGTTTGCATAAACCACAGAATTTACCTTCCCACAACAGCAGTCCTCTGCAATCTCTCTCATGAGGCTCCTGTTACATTTGAGCATACTAAGATTGAGGAAGTAGATCATTTTCTATTATCACAATCTAATAATTTGGGGAGTCAAGAATTTATCTGTCTATTCCTTGCCTTAGAAATACACAGGGGTGGCGGTAAGCATTTGGGTTGTGTATAGAAGACAAGCCAAGGAACATACACAATAAATATCATACTATAAGAGTATCTTTTGAGGAGGAGGACAAGGATGTGGCCAGCCCAGAGAAGAAACAAAAAGTTTGGAAAATAATGTGAAAAAGAAGTAGATAATATTCTGTTTTTCATTTTTTGCTCGCTTGTTTTTTTGTTGTTACTGTTGTTGTTTTTCACTGCTTTTCTGCTTCTGTTTCTTTTTTCTGTGAAGTCCAGCTTTCTCTGTTTCTGTATTCACAAGGCCGAAGATTCCAATATCACAACTCAGATAATATATCCCCCACTTGCAGGAAACTACTCTTTCTATGAGAGATAATTTGCTAAGAACAACTTAGATCAATGTATCTATCTACCCCAATCTACTGTGACAGAAAGATGTGGGTCTCTAAGGATAAACACTGCTGCCAGCACCCATTTAGGAAGCAGTGAAGAGGAAGACCATGAACTGGCCCAAAACCCTACGAGGATTTTCCTTGTTGCATTGTTATTTTACTTGTTTTTGTTTGTTTGTTTGTTTGTTTATAAAAAGAAATGCAGACTATTTACAGTAGCAGAGACTTGAAACCAACCAAAATGCCCATCAGTGATAGACTGCATAAAGAAAATGTGGCATATACACGTCATGGAATACTATGCAGCCATAAAAAAGAATGAATTCATGTCCTTCACAGGGACATGGATGAAGCTGGAAACCATCATTCTCAGCAAACTAACACAGGAACAGAAAACCAAACGCTACATGTTCTCACTCATAAGTGGGAGTTAAACAAGGAGAATACATGGACACAGGGAGGGGAACATCACATACCTGGGCCTCTTGAGGGGTGGGGGACAAGGGGAGGTAGAGCATTAGGACAAATACCTAATGCATGGGGGAATTAAAACCTAGATGATGGGTTGATAGGTTCAGCAAACCACTGAGGCACATGTATACCTATGTAATAAACCTGCACGTTCTGCACATGTGTCCCAAAAGAAAAAGAAGTACAGTAAGAAGGTTAAAGACAGAGACCAAAAAGGAAAAAGAGTGAGGAATAATACATTTTTTCCTAGAGTTGCAAACATAATCTCTAGGATAGTTGGGTATTAGGCAGTATTTAAGTCTTCAGTGTTTGGTAAGTTCTTTGGGGAAGAAGTTTCCTGTGAGAATTCACGTAGATGGCAGAAAATTTTGGAGCATTTCTAATAATATTTGCACTAACACTTTAATCTAACCAGTTGTGTACTGCCAAATAATTTTTCAGAATTGCCACATCATTTTCTAGCCAAGAAACAAAGCATAGTTAAGGAGATTTGGAAATCAATACAAATGCATCCTCTCTCTGCTTCTCAAGAAAAAAAGTTCTTATAAAAATAATATGTTGAAGAAAACAGGAAAAAATCATTTATATATAAATGAGAAAAATAATAATTAGTGCTGCCAAATGTACACAACTAAATTTCTAAGGGGAGTAATACTATTAAAGGGAACACCACCAGGTTTAGCACTTTTTGTTACTTGAAACTCAGCAAGCATATATGGAAGCAAATTCATAGAGTATAGATTAAATACATAAATATTAAAAAAAATAAAATCATGAGAATGCAATATGTTTTATTGCTGAAACCACACTTTAAGTCAGAGTATTGCAGGGCCAATTATTTTTGTGGCTATTACAGAATACAGAAATGAACAGGTTTCCTGCTGTTAAAGCTGAAAAGCCCCAGTGATGCAGGTTATTTCTTTATTTTTGATCAGAAATATCTTTAGCGGCTGATCCCAGTTGGGTTCCAGGGTTGTGAATTGGTTTTGTCGTCTCTTTTCGAACCACTTCACACTATACCACAGGAGAGCAGGCAATACAGAGAAAAGGTCAGTGCTTATATAGAGAGAAGCCACTGAGTCTAAGGGTATGTTTTAAGTTGGGAATATTAGATCCCAGGCTCCCATTCTCAAAGTAGCAAATGCTCACTCTTGTTAATACTTGCATCATTTTGTAGAGATTCTCACTTTTTACATTATTAGGCTTTTATTTATTTAATGTTAGCTAGAGTTAAACATTTAAAAATTGATTGCATTTAAAATCTTGGACCAAATAATTTATGTGTGCATGTAAGTTGAGATGTATTATATTTTTATGAAAGTATGTAATATTTGGTAAAGAAAATCTTTTACATAGCCTGCAAGAAAATATTTGCAAGAAGACTACACTAGATTTGTTTAAGGTAACTATAAATTAAAAATTATGATTTGTTGACCAAAATGATTCGTTGGTATTTACAATATGATTATCCTACATATTTATTGATTATATTTAAATACATATTTGCAGGGAGTATTCCAAAGTCTTAAGTTGCATTTTTTTTTTATAATTACAGTTTCAGATTGACTCTAAAAAGTTTACATCTGAAAGTCAAAGGGCTTTAACAATAATATAAATTCAAGAAATTACTTGAAATCAGCACTCCCATGCTTTGTTCTTAAAAAGTGAAATCTATAAATGGAAGGAGTTAAATAATGAATATTACAGGGTTTTGTTCTCCAATAGAACTTTTGAAATTAGGATGATTTTCTGTATTCTTAGCCCCTGTTGTTACTGATTGAACTCCCAAGATGGATTTGGAGTATCCATGTTTCTTATGACTAACAATCTTCATTTGGAAATTGGTATACTGGGTTGCTGGGCCTGCCCAATTATACCTCATGTAGCAGAGCCTCCAGAGATTTCCAACTGAACATTATTTTTCCATTATCATTCCTGTTACATCTCGAGGTTTACTGAGAAAAATCCTTCAGCCATTTAGGTTTACATAGGAAGCCCTTCCTCCACATTGACAAAACACACAATCAGTGGCAAGAAATAAAATATGATCACAGTAATGTATAAGCTATGGTCTATTTCGTGTTTGATAGATGGTGTAGAAAATGGTGATTTCATACTTTTTTCCTTACATTAACAATAAGATTATCCTGTAATGGTTATCTTTTCTAGGAAACTTGGGTTTATTCACATTTTTTTTCTATGAATGCCATTAACTTAGCAGACATAGCTGTAAAAATGATTACGAACTCAAAACAAGTCTCACTTTAAGTGAATTGAATTTCAGGATATGCTTTTGTAATTTACCCAGTCACCATATTTTTTAATATGAATATATTTCACACTAGTCAAAATACGTCTCCTCAACAGGAATCATCTTATAACAACCCAATTTTCACCTGTTTAATTATTACCTGAAACTGATTTTATCACTTGGCCTTCATCTGGCCTCAATTATCAGTGTTTTCCCTTTGTATTAAAACCAATTTAAAATCTGAGCGCTTACTGCAGAGAGGTAACGTTCTCCACAGTTGGCGTAGAATAATAAATTTATATTTTATTTATATAATTATGATTTATCTATTAATTCACTTAACAAATATTTATTAAATGCTGTTTTTAATTTTGGTATCTGTAGGGGATTTGCTCTTCTACTTAAAAAAATAAAAATTAAAAGATAACTTCAGTGGTTACTTCAGGCAGCATAGTATTTTAAAATGTATTATCCTAGCTCTACAATGCTATTTAGGTGGAAAAACATATAAAATGTGATTAAGTCTGAAAATAGTCTCTTTACGACATTATTACTGCCTGTCTCTGAGGATTGATTCACATATTAAATATAACGGAAGATTTTTCCTTTCTTCAAGAATCTACATATACCTTTTCCAAATATCTATTCTTATTTAGAGAATACATGCTTTAGAAACAGAATGGTTGATTTATTTGGAAAACAACATAGGGAAGAAAATTAACAGAACACATAAGAGGGGTTTGGTCTGATAATCAAGAAGGATATATGGCAAGGATAGCAATGCAGGTAAATTTATAGAGCAAATTAGGTATTTCAGGATAAGTGAATATATGAGATCATTTGTAAGAAAAATTGTAAAAAAAAATCTCAGTGAAAAAATTATTCTGCAGATTACCGTAATTCTGAGAAATTGTAACAAGTTTGTGAATTTTCAATTGTAACTGAGGTGCTGGTAAACTAAAAATAAAGTTTTGTATCAGTAAAATTAAAAATTGTAAAACATAGTGAAGTTTATTCATTAAGCTATATCCATCTTTACAATTCCTCGTTTTATTAGTTATCCTTACAAAAACACTGCCAATATTTTTGTGTGTAGAGCCAAGCAGTTTCACAATGAATACCACTAGAAAAATACTTGAAGAGAAAGCATGCTACTTACAAATATTGTATATTTCAATGATTTCAATATTACATGATTTTCCATGATAATTTTTTGGATATAAGGTTTTTGAGTCAAGGAGGAAAATGCTAGTAAGAAAAAATCAAGTTACCATTAATTCACTGGCATATAAATTGAGTATCTTATTTGCCTTCTTGCTTACATCGTGAAACAGATCTGTACTCTCTGCACATGGGCAAGTACTGCGGGTTACAATCAAGAATATGGTCTGGACAAGTAAACTGTATAAACATACTTTAATGTTATATTTTGTGAATAATAAAAGTGTCGCATTACAGGATTTTTTTTGATTTCTATATACTGAATTTGTGTTCCAAGATATTAACCATGACAAAAATAAACCAATTGGGGCTTACATTTAGTTCTCCATGAAAACTATCCCTTTTGGAGTAGACTCGAAGAACTCTTGGAGCATGGAGAAGTCACGTGCAAGTGCTACCTTTAGCCGGTGCTTCAGGAGAAGCCAGTGAGAGAGTGGTGGAGGCAGGACAGGGAAGGGGAAAGAAACAAAGTAAGTTTCAATGCGATGCCAGCTGCTGTGTAAAGCTCTGAAAAGTGAATTATCTCATGAAGACTGTCTTGACGTCTCAAGTCAAAAGAACTGGCTTTTCATACTTCCCTAGCAGTCAATCACTGGCTACCAGTTGTCTCAGCACTGGATTGGAGAGTATATAAAACTCTCAGTCACTTCATGGGGACCAGGTGGCTCCAGGGCCCATAAAGTCTGGAGATCACAGTGTGAATAGTAGCAGAACAAGCTGGTGATGGGGCAGAATGGACATGCACATATGGTGAAAGGAATCCAAGGAGACATGGATTGAACACCTTCAGAGTCCCATACACTTTCCACACTTGCTGAGATTCTTTTGCTTTGCACATTAAGTTTATTCAGCCCTAGCTTCTTTAAGTTTATAGTTGGCTATGATTTGGGGTGGGGGACAAGGAAGTAGCTTTATATGGATGATATCCCACCCTCTACTGCTACAGTTGTTCCCAACGTCATTAATTATGCTTACTACCTGGTTCCTCTACCACCCATACTAGAGACCTCATCCTCAGCTAGGGTGTCTAATAGTCTAAAAGGCTTTTCTGATGGTATTAATCAGAGTTTCATCCCTAAGTTATCTGAGTGTCTAGGTGCTGTATTCTATAGGCCCAAACTAATGACATTGCTGACTCTCAGTTAACACTTGACATTGGAGTATCACATGATGCTCCAATTCCCTTACATTCCAATACACTGGAGTATCAAAGGGAATAATATGAATGTCAATTATGATCTAGCAATTCTGTCTCTTCATGAGAATTGGTTCAGCGACCCTGCAGATATTGTAACTTTCTTTGCCTTCATATCTACCACCATGAGGGACCTAAAAAAACCAGATGGTATCTAAATGTTTACATTTAGTGGAACTCTAACTCTTTTCACTATTGAGAGAATTGGGAAGAAGACTATCTGGACCCACAGAGCCAAAAACTAGGAATGGAAATCAGAATCTCCCAAGTGACTCATTAGGAGTGATGATAAACAGTCTACTACTACTTTCACCTGCTTGATTCCACATTCACATGATCTACCTATAAGGGACATAGAATCATATAAAGTGTAATGATTTAAGCTGTCCACAAAATAATAAAGAACATCAACCCAAAATTGGTTGGTGGTGTCGTCATGCTGGCACTACATCCACAACTTTCAAAACTAATTCCAATAGTCTACTGAGGCAGCAGCCATCGGCTGATACAGTTTGCTGCAGAGCCAGTAGATTCCATGGTGATGTGCTCAACCTATCATAAAGTGAGCACCTTGGAACAATATGATGTGATAGTCCAGGAAACGGGACACATTTTGAACCCTTGGGTTATGATGCTAGACAAAGCACTATGGGCAAGAAAGGCAAACCAGTACGGAAATATGTTTCAATCTTACTTTGTGAAACCTTCTCAGAATGAGGGTTCCAATATAATAAACTTGCTTCCAAATGCCTTGTTTCTCTTCTTAAAGGACAAAATTAAGGGTTCAATGTTGGTTTCTTTTGGCAGCAGATCAGATATACACAGAGGCAATGAGTAAATCCCTTTGGTGAGTGGAAAGTAAATCTTTTGGAATCATGCAATAGCCTTCATTTTCCCCACCATGGCCTCTCCATTCATGATTCGATCACACAAGCACTGCGTTGCTTGAGGATATCAGCAAGAGGTCTCTACCTGATTACCACCCTTGCCATCTACTCGTTTGGAGTATCTTGTTTTTGTGAGCATCAAGGTGTAAAGATACAAAGATACAAAGATACAAAGATACAAAGATACAAAGATCTTTACATTTGATACCCACTCCCAAAGATCCAGATATTTGTTTTATTTTACAATCTCTTTCCCCTAAATTTTCAGTCTTGTATTTTTTTCTAAATCACTGACAACTAGCCATGCAATTCACCCCCCACCATGAGTTCACATATATTCATAACTGTGTCACTTATTTCTTCACACAAAACTGATGACCAGGTGTACTGAAGATCTGCCCATGAGGAGAATTTCCATTCACAACTGTCTTTCAAGGGCCATCTTTACATGGGATTATACTGCAGTAGTAGTATAATACAACAGTCGACTCCAGCCATGAATTAGGATCTGTTGTGTTTTTGTTTTTCATTTTGTTTCTTCCTTCCTCCATCAACTGGATTAGGGAACTCCCATGAAACAATAAGTATTAGCTGACAGGAAGATGCCAGAGCGTTTCTGGTGGGTGAAATGGCGGTTGAGACATTTCTTCATGCTGTTTGAATATAAACCATGAACTTGTTCATTTCTATTCTTGAATACATCATTCCCCTTGCAAAACAGATTATTGGTGGGCCAGCTCAAGCTTATGATTTTGTGGGTTACAGTTCTCAGCTCTGGAGCCTCAACTCTAGTCACATGGCTACTTCATGCAGCATGATCAAATGCTTGGTTTCTACTCGAGTCAGTAGCTTTCCAGGAGCTGCTTTTCAAATAGTATATAGATCCCTGCTACACATAGAGTAGCCTTGCACCAAAACTGTAGGAGTCTGCAATGCACAATCACCTACTAGAACTTGCTAGAAGCTGCATATGATTGCTTAATGTATAGATGACTCTAAATACATGGGATTTACCAGGTCACATTACCTAAGTAGCAGGGATCTTTAAGCTACAGTCTAGACCTGCTGCAACATTCCTTGGTTTGAGCCTTACTCAAAATTGGCCGTTTTGGGTTAAAACAGTGATCTCCTGTGAGATGTGTGCTACAGCTAAAATCTGAAGATGTTTAATAAATGATGTGCCTCTTAATGATATCAGAAAAAAATTATTACACAAATGACTTGATAGTGACAAAGCTTTTTTCCCTTCTTCAAATTGCAGAATAACTTGGAAAATTATATATAATGGCTTAAATCAAATATATTTTTATATTTTAGTGGTAATATACCACTTACTTATATATTTCCTTGACCATTATAACAGGAAAACGGTATCAACAGATAGAACTTCTTCACTTTCACAGTCTACCTCTTCCTTTCTGTAGAGAAGCCCTAAAGATATACTAAATGCTCTTGGAACTCTCATCAAACCTTAACTGCAGTAAAATAATTATTCATTTCTTCCCCAAGACTCCCATTTATGCCTGGATACCTCGTGTGTAAAGGTGTCAACCAACCTTCACCTTCCTACTAACCACTTAAGAGTATAAAGAGCTACACCTGTGCCTAATCAATGTACGATAAAAATAATTATGATCTTCTCTCTAAATTATATATGTGTTTCAACTTCATGTATAAAAATATTAATATTTTGATTTAAATACTTATGAGAGTAAAATAGTATTATGTTCTTTTGATAAGTATATATTGAGCACACATTATTTGCAAAGAACTACGTTAGTAGTAGTAAAGCTATTTTATTTTTAAGTTCTGTACTTTAAAAGGACAAGTGAAAGTGTTAGTCAAATCTAAAACTTTGCAGGTTTTAGTGGAAAGACAGTTATTTACACAAACAGCCAAGACTCATGCTTCACTTATTTGACAGTAAATTGCTATATGATCAAATACAATGCTCTCTTTTTATGCGTTAAAATGTTTACACTCACTCCCCACACACATCTTGGTTTTTTAATGAGTTATTCTGATACACTGTGTTACTGGGTATTGCCCATTTCCAACTAAACCAGGATGGGCTTATGACTTGAAATCTATTTTTTGTTCTAAACAGTATCATAATTTAAATCTTGGAAAAGTATCCTCCTTCATTTTTCTCTTACCTCTTGCTGAAATATTAAAACAGGAACCCACAAATATAGGAATGAATAGATACTATTGTACTACTAGACACTCTCATTATGAATCCATATACAGAGTTCTTTTATGGACTATGACTGCCTGTATGTTTAAGTGGCTGGAAACATAAATATCTAGAATATTTTACTGATTCTAAGATACACAGTTTTAAAATTACCAAATCTTACGTTGCCTTTTTGAAGACTATTTAGTCTAAGAAAACAAATTACAATTAAAGATAACATAGAAACAATTTTATCCATACATATACATATGTAAATGATTTATTTAAGCTGAGTGATGACAGGGCTCAAAACAATTATTTATTAGCATTTCTGTCTCAGTATGATACCATCCAACTATTATTTTCAGTAATTTTTCTTACACTGGAAATGGATTTTTTATAGCTATGGTTCTATACAATTTTACTTTTTAAAAATATTATGTATCTAAAGGATTTGGCATTGAAAGTATTGGTTTATTATAATTAAATGAAAAACTCTACCCTGTGAAACCTATGAAGAACATGATCTAATAACAATAAATAAAGGATAGAAAATAAAATTAAACTCAATTATTGTCAGTATAAGTGAGCAATGACTACAACCTACACCATTCATCTGGAGCAATCTTCTTTGTTTTAATATTTCAGTAATTAAATTGGTATCTTTGTACTTTTAAAATGTAATAAAGATAAATATGTAGAAATGAATCTAGCGGTAAAATTAATTAATTCCACACACATTTCTATGTTAGGCACTACATAAGATCAAAAAGACATAGTCCTTCCCCTTATGAAGGCTACATCAATGGGGAAGGTGTAAAAATACAGTTATATTGGAGTATAAAATGTGAAGGAATATAATTATAAAAATGAACGGTGTATGAGAGAGTAGTGGGTATTCAAGTCTACCAAGAGTCATCTCAAGAAATGTTCACAAAGAAAGTCAATTTAAGACTGTAAAATAATGGATGAATAATATTTGCAAGACCACACATGGAGCTAGGGAAAGTATGCAAAGGCATAGGGAAAAAGCACATGGTCTGCAGCAAGGGACTGGTGGACTGAAAATATTTCAATAATGTTGAAATATGAAGTACAAGAAGTGGAGCTGCAAGACTTCAAGCTGAAGAAGTTAGTAAGGCTGAGCTCAAGGGCTGCATCAGCATTCCTCAGCAGCTGAAAGCGAGCTTTAAGAATGTCTGAGTCAAACTGAAGCAATTGATGTTCACACAGAATATTTCCTATCTTGAACGAACGTCCTTTAAGATCTTCAAATACAATGGATGGGTGATTAATCTACCCTCTTATGGAAAGATGGGGTATATGACCCCTCCTCTTTTATCTGGAAAGTCTTTGTACTTGCTTTGACCAATTGCATATCATAGAACTGACACTGTGCAAGTTGTAGAGCTCAGAACTTAAGACTGGCTGGTTTTTCTTGTTGTTTCTTGAAATACACATACTTGGAGTTTGAAGCCAACTATCCTGGCTATCAAACTGAAGAGACTGTGTTGAGAGACCCTGAGACCATATGGAGAGGGAGAGGAACCCCACTGAGTTCAATCTTCTTTAAGCCCTGCTAAATTGCTAAGTACGTGAGTGAAGCCATCTGGAACCACCAGACCAGCTCATCTGTCCAGTGTGAATCTGGAGGTAGAATACAATGGTTGCTTGATTTTAGTCACTGAATAGGCAACTGGAATAAAGTTATACTATATCCCCTTTAACGCAAAACTACTGAAAGAATTAACTAAAACCTCTATCTCTAGTTCTCTTTTATTCATCAATACTTTCTAATTAGGTATAAATCCCTAGCAGTCCACATAAATCCCTTTTATCAAGATTGACAAATACCAGTATCCTTGTTTAATTCAATGGATTCAATGGTCATCACTGAATCTCAATGTATTCAAATTCCTGCAGGATTTAATACAGCTATTTACTCCCTCCTTGTGTGTGTGTGTATGTGTATTCTCTCTCTCTCTCTCTCTCTATATATATATATGTCCCTATATATAGTCTATATATGTCTATGTATATGTCCGTGTGTGTGTGTGTGTGTGTGTGTGTGTGTGTGTGTGTGTGTATATATATCTATAAAATGAGAGAGAGAGTTTTCTCTTTCTTCCAGGGAAACATACTCATTGTTTTTGCCTGTCTTGATGCTACTTTTCCTCAACTCCCTTGGCTTGCTCTTTCTTTTCTTCCTGAACTTAAAACGATGGAATCCAAAGGCTCAACCACTTCCTCTGGAACTGTCAAATACAAGACAAATCATTCCAAAGCTGGAGGAAATCTCAGTTATTTAAAGCTAATAAGAAAGAATGTCTGACATTCCATCATAACAACTTTGTCAGAAATTTTTTAATAACATATTTTAAGCCATGTATTTATTAGTAGTGATTAAACAAGTACTTACAGAGTACCTACTGCTTCCTAAGAACCTCAGGTGCCAATGATCCGGCAGCAAATTAAACGAAGTCTCTGTCCTCAAGGAGCTGACATTCTAAAGGGAGGGGACAGATGCTGTACTTAATACATAATATATAATAAGTAAAATGGGAATAAATTCGTTGAAAAAAATAAGTTAATGGTCGGGCACGGTGGTTCACACCTGTAATCCCAGCACTTTGGGAGTCTGAGGCGGATTGTCTAAGGCCAGGAGTTCAAGAACAGCCTGGCCAACATGGTGAAACCCCGTCTCTACTAAAAATACAAAAATTAGCTGGGCGTGGTGGCGGGCATCTGTAATCCAGGCTACAAGGGCGGCTGAGGTGGGGGGGAATCACTTGAACCAGGAAGCGGAGGTTGCAGTGAGCCGAGTTCATGCCTTTGCACTCCAGCCTGGGCAACAAGAGCAAAACTCCATCTCAAAAAAAAAAAAAAAGAAAAGAAAAGAAAAAAAAAAACAGAAAAGTAAAGAAGAATGATAGGTTGTTCATGTAGACATTATCTTCTAAGGGCTGGTAAAGCATAAACCAAATCAGACTGCTTTAGCACTCTGTAGAAATGTCTTCACATGTGATTTAATGTTACGCACCTGAAAGAATGCTTTTTGTTTTGTGTAAATCTCTACAAAAGACAACATCCATAGGACAGAGTAGTCTACATATAATATTTTACGTTAATATTATTATTGTTGTTAATTTTGGAAGTCCAGCATGAAGCTATTCTAATCAACTTTATTGAGGTATAATTTGGATCTAATAACCTACATCAACTTAGGGTGTACCAATCGATGAATTCTGAGAAAAATCCACACCTGTGAAGAAGCCACCACCACAATCAACATAGAAATATTTCCGTTACCCCAGGAATTTCTTTGGAACCAAGCTCTCTGTTCAATTGTAGTAGAGTTATTGTTTTTTGATACATTTTCTTCTCCACATTGACCAAATCTGTTGTGTGCTTATGTGTGTATATTATACTAAGTATCAATGTGTATAATAAGGCATATACTTATGATGCTCCAACAAAATGGAATACAGTGGAATTTTCACTTCTCATTTCATGCCTTATTTTTCTGCATTTCATTCAGCCACTATTAGATAACAGCTTTTATGTGTGAATCTATGTGTCTCTACAGTTTTTTTAGGCATATACAGGAAAATGCAAATATAAATTCTTATTTTTGATCTTTTTATATAAAATTAACGTATTTTACATATGTCTATGACTTTTTTATTATTTTAGGGTGCTATTTGTCATTTTTCTCCATAAATGTGTAAGCTTCTCTTTCTTCTTTAGGGCCGCTCAATATTTTCCGTAGCGCTGTGTGTGCTATAATGTATTTAAGCAATATTCTGCTAATAGACATTTGGGTGGTTTCCAATTCTTTGCTGTTACAAACAACACTACAATGACTGACCTTGAGCATTTGTCTATTACTTGTGTGCCAAGTGTGTCAAAGGATACATTTTCAGAAGTGAAATTGCTGGTGCGAGGGTATATTAAGTTCTCATATTGACAGATATTGCCAAATATTTCTCCATGGGGCACGTACCAACTTATAGTGCTACCAGAAATATATGAGCATACTTCCTTTTCCCCAGCCTTGCCAAAAGAATACATTGTCAAACTTGGCAATTTTTGCGAAATTAATACGTATAGTGTACTATACTAGCATAACTTTCATTCACGTTTTTCTTTTACGTATGGGATTGAGGGCTAGAATTAACCAGAATTTAGAAAATCAGGAAAAGTAACCTTTACTTAATGGATGAGTTCAGGATGAAAGTCCATTTGTCTTGTTGCTTATACTTTTTTGAGACAGTTTATCATCAATGCAATACGCTTAAACCTCAATTAATATTTTTATTTCAAAACAGAGGACTACTTTCTTAAAATTTGAGAACATTTACTTCTTTATTTTTTAAAGGAAAAAATATAAGAAAACTTTAAAATTCAGAAACTGCAGCCAGTGTCCCACCATCTAATAAAATGGGGAGTAACAAACAAACAGCACAGGGAGAAATCAGTGAAAAGAATGGAGTTGAAAAGGAAAGACAGATACAGAAATATAAATGTAAAGCAATAGCTACTACACTAGTCAAAATTACTAGCAGTAATTTAAATACACCCTTTTATTTTCTATCTGATAAAATGCAGAAGCACTAGGAAGAAAAAAATGAAAATGAAATTTAGGAAAAGCATTCCACGAGCACCCAACAACACTTAAGATTAGACCTGATGCTGCAAAATTCTCATCAGGCCATACAAACACAATTTTGAAATGCCGTAATTACACAATTCACAATTACAAGGCCTGTTTATAATTTCTCCTTGCTCTCTATATTTGTCGCTCTATAAAATCAATCTATTGCATTTACGAAGGATTTTTTTCACAATTTTCTATCTGTAGTAACTTTCTCACGTTAAAACGATGTCATCTATAGTTTCCCATAGTATATAAATATGTGAATATCATTTAAAATGCAGGCCTCCCAGATTTATTTGTCTTTGTTAGATAATTAGTCAAGCTGAAAATCTTCTGTAGAATAATCAAAATTTCATATCCTGGGAGAAGTTAGAAGCCTAGAATCTAGATGAAATCCTAGGTAGATGCTACTGAGCCTGTGCAGCAACAAATAGAACAGATGGGAAAACATCGGTCGACTCCACCACACGGGCACAAGCTGGCAGCTCCGGCTTGTCCAAGGGCAGAGGTGAACACAGCAATCAACCTTCAAAAGGCCACCGTACCTTCAGTTTGTCTGCAAGGAAATCTTGAAGTTGTATTGTGAATTTTATAAAAGTCAGGGTTCTGATGCATTCTCCTTGTGCAATACTATTCATGTTTGCTTAAAAACACTGGAGACAGGTTGATAACAAGTTTCACCCTAATGCCAATGCTGAAGTGTTTATTTTCTTTTCTCTTTAAAAAATTTTTACCTTCATAAGGTCTAAAACATCTCGTGAATTGAGCTTTTTAAAGAATAGTAATTATACATATGTATACATACATATACATAACAAATACATATGACTGTTTTATGATAAAACCAGTATTTATATAAAATAGTCTGTATATATAGCATATGGTAGGCATTCTACCTATGTATGTATAATAGCATATGGTAGGCATTCTATAAATACTTGTTAAATTACTTCTTAATAAGTGGTGTTGAAAATACTATAAACAAAACACCGTGTAGATAGTAATATTACCACTCTCTAACCCCTTCTATCACACTATGTGGTGTACAAAAAGAAATTTCCATCAGAAGAGACTCAGCTGAGCAACATGCGATTTGACTGATACTGCAAGCTGATTGACTGGGCAGGCGTGAGTTGTGGGACGTCTGGGTACCACACTGGGCTGATCCAAGCCTGTTGTCACTTGTTTTCTGATTTTTGAGAGGGGAACTCAGAGGACAAATTCTGCAGGCTGGCTAATTAATGAGCTATAATACTAGTAGAAACGCCCTCTCTCTTCACTCAGTAAAAGCTGCCAGCCCTCGTGGCCGTAAAAGAGAAAATGAGATCCAGATTGGCAGAGACCAAAAGGTGAAACTTCAGAGGCAACTCAGGGTCAGAGGGGCAAAAGCAATTGTAATAAAGAGTTGCAGGAGGCGGAATGAAGGGCAGTCTCAGAAGGTCGCAAAAGAAAATTCTAAGTGGCTCTCAAGGAAAATAGACATTCCATCCACAGCATTCCCAGGAAGGTGGGAGGCAGTTATGGGACTTGAATGTCAACTGACACTCAGTAAGACGCAGGGCTGGAGCTTGTTTTTCTTTCTTTTTACCACAAAATTGTTACTCATTTTTGTCTTCACACTCTGCTGTGTCTCAAGGACAGAATAACCATAAAGGAATGAAACAGATACTACCAGAATTTGATAAGGTTTAGACTTTACCAAATAAGAAATCTGACACAGTTCAGACTTTATCAAATTGGCCAATTTGCAATTATTTGAAGAAGCTAGAACTCATGTTTAGCTTTCCGTACAAGGTCAGTTTGATTTTTCTGCTCTGTCATGTGTGATGCCATATCCAGTTAATAAAGTCTTCAGATGAAATCACAGGCAAGTTATAAGCTCTTTACTAAGTTCTGGACGCTGCATGCATGTACACATACACACACATACACACATGCACACACACACATACACATGTGACCTAGGCATCAAAACTCCCCCCCCCACACACACACAACAGACTTGCTCTTATTTCTATACAACAATTGAATACAGCTCATTTTAATGTATATATTTCTCTCCCTGATGAAATTCTACATCTAGCTAAGTGAGTAATCAGAAGGAAAAACTATTTAGTACTTGGCTTTGCAAACTCACCATTTATGTCACTAGCACCCTGAAGATGTATTTTTTAAAACCTGAAGCTATTTCCTGGATGTCTTATCATGGCATATTTTTAAATACTGATAGCTATCTTTCCATTAAAATTATCAACCAATGAATGAGCCTGCATTTCCTAAGCATCCTTTATTATGTTTTTCTTGTTGAAACATATCACAGTTTTAGACAGCTTCATATTAGCAACATTAATAAACAGAACAACAATAAGCAAATGTGCTGCTTTTAAATTGAATTTCAGGATTACATTTCCTTCCAAACTTTTGCAGGATTGACTAGCAGATTCTAAGATTACTAAACAGCCATTCATCCAAAAAACGTTAAAATACATACTAAGATTAAAGAAGGGTTCTAAATAAGTTTTAGCACACTAAAACTTGATCTTCCTAACACAGTGAATAAACAAAATGTAATCCAATAATATGTATTTATTAAATGTATTTATTCCTTTAAAAACATTGTTAAAAGAGGTTGGGATCTATCTGTGAAAAACAAAGATCTTTGCTGTCCAGGAGTTAACCATGAGGAAGAAAAAATAAACAGCAAGCAAGTGACATGTATGTGTTAAGAAGATAAATGTTATAGAATGAAAACAAAGAATAAGGGGTGCCAGAATGCTACTGGGGAAGACTGGGTGCCAAGTTCGAATATTCACTATGTCGGTCATGGTAGATCGCATCAGAATGGAGAAAGCTGAGCGTACACTTAAAGGAGGTGAGCGAGTTATCCAAAGAGAAAATGGGGGCCTTTTCTTTTTCCCTTTATAAATCAAGCTTTCAACACATAATTAGCAGAAATCTAGAGGTAACAGAAAAAGTCTATTTATTTTTAAGATATTACAATTATTTTAAGTAAAAGCTAACAGGTATATGAATTAGAGTATGTACATTTAGCTATAAAAATAAAATGCATTTTGAGAAATCATGCTAAATTAATGGAAAGAGAAAATTTAGGGCTCTATTATTTGTTACTCCTTCTGTTCCAACCTTACAAAATTATAATGTGATGGAAAATGTAATCTAATTATTCCCTTTAATTTCATGGTTGCCTAATTACTCTGAGCAGAAACCAAGCAACAGTTTACAGGGCATGAATATATTTAAATTAGTTCCTATTTATGAAGTAACTAAATGCATGTGCCTTCTATTATTAATTGGGATATTTACATTTCTAATTATAATTTATTGGGAAATATATTTAGTGTACTGCTTTACTAACTATTTGTTACAGTATTATGGGATATACACATATGACTATGTAAATCACATTCGATTTGGTAAAACACATTGTTATTCAATATGACTTTTTGAAATGGAGCACATATTATTTTTATTTTCCACTAAATTTACTATTTATTATCAGCCTCACTAACTTAGAAATAGACAATTAAAGTATCTTCATTGCTTAACGTACAGAATAAATTTAATTTAAAGCCATATAAACTTTTCCTTATATAATTACAAGAAGTATTAGAGTCTTACTTCAGAAAAATTAATGTAACTGAATATATTTAACTTTTCTGTCTCTTCTGTAAATTTTTTACTTAATTCGGGTTGGACAACCAAAAAAATTGTCAAGAATCTGTGTATCATTTGATATGTGTTACCTCATCTAATTTACAAAATGGTTTAAGGAAGTATACTTTCTGGATTTTTATTTTATAGACAGAGAGACAATAATAAATGTTGATTAGCTGTAAAGTAAAATGAGGATAAAAACATGGATTGGGAGTGGTAACATGGAGGTCATTAGTGCCTGTGAAAATTTTCAACACCTTAGTTTTTTTTGTCAATTTAATACTCCTAATGCTAAAAAACCTTAGATTTTTCCTCCTCTGCTTCACATGCTTACAAACTGCACACAAACTATTGAAGCTATATTTTAATTCTAATTTTCTCATGAAAATGAGAGACACATTTTAGTATTATTGTTGACAGTTTTTTAATTTTATTTACTTTTTAATGAGATTTTTTAGTTTTATAATGAAAGACAAAATAATAAATATAATAAACATTGGCATTTTATAAGAAGCCACTGCTTTGCTTTTTACCATGAGGAATACTCAGTGAATTGACTTCATTCCCTCACAAATCATACGTGATACTCCCACGCAAAGCTACAAGAGGTGGAGACACTATCAGGGTCTCTCAAGCAATCTACGCATGGAGATGTGAGATTTAAGAAGATGAGAGAAAACTGTCTTGGCCACACAGGTAGAACTTCCAAAGACATGTCCTTCTGGCCATCTTTCAGTTTACTTTTTCTGACCCCTCAACCAGGAGTCTGTGTCCATTACCCTTTCCCCAGTTCTCTGCCTGAGTGAGTGAGTTCCTCTAGACCACTGCTTCTTCTGCTTTCTATTTCCACAACAGATTCACAGCATGATATGGTTTGGCTGTGTCCCCACCCAAATCTCATGATGAATTTTAGCTGGCATAATTCCCACATGTAGTGGGAGGGACCAGGTAGGAGGTAGTGGAATCACAGGTGCGGATCTTTCCCATGTTATTCTCATGATAGTGAATAAGTCTCCACAAGATCTGATGGTTTTGTAAAGGGGAGTTCCCCTGCACCCACACTCTTGCCTGCCACTGTGTAAGACATGCCTTTCTCCTCCTTCACCTCCACCATGATTGTGAGGCCTCCCCAGCCATGTGGAACTCTGAGTCAGTTAAACCTCTTTTTCTTTATAAATTACCCAGTCTCAGGTATGACTTTATTAGCAGCATGAAAACGAACTAATACATAGCACCACTGAAAACTGGTTTACAGTTTCCTCAGACCTCATGTTCAAACTCCCAAAAGAGTCAGAAAATTGCAAACCACAAGGCACCATCCCTCTTAACCAGTCCTCGTTTTGGAAGCTAACTCCGTCTTATGCTCAGACACCAATATCCAGTCACCGCAGTTGTGAGCAGCCTGGTGAGGGCCGTGTGAATAGTGCAGGGACCTGGGCTTGCAGAGCTTGGGATCATTTTACTAGGAAGGGGGCTGGAGGCTGGGGTAGGCTTTAAATGCTCAAGTGTTCTTCTCCCAAGGACAATGAATCACATTCCCTAGTTCTAGGTATTTGCCAAGCTATAGAAACTTATTTCCAACTATCATTCAAGAATTGCCAGAGCAATTAAGAAATGGCCATTTTAAATTCACTTATTCACTTATTTATTGATTGACTTCACTGAAGAGATGCATTGTACCTTTGATCCCATGCCTGCAAGAGTGATTTGGTGTTTTCCAGGTAGCAAATGGAGAAAGGGAATTCCAACCAGTGGGGTCAGCATATGTGCCTTTGGAGGTAGGTTGAGACGTTCTGCTTGGCTTCGATTTGAGTGATGTGCATATGATAGGGATTATATGAGATTTCCTAGGAAAAGCCTATATAAAATGACAGGCCAAGATTTTGTAACTTGTCTAGCACTTCATTTCCTTTGTATAAAATACGTTGTTTGAATGGGCTGTTTCCTGAGACATATTCTAGATGAGTTGCATTCAGTCATTGCAAGTCTTCTCTGATCGGAAGTTTCTTTCATTGTCCAGATCTAGCTTTTAAACAGAATATAACATTATGTGTCATTTCCAGCTAGTTGATAGATCTCAACCTTTCAGGAACAATAATCACTCCAAAGCTCCTCCCACTCCTACAAGCAGCAATTTATTAACAACAGTTTTACCAAAGGTCTATGGTCTTCCTGTTTCCCTGGCGCCTTGCATCCTTTAAAAGACTGACACAAACACATCTTGAAAATGTGGGCCTTTTGCTTTATCACAGCTGCATTTTCTTATTAGAACTTTCTATATTATTGTAAAAATATGTGACCCTATCAGCCTTGGATTGATAAACCATGGGATATTAGAGATAGACACATCTATGATGAAGGCCTCACTATTCCATTGAAAATCTTCGTGACCGAGGGCGAGTAATTAAATACCTATGGAGAGCATTCATGAAACAAAAGACGTAACACATGTGCAAGGATATGTAAGAATTAAAATGATGCATACAAAGGGCTTTAAAAACCTTACAGCTATTCCTCCTATTATCATTACACGACCTCAGAAATCCTTCATGAAATTGCAGCCTTTACACTCTAATGCTCTACACAAATTCCATACTGCCCAGTTTATAGGATCATTTATAGTCCCCAAAATGTCTATAGGAAAAATGTTGGCCTAATTGTTACACGACTGTTTTCTATATATTTCTTTTTGAAATCCCCAATTGTTATTAAAAACATTTCTTATTTGGAGGAAGTCATATATTGTTGAGAATATTTTGGAGAAGAATGGGACAGTCATATACATCCTTATATATTAAAAAATCCTGGGGGCACATCCAACTATGGAATTTATAAGATATGAGAAGTAAAGTTCTATTTTAAAATTCTTGTCAGACACCACAATCTAGCAATATGCCTGTGTGTATATGTATGTGAGGGTTGTGTGTGTGTAGTGATAAATAATATTAAAATTTAGACATCAAATTTTAAAATAAATAAAATAAGGTTTATAAAATTGTGACCAAGGCTTCCATGGGTCAGGAGTCTGTGTTTGTTCCCTTTTAGTTAAAAAAAAATTGTCTTTTAAAGTGTCAACTCATCCTTC
The DNA here is from genome assembly GCF_000951045.1 of Mandrillus leucophaeus. Lineage (NCBI taxonomy): Eukaryota > Metazoa > Chordata > Mammalia > Primates > Cercopithecidae > Mandrillus > Mandrillus leucophaeus. The sequence goes on from NW_012105575.1 coordinate 323,139, forward strand.
TCGTCTGCTTTCATACAAAAAATTAACACAACATGGAGTGCTTAAAAATTTCCTAGGGTACAGCTCCCACACTGAGAACTTAGTATATGAGATTAATTCACTAGGTATGAGGAAAAGGATTCTAACACTAACAGGGGGAAGATGAATTATTATTTTTCAAACAGATAGAAGCAGAAGAAAAAAACATACAGAAAAGAAAGAAAGAGAGAAAGGACTCACTGGCAATATGGCTGGCACCACTCCCCACAGCAGGACAAATCATTGTAAGCGTAAACTCAGAATAATTCAATTTTCTAATTAATTTTTTAAAAGTAAGTTGAAGAAAGAAATGATTTGTTTCCTAAATTTAAGAATAACTAATATGATAGAGTGGTCCTAGTGGAACTGTTTGGATCACCCTGTTTTATTTTTGTTTTTAAATCTTAATTATTACTGTTGTCTTGCAAGCTGAAAATATTGCAGCCAAATATTAGAGTGAGGTATATGAATTCATTAATAATAAGTAATTCAACCTCAACTGTTAATGTGATTTTTAATTTCTAGCAGCTTTTATGAAGCACCTTATAATTTCAATTTTTTTTTTACCTCTGGATGTCAAAGTAGCATTTCCCGGAGCTGGCCATAGTTACTTCATTATGGCTTAAAATTGCCTGTGTAGAGACTCACTGTGTAGTTTCTACAGAACCCACTGAAAATACAAACAACTATGAAAAGCATATATTTTCCTGCAGCAATGACTTTAAAAATCATTTACAGTAAATATGTAACTGAAAATACTTTATCTGCACTTGTTTGGGTATTGGCATTGCTAGCATGCAAATTCTCTTTCAATATTAGTTTTCTTTCTTCATATTTTACACTACAGAAAGATCTCTTGCTGATATTTGTTAGTGAGTCAATCTTTCTTCCAAACATCAAGAGATGACCTTTTATGACCCAACGATTTATCAAGTCAGCAGTCTATTCCCTGGGGCCAGCATCTTCAGCCTCTTCCTCTGCCAGTCACATCTGTTGAAGGACTTTGCCAAATCCCATGAGAAAATGGACTAATCTACTTGTTTCAAAGAACAAGAACGACATCTTTACTGGCTGTACTTTGTCGGCAGAGGAAAGGACGTAATAAAGGATGAAATACGGTCTCCAGTTTTGAAGATTTGATGCACCGTTATTATAATAAAGGATACAGAGTGTAGCAGTTATTAGGCAGCTACTCTGGGAAAACAAGGCTTCATTGCTGGGGAGACAAAAGAAGAGAAACTTACTGCAATGAACTCAGTGAGACAATCATACTTAAGAAGAGCACTCCCCTTTGTAAGTTCATTTTTCTTTCTGATATAATATGTGGCTGTGACATTCTGTAATAACTAATTTCCAGCCTTTTGTTTTGATACTGTAAAAGTCCGAGTGCACCTGCAATTAAGTCCTATTATTTGTGACTTGTAAGGTTGTCCCTATAAATGACAGCTGGTGGAAACATTACAGAGGCGGCTTGTCAAAGACTCCTTGAAAACTAAGCAGTGTAAAGACCAGGCAATTATCATCAGTGCTAGTTTTTAGATGAGAAAAGACAGCTACAGCCACTTCAGTAGCATTCAAAATGAGTTCCCAAGTTAGGAGGAGTACCAGTAACCCTCGGGGTTAACCAGATTTACAAAGGATGCTGCTAGGTTATCTAATGAGAGGCAGCTTGAATGTGGCACTTTAGCCATGGAGCTTAAGTAAACCACTTATTTTCTTTTATTCTATAGGTCAGTAAAATAAAAAGAAATCTCGACTGTTTCATGTCTATATATTAACCAATTTTCATTATCCTTTTCTGGTGCATTTAAGTAATTGTGCTTAATTGTACTGTCGAATTTTGCAATTTCTAAGGAATCATATTTTATGGCATGGTTCTGAGCTTAAAGAACAAATGTACTCACTTTTTTTTTTGATGAATAAAAGATAGCTTTTCCCAAATGAATTGTCCATTTGCATTGGAAAGTCCACTATCCCTGAGATAGAAACCACTACGTAAGTAGGGACTGAATCAGTTCTCTCAAAGCAAAATCAATTGTTGTTTATTAGGCTTACTGACCTGGTCGTCAGTTGTAAACCTTACATTTCTCAACCTAATGCTTGGCAGCACAAAAATGTTTCTATAATGGTTCGTAGTAGACCCAGCATTCTCCATCTTCATGAAATACCTTGTCCCTGTTGAATTTTCTGTCCCTTCCTTTCTCAGGCTTCTGCTCTTTGTCTTTCTGCAAGTCTGTGCTTTGCCTCAGTTGACACAGCAAAGTCTCTGATTCTTAAGTTGAATGACATCGTTCCAAAGGCAGCTGGATTTATCCGCATTCAGTTCTTTCAATTTCCTCACTTTCTTCTTGATTACAAGCAACTTCATGGTATCAACAAAGACTGTGTTTTCCCCCTTTTGCATACTGGGCATGCATTACGTCATTCCATTTCCCTTCAATTGAGCGAAAAGACTTCTTCTCATTTGGAGAAAAAATGTCAGGGATAATTCGTGCTTCTTGCCCCCACAGAGAGTGTAGAAGACACTATAGCCCAATTTGAAGCATTTAATGTTGCATTCTCTCCCTGATTCCCCAGAGGGCACTGTGGGGATAAACCTTCCATAACCACAGGGGAATGGGAAAGTGCAGTACTCACCATATTCTAGACATAAGACATAGCCTTGCCCTAGCTGTGCACCCCAACTGACATCCCATGGAATTTTGATTTGTTCCAGATATGAGCATCGAATTGTATCTTCTTGTTAAAACACTCAGAATTAAAGGCTGCAATGGATGCATGACGGGAAACCTGCTAAGCCGTGAGTGTTACACTATTTTGGAGACCTAGGCAACTGGTGCTTCTGAAACTAGCTCTGTGTTATCTTCAATATCATTAGGTAATATCTAGTGATACTAAAAAATCTCACTCAAAGTGGGGTTGTATTGTATGACATTTTGGCAACTCATTTTTTTTTTTTTTTCTTGCATGAAAGGCTGAGAGGTACCATTTTATAACCTGAACCATTTACTCCCTAGGACCCTTCTCATCACTAATGTTCAAAAACAGATGCAAAAAAAAAAAAAAAAAAAAAAAGCCTGCATACATTTCTAAGAGATCTTCTCTCAAGAATAAACGTTTGAAGAACTATCTTCGTTCTATCTTACTAAGATTCATTTCACGTCTAACCCGTGACAAGACATTCATGATAATGCTCTTATGCTCCTCCACTGACTGCCTCTGCAACATCCTCTCTATCACCATGTGAATCAAAAAGATGAGCATCACTTCTTCCACTGGATATGAAGTAATTAAATGATTCTGTGATAAGTAGTCACTTTAGACTACTTCCAGAGCTACTTTGTGTCAAGATTGAGGAGGATTCAGAAGACTCTGTTAAAGCACTTTGAGACTGAACCACTTTGAGGGAATTCACCAGCATCATATAAGTCATCTTTACTGCTAGAATAAGAGAACACTGGTACTGTGTTTACAGACAGGTTGACATGACTTGAAGAAGTTAGACTGTGATTAGGTAGTAAATGCCCACTGATTGTGCTATTCGATGTTGGAAGCTCATGATTTCCCAAGACAGTTAATACAGATCCAACTGTAATTTCTTTTCAAAGTCTCGGATGCTAGACATCAATCCTGAATCCACACCCTAGAGGCCAGTGGAAAGGAGATAGAGCACAGCTTGACCCTAGGCATGCAGCAGGGATCCTGGAGACCCAGAGGTGACAGTTGCCCCTCTCCCAGAACCATGGTCTACTCAAACCTCAAATGGCCAACATGAAAGTCATTTGTGGGAGCTCTTGCCCTCCATCCCTCTAGGGGAGGGAGCGAGAGGCTGCTCTGCAGCTGTCCTTTTTGTTCCCCTACGGATTGATCAGATGGATCCCTAGGCTGTGGCGCAGAGAGCCCAGATACTCATTGTTATTAACTGTCATTCTTCGTTTTATAATTTTTCTCTGTGTCTTTATGAGTTTTACATGTGCAAACTTAGAAATATGTAAGTGAAGAAAAAAGCTAAGCTTTCAGAAATACACCCAGTAGAAACTAAATATAATCCACCAATAAGTGAAATCACTGCCTCTGATGAGTCACCAATATGTTACAATGAGATTTGCAACATTTAATAAATATCTATGATGTGACTTTTTGGCCAGATATTTTCAAATATGTTAATCTATCTTAAAAAGTAAATAACCAAAACAAATTATTTTAAAAATTATACCCTTTATAGTATTTTAGTAAACAATAAGTCAGGTATAAAAATATAGAGTTCTGTATAATTTACACAGGGCTTTATATTCAAATTCAGTAATAGTAAGTAATATTTTTACAACACAATTCACCATATAACATTGATACTCTAGGGAATAACACCACTCACTTTGAACAAGAGATACTAAATTAACAATAATACTCTTCTGAATGCAGAGTAATGAAAACCCTATGTAGGGAATAAATCCTGTTTATTTCTGCCTCAGTTGCCAGTGATAATACATATTTTAGTTCGACCATCTGACGGCAACATCTGTTACCTGTTTTGCTCTGGCTTCTGAGAGCTTTCTTTTTAGTGTGACTGATCCCCACTATGTGTTTTATGATGTACAAGTGGCATAACAGCACATAGCATATGTTCTTCGGTATTGGGCTACATGCCTTTCATTGACCGAGGCTACAAATCTTCTTTTAATTCATCAGGTAACATAAGGATACTTCAATAACCTAGTCTTTAACACCTCTCAGCCACACACAGAAAGACTTCCTTTGGTTACAAATACAATAAGAAGACCACATTTGTAACCCTTGTTTCCTACAGTATTACCAGTTGGGCCTGGAGAAAAGCAAAGAGACAAAAGTAGCATTATGTGAGAAAGGCAATAACAACAAGGTTCATTTGAATTATGTTTTGATGAAAAGAGAACAATGACATTAAACCTGAGAAAGAAATCCTGGCAGTTCCAGTTTAGAGAGTATCAATCATGTGCCATATGGTTTACATATTCAAGGGAGGAAGTGAGGATCAAAGAGGTGATGTGAGGTATGCCAATCCACATAGCTGGTAAATGCAATTTAAGGCTCCTTCATGTTAAATTCCATATTCTTTCCCTATCTTCATATTATTGGATTCATATTATTGTCATTAGATAAGCGACAAAGATGAGAATAAAAGCAAAGTATTCAGGGCATCTCATCCTCTAATATTCTGTCTTATTCAGCTCCAAAGTGGCCATTCTCAATAATCATTATTTCCTTTCCACTATGCCTGTGCATTCTGTTCCTGCCATTATATCCCCTTCTCCCTGGATTTTGCCTGTCCTTAGCACACTGCTTGGTCTACAACGTATACAAGCGTCCTCTGTGACTTTAGAGGCTGAATATTCAGATTAACATTCGGATGAAAAAAGCCCTGCGGTGACCACCTGTTACTGTTGGAAAAGTCAGGGAGGAGCCAGTTGTGTGTGAAAAGTCTGGCTGTCTTGAGAATGGCACATGGTGAGGAAGCCCAAGTCAGCCATGTGGAGAGGTATGAATAGTGAGAGGCATTCCTGAACCAACCAGGGCCTTAGCAGACAGCATATAGAGATGAACAAAGGTTCTCAATGAGAGAGAGAACTGAAGCCCTAAACTTAGAATACAGTCAGGCCATTTCAACTCCTCACAATCTAACGAACAGCCCCAGCTTAGGACCCAGGGAAAGTATCACGGAGGAAAGACAAGTCTCGCTGTTGTACCCAGTCCAAATTTCAGATGCATAAAACTAAATATGTTATAAAAATTTGATGTTTTCAGGCCGGGCACAGTGGCTCACGCCTGTAATCCCAGCATTTTGGGAGGCAGAAGCAGGTGGATCACTTGAGGCCAGGAGTTTGAGAACAGCCTGGCCAACATGGCAAAACCGCAACTCTACTAAAATACAAAAATTGGCTGGGCATGGTGGTACATGCCTGTACCCCAGCTACTCAGCTGGCTGAGGATGAGAATCGCTTGAACCCAGGATGCAGAGGTTGTCGTGAGCCAAGATCCCACCCCTGCACTCCAGCCTGTGCAACAGAGCGAGACTCTGTCTCAAAAGAAAAGATGTTTTAACCAAGTTTTGAGTCTTTGCTACAAAGCAAAAGATAATCAAATAAATGGTGTTTTGGGAAAGAATGCTTACTAGAGAAGATGCCATATTTATTATCCACAAATGCTCCAAATCTTTGGTGTATCTAATAATGAAAGGTCTTTTTATTACTATTGTTCAGAAATGTGTTAGTCTTTGAAAAGCATGTTTTCATATACTCAGAAGGAATAAAGAAATAGTATGTATCCGAGGGCTATCTCTAAGGCTATCTTTTGAAGGCTGTTACAAAATATCCATACGGAACAACAGGCATGGTGTGTAGAAGCCATACCTGATTTAGTGGAAATTAAAATGAGCTATGCCCCCTTTCAGTATTGTCAGTATTTGCAAAAAGCATTGACATAAAAATTACCCAGATACTCAGTTTTTCATTTCTGTCTGTTCCCTAGACTGTCAAAAATGCTCAAGAATCCTAATCCACACATTTTGATTAGGTTCCAAACCATATGACTTCAGGCAGAAAGATATTTCAGCCCAATTGGAGGCCCTTAGGGAGAGTGACTGCTCAGCCTGATTTATTCCACGTGCACAGCCACAGGAGCACCATAGCTCAATGAATAAATGTATCTAGTTAATGATTCTTACACCAGTTTTAGTAGTCACAAAAGGTGCTACATTTATAAAAATAGGAACTGCAGCTCTTTTTGTCTTTCAAAATTAAGTACCTGTGAAGTGCAAGAAACATAAATATCTTAAGGAAATAGGGTCATTAGCTAAAGATTTCTCCACCTGAGTTGGGAATCCAGATCTTTGGGAAATTGAGATTGAAGTAATCAAAATCTGTGAATGATCTTAGAAGTACACAAAATTCACCATTAGAAATTAAAATGTACTCTAATGCCTGGTATATATATTCTTGTTATAATACCATTTAAAGACTATTTTAGGATAAGGAAGCAAAACATAAGTTTAATGACAAAAACATCTGGGAGATTATGTTTAATTTGATCAATTAAAAGCTTTTTTAAAAAAGGTTAGTGCTCTGACTTGTTTACTGAATGATTTTTTAATGTCTATTATGAAAGCAGAAGCACTATAGTTGCAGGACAGAATGGAGTATTTCAATCCGTCTTCTGTATTCCAGAAAGATGAACCGGACATGAAATAACTCGAGATAAAACCAGACCGCCACTCTATTGTCTAGAGCAGAGGTCTTTCTTTCAGAGGTCTTTACCTCTTTCTGTCCAAAGCAAGATAGTAACCATTTTAGGCTTTTAGGGTCATAAAGTCTCTGTCACCATCTCTGCCTTTGTGGTGATCACAGCTATAGACAAGGCATAAACTAATAGGCATGGCTATGTTCCAACACAGGTTTCAATTTGAGCCCTGATCTGAAGATTTGGGATTTGGGAAGTCTATCAGATTTTACCACGGAATGCATTCAGGGGACCAACTCAGGAAGATTCAGTCACAAAACCCAGTGATTAGGAATTAGTGGCCAGAAGGAAAGACAAGAAAACTAAAGCCTCAGGGGAAGAACAACAACAACAACAAAATAAATGTGATAGCGGGGACTGTACTTATTATGATAGTGGATGAAGGACTCACATAAAAACTCTATCTCTCTAGTTGCAAACAGAGTATGAAGGCTCTAAGGCATAAATACTTCTCACAAATGTGTATTATGACCTATGCTCCCCCCCACCTTTTTTTATGATCAGGGACCTGGAGCCAAAGAGCTGAAGTAAATTTCACGAAGGCACAGAGCTAGTCAGTTGCAGAGCCTATGTCTGAAGCCTGATATACTTTCTTCTCAAAGCCACATTCCTTTCATATCATTACTTGTCCTTTAACAATTCTCATATGTTTCAATATAAGTAGGTTTCAAAGCTTTGGTACAGGTGACAGCCCTGTGTAGGAACAGGCTCTCTGTGCTGTTAACCGTGTGTGCCTTTATATTTACACTGGAGTCCATAATGCAGAAAATGACACCAATAATGGCTTTTAAACTCCGCCAGACTGTAAGGCTAAGTCCTCTTTGATGTTACTAATAATCTAAACCACTCCACTGCTCTTCATTGTGTTGCTCCATATCTCAATTAATAATTCAAGGTAGCCCTTCAGGTCTTTTCCTTGGAGCTAAGAATTTCAACTAAGCTAAGAAACTATTTTTAATTATTTGCAGAATGTATTGTTATGCAATCCCCATATTGTTATGCTTATTTTAATGCTGGAACTTCTTGTGAGGTGGCAGTATGCATTAAGTGAACCTCAAAAATTAACTTCAAATAATGGTAGTTATAAATAGAATGACATCACTGTGCTTAGCCTGGCACTGGCCTAGGCTTACCTCACATTTTATTTTGTATTATATTCAGTATATATACAGAATAAAATATATGTATATAATTTTTCTATACATATAATTTTTCTATACCTATATTTTATAATGTATTTATTATGTATGTATGTCTTTCTAATGATTATCAGACACATTCTGAATTTATATCATCCAATTTGTAAAACAATATTATACACTAATGTGAAATTGCTGTTACCTATTAATACTAATATAATTTTTAAAATCAGACCAATTATGCCAATAGATAGAAATTGTAGTAAATAGAGCTACATAGCTGCACTAACAAGGGACATTATTTGAGATTGGAAAGGCAAGAATATAGAGAAGAGACAAAGAATAAAAAGCAAGTCCGGCATCAAAAGCATAATTGAGTTTATCTGACTAGTTAAAAAAAAAAAAAAAAGACACCGAAATAACTAAGTAAAAGTACATTTCCCAAATCAAGTTTTTCTTCTGTTTGAAAAAGATAATCTCTATATGGTTAAACTGATACATTTCATAGAATTAAATTCATATAAATATCATGAAAGATACATGTGCTTTCTCTTTCCAAATAATTGAAAGTGCCAAAAGAAGCATGTACCAAAATAAGCAAGCCTCAATGGACTTACTTATGCAAACTGACATTACAATACTGCCAAGATGACTAAATTCCAGTATTATCAGAATTCATGAAATGCGGCTTGTCTCAAGCGCCTAAGAACTGCTTCTGCAGTTCCAAATTAGATTCTACTATTTTACGTGGTTGCCTTCTTGGGTGAAACCTAAATTTAAATTACATTCAATGTACAACATTTTTCCTTCTCAGGAAAAATAAATGTTTTGCTAAATGATTCTTAAGTCTTATTGAAAATATTACATTATGTTTTTATTAATTTAAAATTGATATGATGGAATAGTGTAAAAACGTGGCAGAACTTAATTGAGATTGTGCTTCTCTAATCTAATTCTGCTCAGCAATATAATATGCATCAAACAGTGGATTTTTGATAGAAACAATGAATTTAAATTTAAATTTTCAGGTTATATTCTCATTTACATTACCCAGTGCACAAAATGTTTAAGCTCTTCTTTCTTTTCAGACATCCACAATATCAATAAAGATGTCATACATGCACACAACACTTCAGAAACAGAATACAGCTGGCATTTCAGCCAGAAAGAGAATTTTCCTTGGGGGCTCTTTCATTGCTTTAACACTAATCTGTGACAAAAGGGCCTTGTCAAATTCTTATTGCATTTAAGAAGCTTTTGGTGAGATTTGTATTGATCTAGAATAAGGCAACTGACAACATTGCAATAAATTTTTACTACTTAGTACTGATCAATATGTGTTTTTCCTCTCAAACTTTTTGCAGAAAATTGCCTTAAATGTTTTCAGATTATGGCCAAGATGTTGTTAATTATATCTTTTTTTCTAAGTCAATTATATCTTGTGCAAAAGGTTGCAGACACGTAATGAAGAGAAGAGAATACCTTGTACTGTGATCTTCATTTTCCTGAGGTCAGTTATAGCTAATATGTAAATAAAATACAGACACGGGAAAACATACCTGGCAACACATCAGACAACACAGAGATCCACAGATAACACAAGGACCTATATACACGAATTTTTAATTGATCACCATATCTATTTCATTTTCTTCATGCCACATTAAAATCATAGGGATTATCAATACATGGCATGGTTATTGTCCCTAAATATTTGATAAGGAAAGGAAATGAATGGATAAATATTCTCTCGTGTTCTATTCACACATAGATTTTATCACTATCCCCTTTCTCTCATGTGCGTTAAAAATTTGAGATTTTAAACCAATATGATGTGTTTTAACAAGTGATATTTATTTTCAGAAGCATATTTTGCATTTCTCTTTTTTGATGTTACTGCAACTTTTCAAATTCACTTTTCTGTCAGTCATATGCCTGATTGCAAAGATATTTAGGCTAAAGTAGGAGCAGAGCAAAGAAGGAAACGATTTTCTTCAACAATGGAGCGAAAGCAACTGCCAGTGGAAAAAGAGACATGATAATAAATTTCACATCTTCATCATCGCATATTTTTAATAGTTACTTCTATTGCGTCTATAAACATCTTCCTGGAATTAGTGCCTAAGGAATAAAGGCCATGTTTTAAAGTTATTTGTCTAACTATTAACCTTTAGAACAACAGCATTTATAAAATCATTTTAAAAACTGAAATTTCAGTGGAAGGAAACATTATCAGGTGTATTGTGTTTATTGAGAATATTTAAATATTTGAACCTTAGAGTTCAATAAATTGTTTTATCATTCCTTTTATTACTTAAAAACATTTTATCCAATAAATTTCATAGAAACCTGATATATTAAACTGCACGTTTATTCACATGCTTTTAAAAAGGTATAGTGTGGCACACCTTTTATCTATAAATTGTTTTAGCAAGTCTCTGAGCAAAATCGTCAACTAATGGCATTCTCCATTTGATGAAAATTTTATTGATTGTCCACTCTGTTTTGGCAGGAGAAGTGATCTTGATTTCAGACTGACACCATAAGTATGAGATAACACTCAGCACCAAATTTACTTAGCTTATGACCTCAGACACAACTTACTTTACTTAGCATTGACTTCACAACCATTAGACACAACTTCTGATGTCTAAGTCTCTCCACAGTTTGGTCATGTACAGTTAGAAGAGATAAGACTGAATTGCTACAAGCCATTAAGGTTCAGCGAAGCCATCAGCTTTTGGATCCTTTCAGCTTTTATACATAACTGATCATGCCCTATCCCACCCTCTGGAGTACAAGATTTGTTCCCATTCTCAGAAGCGACTGGTTCTCATAAACACCAGTAATATATCACTTAACATGCAACACAGTAATTACATACAGCTGATCTAATTGCTGTACTGATACAGTCATAGTTCTTCGCTACAGCCTATTTTATTTGTGTCTGTTGTAGGTATCCTCTTAACAATTGCTTTAATTAATGTGTCAAGAAAGATTCAAAAAGGTTCAAAGTTTG
>NW_012105575.1:335686-341708 GCF_000951045.1 Mandrillus leucophaeus
GCTGGCTTATTGCTTAGGTCCTAATGGGCCACATTTCAGGAACAGGAGACCATTCCGAATACCCTTGAAGAGTGAGAAATCAGATTGAGAATTAGAAGGAGTGAAAGAAGAAGAAAGGAGGGGAAGAAGGAAGGAAGAATAAACTCACCCAATAGGGAGACATCGGGGAAACTTTCCTATCTTGGCCTTGGCTCTAGTGTAGTGTAAGGAGAAAGTTTTTGAAAAAGTATTTTATGATAACTTCATCTCAAGCAAAAAGCCAAACATGTTTGAGCTTAGAATTGACAACAATTTTCTGGTCTGTAACTAACTGTAAAAATAGTAAAGTGTTTCTTCATTGATGGTGATTCCAGGTACATGAAAAAGTGAACAGAAAAGAATCTTCTCTGAAGGAAATTTTTAATTTAAATCATCAAGAATATTTAAAGATCATATTTTAAGAAAACTAAGCTCATAAGTAAAAAATTCTAAACATATGAGTAAGCAAGCCACAATGAGTTTGAGTGAAAGAAAGACAAACTATAGAATCAAGACACGTAAGTAATGCAGAAATATGCAGAATCTAAAAGAAGCCATTGATATATTTAAGGTGATTAGGAATAGATCTTTTAAAAACAAAGAAATATAAGATTTTAAGGAGGTTGAGCAACATGGCCAAACAGAAGGCTCCACTGATTGTCCTCCCAACCAGAACATCAGATTTAACAGCTACACAAAAAGGCACCTTCATGAGAACCAAAAACCAGGTGAGTAATTACAGGACCTGGTTTTAACTTCACATCACTGAAAGAGGCACTGAAGAGGGTAGGGAAAGTGTCAGATTGCTGACACTACTTCCCCTCCATCCTTCGGCAGCAGACATGTGGTGTGGAGAGGCAGTCTGTGCGCTTAGGAGAGGAGGTGCACGGAACTCCTTGCTGCCCTGTCAGGGTGGAAAGAACTAAGCCGGCTCCCACGGAGGGAATTTTTCTTTTGTTTTTTAGATGGAGTTTTGCTCTTGTTACCCAGGCTCATCTTGGCTCACTGAAACCTCCGCCTCCGGGGCTCAAGCGATTCTCCTGCCTCAGCCTCCTGAGTGGCTGGGATTACAGGCATGCGCCACCATGCCGGGCTAATTTTGTGTGTTTAGTACAGACGGGGTTTCTCTAGGTTGGTCAGACTGGTCTCTAACTCCCGACCGCAGGTGATCCTCCCACCTGGGCCTCCCAAAGTGCTGGGATTACAGGCGTGAGCCACCGTGCCGGGCCTGAGGGGAAGTTTTAAACCAGCCCTGGGCAGAGGGTAATTGTCCATTCCAGTGGTCAGAACCTGAGTTCTGCCAACATGAACTAAAGGGCTCTGGAATACTGAATAAACTCAAATGGGAGCTTAAGTCACAAAGACTACAATTCCTGAGTAAATACTTACACAATGCTGGGCCTGGAATCGGTAGACCAGCTGGGGCCACCAAGACAGTACTTGTGCCAGCCCTCCCTCAACCCCAGGCAGCGCGGCTCACAGTTCCAGGAGATCATTCTTCCTTCTGCGAGAGAAGAATGAAGAGAACTTTGTCTTGCAACGTGTATACCAGCTCAGCCACAGTAGGATAGGGTACCAGGCAGAGTTGTGAGGCCTTCTTTCCAGGTATTTGCTCCCAGACCACAAACCTAGACTCACTCTGGGTCAGAAGAAAACCCACTGCCTTGAAGGGAAGGACCCAGACCTGGCAGCATTCATCACCTGTTGACTAAAGAACTTATGAGCCCTGAATCATCAGCAGCGGTAGCCAGGGAATATTCACAATGGGCCTTGGGTGAGACACTGAGAGTTGCTGGCTTCAGGTGTGATCCAAAACATTGGCAGCTGAGGTAGAGAAAGAGATGGAGGTATAAAGCTTCTTCAAGAGATAATAACGAGAAACTTCCCAAACTTAGAGAAAGATACCAATATTCAAGTACGAGAAGGTTATTGAACACCAAGCACACTTAAACAAAAGAAGACTATCTTAAAACATTGAAAACTCCAACTCCCAAAGGTCAAGGATAAGGAAATAATTTTAAAAGCAAAAAGAGAAAAGAAGTCAATAGCATATAATGAAAGTCTAACACATCTGACGGTAGACTTTTCAGGAAGCCTTACAGGCCAGGAGAGAGTGGTGTGACATATTTAAAGTGCTGAAGGAAGAAAATTTTTACACCATAATATCTAGTGGAAATATTCTTCAAACATGAAGAAAAAATAAAGACTCTCCCAGATACATTAGTCCATTCTTGCACAGCTATTAAAAAAAAAAAAAAAACCTGAGACTGGGTGATTTATAAAGAAAAGACGTCTAATTGGCTTACAGTTCCACAGACTGTATAGGAAACATAGCAGCATCTGCTTCTGGGATGGCCTCAGGGAAATTTTACTCATGGCAGAAGACAAATTGGGAGCAGCTGTCTTACATGGCCAGAGCAAGAGCAAGAGAGGATGAGAAGGTGCCTCATACTTTCAAACGACCGGATGTCACAAGAACTCACTCACTATTGTGACACATTACCAGTGGGGAAATCTGCTCCCATGATCCAATCGCCACCCACCAGGCCCCACCTCCAAAAGTGGGCACTGCAATTTGACGAGAGCTTTGGGCGAGGACAAAGTCCCAAACCATATCATCAAACAAACAAAAACTGAGAGATTTTATCAGCACAAGACCTGTCCTCCAAGAAATGCTCAAGGGAGTTATTCAATCTGAAAGAAAAAGACATTAATGAACAGTAAGAAATCATCTTCAGATACAAAGCTCACTAGTAATAGTAAGTAAACAGAAAAACACAGAATATTATAACACTATAATTAGGCTGTGTAAATGATTCAAATCTTAAATAGATCTAATGGTCAAACTGATCAAAAGTAATAACTACAACTTTTCAAGATATAAGCCACGCAATGAGATATTAAAAGAAACAAATACGTTAAAAAAACAGGAAGACAATGTTAAAGTGTAGAGCTTCTGTTAGTTTTCTACTAGCTTGTTTGTTTGTTTATGTAATCAGTGCTGTCATCAGTTTTTATAATGGCTTGTAAGATAATATTTGCAAGTCTCATTATACATTCAAATCAAAATATATACAACAGACATTCAAAAAAAAATTAATTAAAACATACCATCAGAGAAATCACCTTAATGAAAAGAAACACAGGAAGGAAGGAAAGAATGTTGAGAAGACAAAAAAAAAAAAAAGAAGGCAAATAATAAAATGGCAAGAGTAAATTCCCACTTGTCAACAATAGCATTGAATGTAAATGAACTAAACTGTCCAATCAAAACACACAGAGTAGCTGAGCGAATAAGAAAAAAAAAATTGTCAATGATTTGATTTATTTTGCCTGCTAGAAGCATACTTTACCTACAAAGACACACAGAGCCCGAAAATAAAGGGATGGAATAAGATATTCCATGCCAATGGAAACTTAAAAGGAGTAGGATTAGTTATTCTTACATCAGACAAAATAGATTTCAAGACAAAAAGCGACAAACAAGACAAAATAGAATTTACATAATGATAAAGGGGTCAATTCAGCAAGAACATATAATAATTTAAAGTATATATATCCAACTGTGGCTCACCCAGATACATAAGGCAAATATTAATAGAGCTAAAGGCAGAAATAGATCTCAGTACAATAATAACTGGAGACTTTAACACCCACTTTCTGCACTGGACAGATCATTCAGACAGATAATCAAAGAAGAAACATTGGACTTAATGTGTACTGTAGACCAAATTGACCTAATAAATATTTACAGAACATTTTATCCAACGGCTACACAATACATATTCTTCTTTTTAGCACATGGATCATTCTCAAGAATAGATATAGGGGCAGGGCCAAGATGGCCAATGAGAAACAGCTGCGAACAGAGGCGCCCATTGAAAAGAACCATAATAAGCATGTGAATACTTCACTGACAAGCAAGGTATCCAGGTTCTCTCATCAGAACTGACTAGCAGGCTGGTGCGATCCATGGAGAGGAAGGAAGAGCAATGTGGTGTGGTGGCCACCTGAGAGCCACGCAGGGCAGTGGAGCCCCCACCCCAGGCAAGGGAGGCTATGAGTTATTGTGCTATCCAGGGAGGGAAACCATGCTTTTTCCATGGAACTGTACAACCCATGGATCTGAAGATCCCACTTGCGAACACACACCACTGCGGACTAGCATCCTAACCCTAGAGCCGTGCAGATCCTCAAAGCCTCTCAGCTGGAATCTGCTTAAGCCTACCAAGCTCCCAGGAGGAGGGGTGACCAGCACCACAGCTGTGGTTGCCTGCTGTCTAAGCCCGTTGAGCTCTTTGGGGGAGGGGCAGCAGCCAGCACTGAGACTCACAAGGGCCTAACACACTAAGCTCCCTGGGCAGGGCAAGGGTGGCTTTCCTCTCTATAGCTCCAGGCCATGCTTTCCCCCCACCGGAGCCAGGGAGGCTGGACAGCTTGGTCCCAAGACGTGTCCCCAACAGTGCAACACACTGGTTGTAGCAGACTATGGCCAGAGTGCCTCCTCAGGCCTGACCCTGACTCATGGTCTCTCATTGGGCAGGGCGTCCATGTAGGATCTCCAATAACTCCAGCCAGAGGCTCAGGGACAGAACCTGGATCTCCCTGGGCCTGAGCCCCTAGCGGAAGGGGTGGCAACAGTTTCTGCAAACCAGGAGACTTAGCCTTTCCTCCTGGTAGTTCTGAGGAATCCAGGCAGCCCAGAAAAGTGGGTTTCCCCCGAGCAAAGCACACCCCCTCCACCAAGGGACAAAATGCTTCATTAAACTGGTCCCGTTCTCAAGCCACCCAAGAGGATGAGAACCTCCAACAGGTGTTGCCACACTCTATACAGAAGCAATCCTGCAGGCATAAGGTTGTTGCCCCTTGAGGTCAGAGATCTTAGAAGAAGGAGAAGGCACCCATCTTTGCTGTCCAGGCATGGGAGTGAACCAGATGGATAGGGACTGAAGTGAACCCCCAGCAAACTGCAGCAACCCTGCAGAAAAGCGTCAACAACAAAAACAGTATCAACAGCATAAACAGCAACAATAACAAAAAAAGCCCTCACTATGACCCCACTGAAGGGTCAGCAGCCTCAAAGATTGAAACTAGACAAACTCATGAAAATAAGAAAGAATCAGTGAAAACCACTTCTCCTCGAAATGATTGCAATGTCTCTCCAGCAAGGGCACAGAACTGGACGGAGGATGAGATGGACGAATTGGCAGAAGTAGGCTTTAGAAGATAGGTAATAAAAAACTATGCTGAGGTAAATGAGCATGTTCTATCCCAATGCAAAGAAGCTAAGAACCTTGATACAGGTTAGATTAGCTGCTAACTAGAATAGCCAGTTTAGAGAAAAACAAACAATCTGATGGAGGTAAAAAACACAGCACGAGAACTTCATGAAGCATACAGCAGTATCAACGGCAGAATCAACCCAGCAGAATAAAGAATATCAGAGTGTGAAGACCACCTTGCTGAAATAAGGCCTGCAGACAAGACTAGAGAAAAAAGAATGGAAAACAATGAATAAAGCCTCCAAGAAATATGGGACTTCGTAAAAAGACCAAACCTACGATTGACTGGAGTACCTGAAGCAGACGGGGAGAATGGAAACAAGCTGGAAAATAAACTTCAGGATATTATCCAGAAGAACTTCCCCAACCTAGCAAGACAGGCCAACATGCAAATTCAAGAAATACAGAGAATGCCACTAAGATACTCCACAAGAAGATCAACCCCAAGGCACGTAATCATCAGATTCTTCAAGGTAGAAGTGAAAGAAAAAAACATGTTAAGGGCAGCTGCTAGACAGAAAGGCCAAGTCACCTACTAAGGGAAGACCATCAAACTAACAGCAGATCTCTCAGCAGAAAGTCTACAAGCCAGAAGAGACTGGAGGCCAATATTCAACATTCTTAAAGAAAGAAATGTTCATCCTGGAATTTCATATCCTGCCAAACTAAGCTTCACAAGTGAAGAGGAAATAAAATCCTTCCCAGACAGGCAAATGCTGAGG
>NW_012105575.1:345608-347265 GCF_000951045.1 Mandrillus leucophaeus
ACTGGATAAAGAAAATGTGGCACATATGCACCATGGAATACTACACAACCATAAAAAGGAATGAGATCCTGTCCTTTGCAAGGACATGGGTGAAGCTGGAAGCCATCGTTCTCAGCAAACAACACAGGAACAGAAAAACACCACATGTTCTCACTCATAAGTAGAAGTTGAACAATGAGAACACACAGACATAGGGAGGGGAACAACACACACTAAGGACTGTTGGGGGGTAGTGGGCAAGGGGAGGGAACTTAACGGATGGGTCAAGGTGCAGCAAACCATCATGGCACACGTGTACCTATGTAACAAATCTGCATATTCTGCACATATATCCTGGAACTTAATGTAAAATAAAAAAACAAAAAGACTATTTGGGAGTCAGTAATTAGGGGAAAATTTTTAAATATGTATAAAAAAAGAATAGACACAACCTAACCATATGTTAGATTTTTTTAAAAAGTCTTAAAACATTCTAAAAAAAATAATATTAAGTATATCCTCTGCCCATGAGGGAATAAAACTAGAAATCAATAAAAATAGAAAATTTGGAAAGTATACAAACACATGGAAATTAAACAGTATGCTCCGCATGACCAGTGGATCAATGAAGAAATAAAAAAGGAAATTGGAATTTTTATTGAAACAAGTGATGATGAAAACACAGCATATTGAAACCTATGGGATACTGCATAATCAGTATTAAGAGAGAAGTTTGTAGTTACAAGCACCTACACCAAAAAAAGTAGAAAATCTCCAAATAAACAACCTAATGATGCATCTTAAAGGAGAAGAAAAGCAAGAGCAAACCAAACCCAAAATTAGAAGAAAAGTAATAACAAAGATCAGAACAGAAATAAAATAAATGGAAACAAAAAAACACAAAAATCAATAAAACAAACTGTTAGTTTTTTTGAACAGCTCAACAAAATTGACAAACCTTTAGCTAGGCTAGCAATAAACAACAACAACAACAACAAAAAAAAAATAGAAAGAGAGGACCTAAATAAATAAAATCAGAGATGAAAAACAAGACATTACTACCAAACAGCCAATACTGTAGAAATTCAAAGGACCATTAGAGATTACTATGAGCAACTATATGCCCATAAATTCGAAAATCTAGAAGAAATGGATGATTTCCCAGAAACATGCAACTTACCAATACAGAACTATGAAGAAATTTAAAATCCAGACAGACCTGTAACAAATTATGGGATCAAAGCCATAATAAAATTTTCTGGCAAAGAAAAGTCTGGGACCCAATAGTAGCACTGCTGAATTTTAGGAAACATTTAAAGAATAACTAATACCAATACTGCTCAAACTATTTCAGAACATAAAAGAGGAGAAAATACTTCCAAGCTCACTCACAAGGCTGGTATTGCTCTGATACCAAAACCAGGAAAATACATATAAAAAATGAAGAAAACTACATTCTAATACCTCAGATAAACATTGTTGCATAATTCCTCAATGACATACTAGCAAACCAAATTCAACAACATATTGAAAAGATCATTCTCAATATGCTAAAAGTCATATACGACAGACCCACAGCTAGCATCATACCGAATGGGGAAAAAGCTAATAGCCTTTCTTCTTAGATGGGGAACATGACAAAGATGCCTGCTTTCATCACTGTTACTCAACATAGAGC
>NW_012105575.1:347315-350706 GCF_000951045.1 Mandrillus leucophaeus
GTGTCCCCAACAGTGCAACACACTGGTTGTAGCAGACTATGGCCAGAGTGCCTCCTCAGGCCTGACCCTGACTCATGGTCTCTCATTGGGCAGGGCGTCCATGTAGGATCTCCAATAACTCCAGCCAGAGGCTCAGGGACAGAACCTGGATCTCCCTGGGCCTGAGCCCCTAGCGGAAGGGGTGGCAACAGTTTCTGCAAACCAGGAGACTTAGCCTTTCCTCCTGGTAGTTCTGAGGAATCCAGGCAGCCCAGAAAAGTGGGTTTCCCCCGAGCAAAGCACACCCCCTCCACCAAGGGACAAAATGCTTCATTAAACTGGTCCCGTTCTCAAGCCACCCAAGAGGATGAGAACCTCCAACAGGTGTTGCCACACTCTATACAGAAGCAATCCTGCAGGCATAAGGTTGTCGCCCCTTGAGGTCAGAGATCTTAGAAGAAGGAGAAGGCACCCATCTTTGCTGTCCAGGCATGGGAGTGAACCAGATGGATAGGGACTGAAGTGAACCCCCAGCAAACTGCAGCAACCCTGCAGAAAAGCGTCAACAACAAAAACAGTATCAACAGCATAAACAGCAACAATAACAAAAAAAGCCCTCACTATGACCCCACTGAAGGGTCAGCAGCCTCAAAGATTGAAACTAGACAAACTCATGAAAATAAGAAAGAATCAGTGAAAACCACTTCTCCTCGAAATGATTGCAATGTCTCTCCAGCAAGGGCACAGAACTGGACGGAGGATGAGATGGACGAATTGGCAGAAGTAGGCTTTAGAAGATAGGTAATAAAAAACTATGCTGAGGTAAATGAGCATGTTCTATCCCAATGCAAAGAAGCTAAGAACCTTGATACAGGTTAGATTAGCTGCTAACTAGAATAGCCAGTTTAGAGAAAAACAAACAATCTGATGGAGGTAAAAAACACAGCACGAGAACTTCATGAAGCATACAGCAGTATCAACGGCAGAATCAACCCAGCAGAATAAAGAATATCAGAGTGTGAAGACCACCTTGCTGAAATAAGGCCTGCAGACAAGACTAGAGAAAAAAGAATGGAAAACAATGAATAAAGCCTCCAAGAAATATGGGACTTCGTAAAAAGACCAAACCTACGATTGACTGGAGTACCTGAAGCAGACGGGGAGAATGGAAACAAGCTGGAAAATAAACTTCAGGATATTATCCAGAAGAACTTCCCCAACCTAGCAAGACAGGCCAACATGCAAATTCAAGAAATACAGAGAATGCCACTAAGATACTCCACAAGAAGATCAACCCCAAGGCACGTAATCATCAGATTCTTCAAGGTAGAAGTGAAAGAAAAAAACATGTTAAGGGCAGCTGCTAGACAGAAAGGCCAAGTCACCTACTAAGGGAAGACCATCAAACTAACAGCAGATCTCTCAGCAGAAAGTCTACAAGCCAGAAGAGACTGGAGGCCAATATTCAACATTCTTAAAGAAAGAAATGTTCATCCTGGAATTTCATATCCTGCCAAACTAAGCTTCACAAGTGAAGAGGAAATAAAATCCTTCCCAGACAGGCAAATGCTGAGGAATTTCATTACCACTAGGCCTGCCTTGGAAGAACAAGAAGCACTAAGTATGAAAAGGAAAAACCAGTACCAGCCACTGCAAAAACACATCAAAATATAAAGACCAATCACACTATGAAGAAAATGCATCAATGCGCAAAAGAACCAGATAGTATCATTATGACAGGATCAAATTCACACATAAGAGTACTAACTTTAAATGTTAATGGGCTAAATGCCCCAATTAAAAGACACAGACTAGCAAACACACATAGGCTCAAAATAAAGGGACGAAGGAAAATTTACCAAGCAAATGGAAAGCAGAAAAACAGGGGTTGCAATCCTAGTGTCTGACAAAACAGACTTTAAACCAAAAAGATAGAAAGAGACAAAGAACGGCATTACGTAATGGTAAAGGGAAAATTCAACAAGAAGAGATAACTATTCTAAATATATATTCACCCAATATAGGAACATCTAGATTCATAAAACAAGATATTAGAGACCTACAAAGAGACTTAGACTACCACACAACAATAGTGGGAGACTTTAACACTCCACTGTCAATATTAGGCAGATTGAGACAGAAAATTAACAAGGATATTCAAGACTTGAACTCAGCTCTGGATCAAGTGGACCTAACAGACATCTACGGAACTCTCCAACCACAATCAAGAGAATATATATTCTTCTCAGTGCAATATGGCTCTTATTCTAAAATTGACCACATAATTGGAAGTAAAACACTCCTCAGCAAATGCAAAAAAAAGAAAAAACAAAAAAAAAAACTGAAATCATAACAGCCTCTCAGACCACAGTACAATCAAATTAGAACTTGGGCTTAAGAAACTCACTCAAAACCACACAATTACATGAAAATGGAACCACCTGCTCCTGAATACTCTTGGGTAAATAATGAAATTAAGGCAGACATCAAGAGGTTCTTTGAAACCAATGAAAACAAAGAGAAAACATATCAGCATTTCTGGGACAGAGGTAAAGCAGTGTTAAGAGGGATAATTATAACACTAAATGCCGACAACAGAAAGCTAGAAAGATTTCAAATTGACACCTTAACATCACAATTAAGAGTTAAAAAAGCAAGAGCAAACTGATCCAAAAGATAGCAGGAGGCAAGAAATAACTAAGATTAGAGCAGAATTGAAGGAGACAGAGACGCAAAAAATCTTCCAAAAAAATCAATGAATCCAGAAGCTGCTTTTTTGAAACAATTAACCAAATAGATAGACCACTAGTTAGATTAGTAAAGAAGAAAAGACAGAAGAATTAAAAAGATACAATAAAAATGATAAAGGGGATATTACCACTGACCCTACAGAAATACAAACTACCCTAAGGGAATACTATAAACACCTCTACACAAATAAACCAAAAAATCTAGAAGAAGTAGATGAATTCCTGGGCACATACACCCTCCCAAGACTAAAACAGAAAGAAGTTGAATCCCTAAATAGACCAATAACGAGTTCTGAAATTCAGTCAGTAACTAATAGCCTACCAACCAAAAAAAGCCCAGAACCAGATGGATTCACAGCCAAATTCTACCGGAGGTACAAAGAGGAACTGGTACCATTCTTTCTGAAACTATTTCAGATTATTGAAAGGATGAACCCCTTCCAAACTCATTTTTTTTTTCTGTGTAGTAATTCTTTTTTTTTTTTTTATTATACTTTAAGTTCTAGGGTACATGTAGATAACGTGCAGGTTTGTTACATATGTATACTTGTGCCATGTTGGCGTGCTGCACCCATCAACTCATCAGCACCCATCAACTAGTCATTTACATCAGGTATAACTCCCAATGCTATCCCTCCCCCCTCCCCCCTCCCCATAATAGG
>NW_012105575.1:350756-353318 GCF_000951045.1 Mandrillus leucophaeus
TAACAAATAATCTGAAAAAGAAATAAAAATAAATTCAATTTACAATTGCTACTTATTTAATTTTATTTAATTAAATACCTAGGAATTAACTTATGCAAAGTGAACAATCTCTACAATGAAAACTATAAAACATTGATGAGAGAAACTGAAGAAGACACAAACAAATGGAAAGATGTTCCATGTTCACGAATTGGAAGAATCAATTATGTTAAAATATCCATACTGCCCAAAGCAATCTACAGGTTTAATGCAATGAAATACCAATGACATTCTTCACATAAATAGCAAAAATATATAATATTTATATGGAACCACAAAAGATCCAGAATAGCAAAGCTACCTTGGGCAAAAAGAACAATACTGAAAAAAATCACATTACTTGACTTAAATTTTACTACAGAGCTACAGTAATCAAAACAGCATGGCACTGGCATAAAAACAGACACATAGACCAATGGAACTGAATAGACAGTCCAGGAACAAATCCATACATCTATGGTAAACTCATTTTCAACAAAGGTGTCAATAACACACATTGGGGAGAGGACAATCTCCTCAATAAATGGGGGTGGGAAAACTAGATATTCTATGCAGAGAAATGAAACTAGATTCCTATCTCTCACAACATACAAAAATCAAATAAAAATGGATTTAATACCTAAATTTAAGACCTTAAACTACTGAACTACTAAAACACACATTGGAGAAACTCTCCAGGATATTGGACTGGGAAAAGATTTCTTGAGTAATATCCCACAAGTACAGGCAAAGCAAAAATAAACAAAAGGGATCACAAAAAGTGAAAAATCTTGTGCACAGCAAACAAAACAATCAACAAAGTGAAGAATCAATTCCCAGAATGAAAGAAAATATTTGCAAAGCATTCGTTTGAAAATTAATTAATAACCAGAATATATAAGGAGTTCAAACAGCTCTGTAGAAATCTAACAATCCAATAAAAAAGTGGATAAAAGATCTGAAAAGACATTTCTCAAAGGAAGACATACAAATGGCAAACAGGTATATGAAAAGGTGCTCAACATCGTTGTTCATGTAAGAAATGCAAATCAAAACTACAATGGGATGTTATTTTACCCTAGTCAAAATGACATTTATCTGAAAGACAAGAAATAACAAATGCTGAAGAGGATGTGGAGAAAACGGAACACTTGCACACTCTTTTTGGGAATATAAATTAGTACAGCTACTATGGAGATGAGTTTGGAGGTTCCTTAAAAAACTAAAAATAGAACTACCACATGATGCAGCAATCTCACTGCTAGGTATATAATCAAAAGAAAGAAAATTGGTTTATCAAAAAGATATCTGCACTCCCACTATTTACAGTAGCCAAGAAGTAACCTGAGAGTCTATCAACAGACTAATGAATACAGAAAATGCAGTATATCTACATAATTGAGTAATATTTGGCCATAAATAAGAATGAGACCCTATCATTAGCATCAACATGGATGAAACTGGAGCTCATTATGCTCCATGAAATAAGCCATGCACAGAAAGACAAATTTTTCATGTTCTCATTAATTTGTGGGAGCTAAAAATTAAAACAATTGAACTCATAGAAATAGGGAGTAAAATGACAGTTACCAGAGTCTGGAAAGCTAGTTGGGGATGAGGAGTGGAGATGGTTAATGGCTACAAAAAAATAGTTAGAACAAATATGACTCAGTATTTGATAGAACAACAGGGTGTCTACAGACAACAATAACTTATTGTACATTTTTAAATAATGAAAACAGTATAACTGGATTGTTTGTAGCCTAAAGAAAGGATAAATGCTTGAGGTGACAGATACCCTATTTACCATGATGTGGTTATTATGCATCGTGTATGCCTGTATCAAATTATCTCATGCACCCCACAAACACATACACCCACTAAGTACCCACAAGAACTAAAAATATGAAAATATTTTAAAAACAGGTTACAAAATGAATCAGGCATATACTTGGAAAAAAGAGAATTAAAATAATGTGAAGTGAAAATAGAGAAACAATTAGACTGGCAAGCTGGTTGTTTCTCTGGTAATGCAGGACAAATTTGTTTTAGACCATTTCCCTCACTGAAAACAAATGGAGAAGATGAACAGGAGCAAATGGTGAATAACTAGCTGTAAATATTGGAGTGCTACCCAAGCAACAAACATTTGGGAAGACAAAACCATAAAGGGACAGAAATACCCGAGAAGTGAGCCGAGCTTACGGTACTGCTTTTTCCCCACTAAGCATTTGCCGTTTCCAATCGGTGGCCGACTTTTAACAGAATCACACAACCAACATTAGAATTTTGGGGAAACACTGGAATTTCATTCCCAACAAGGAGAAGGGACTCTAGAACAATATTTTTTTTTTTCTGTTTTACCACTGTGTGGCATTAGCACCATGACAGACAAATTCATTAATAAACTCAGTAGGTAGCCCATTAAAGGTACCCATAAATGTATCAGATCTTGATACATGCTGTAACTTGCACTGCTAATCAGTGAAAAAGGATATAATAATCAATAAAGTGTCATGGGAAAAATTGTTTCCTCCACATTTA
>NW_012105575.1:355408-359262 GCF_000951045.1 Mandrillus leucophaeus
GCTGAAGAGGATGTGGAGAAAACGGAACACTTGCACACTCTTTTTGGGAATATAAATTAGTACAGCTACTATGGAGATGAGTTTGGAGGTTCCTTAAAAAACTAAAAATAGAACTACCACATGATGCAGCAATCTCACTGCTAGGTATATAATCAAAAGAAAGAAAATTGGTTTATCAAAAAGATATCTGCACTCCCACTATTTACAGTAGCCAAGAAGTAACCTGAGAGTCTATCAACAGACTAATGAATACAGAAAATGCAGTATATCTACATAATTGAGTAATATTTGGCCATAAATAAGAATGAGACCCTATCATTAGCATCAACATGGACGAAACTGGAGCTCATTATGCTCCATGAAATAAGCCATGCACAGAAAGACAAATTTTTCATGTTCTCATTAATTTGTGGGAGCTAAAAATTAAAACAATTGAACTCATAGAAATAGGGAGTAAAATGACAGTTACCAGAGTCTGGAAAGCTAGTTGGGGATGAGGAGTGGAGATGGTTAATGGCTACAAAAAAATAGTTAGAACAAATATGACTCAGTATTTGATAGAACAACAGGGTGTCTACAGACAACAATAACTTATTGTACATTTTTAAATAATGAAAACAGTATAACTGGATTGTTTGTAGCCTAAAGAAAGGATAAATGCTTGAGGTGACAGATACCCTATTTACCATGATGTGGTTATTATGCATCGTGTATGCCTGTATCAAATTATCTCATGCACCCCACAAACACATACACCCACTAAGTACCCACAAGAACTAAAAATATGAAAATATTTTAAAAACAGGTTACAAAATGAATCAGGCATATACTTGGAAAAAAGAGAATTAAAATAATGTGAAGTGAAAATAGAGAAACAATTAGACTGGCAAGCTGGTTGTTTCTCTGGTAATGCAGGACAAATTTGTTTTAGACCATTTCCCTCACTGAAAACAAATGGAGAAGATGAACAGGAGCAAATGGTGAATAACTAGCTGTAAATATTGGAGTGCTACCCAAGCAACAAACATTTGGGAAGACAAAACCATAAAGGGACAGAAATACCCGAGAAGTGAGCCGAGCTTACGGTACTGCTTTTTCCCCACTAAGCATTTGCCGTTTCCAATCGGTGGCCGACTTTTAACAGAATCACACAACCAACATTAGAATTTTGGGGAAACACTGGAATTTCATTCCCAACAAGGAGAAGGGACTCTAGAACAATATTTTTTTTTTTCTGTTTTACCACTGTGTGGCATTAGCACCATGACAGACAAATTCATTAATAAACTCAGTAGGTAGCCCATTAAAGGTACCCATAAATGTATCAGATCTTGATACATGCTGTAACTTGCACTGCTAATCAGTGAAAAAGGATATAATAATCAATAAAGTGTCATGGGAAAAATTGTTTCCTCCACATTTACATACATACAACAATTTTGCATTCTTCCTCCCTCATAAACTTTCAACATCAGGCTAATGTAAAATACTTTCTTAATAATGTTACCTTGACCTTCATCGCCATAAACTCTAACTTCCACTAGGTCTCTCCTTAGGTCTTTTAAGGATGATTAGCACGTCATATGCAAAGGGGGGGGGGGGAATTAGTTACACACAGATTTGGAACAAAACTGTGTAAGGCAAAATTTAAAATGTTTTGGAAGACAATATAGAAGTTTATTTTAAGATAGTGGACAATAAACACGTCTTTAAATGAAATACAAATATGAAAAATGTAAAAAAAAAAGATACATTTGAAAACTTTAAAATAAAATATTCTTAATCATAAAGAGAACATAAAAGGAGTTGAGAGACAAGCCACAAATTAGGAGAGCATGTTTGTAATTGAAGTGTGCAGATAAGGCAAAAAATTTTATACACTCTTTAGTAGAAAGACAACTCAATGAAATTCATTTATCAAATCTAGGATCTTTTTGGATGAGTCTTTAGGGTTCTGTAGGTATACAATCATATCATCAGCAAACAGCGACAGTTTGACTTCCTCTTTACTGATTTGGATGCCCTGTATTTCTTTCTCTTGTGTGATTGCTCTGACTAGGACATTCAGTACTATGTTGAATAGAAGTGGTAAAAGTGGGCATCCTTGTCTTGTTCCAGTTCTCAGGAGAATGCTTTCAACTTTTCCTCATTCAGTATGATGTTAACTGTGGGTTTGTCATAGATAACTTTTATTATTTGAGGTAAAACTTTTATTATTCTGTGCCAATTGTTTTGGGGATTTTTATCATAAAGGGATGCTGGATTTTGTCAAAAGCCCCTTTCTACATCTATTGAGATGATCATATGATTTTTGTGTTTAATTCTAATTGTATAATGGATCACATTTATTGACTTGCATATGTTAAATCAATCCTGGTATGAAATCTGTTTCATCATGGTATATTAACTTTTTAATAAGCTGTTGGATTCAGCTACCTATTATTAGTATTTTTGAGCATTTTTCATCTATGTTCATCAGGGATATTGGTCTGTAGTTTAATTTTTTTGTTGTTATGTCCTTTCATGGTTTTAGTATTAGGTTGACACTGGCTTTATAGAATGATTTAGGGAGGATTCTATCTTTTTCTAACTTTTGGAATAGTTTCAATGAAACAAAAAGCTGGAATCTATCAATCCCCTCTTGATTTTCTAGCTTGTGCACACAAAGGTGTTCACAACACCCTTCAATTATCTTTTATATTTCTATGGTATCAATTATAGTATCTCCCACTTCATTCCCAAATGAGCATATTTGAATCTTCTCTCTTCTTTTCTTGGTTAATCTCACTAATGGTCTATCAATTTTGTTTATCCTTTTCAAATAACCAGGTTTTCGTTTCAGATTTTTGTTTATTATTTTCAAGAAACCAGCTTTTTTTTTTTCATTTATCTTTTGTATTTTCTTGTTTCAATTTCATTTAGTTCTGCTCTGACTTTTGTTATTTCTTTTCTTCTACTGGGTTTGGGTTTAGTTTGTTCTTGTTTCTCTAGTTCATTGAGCTGTGACATTTGATTGTCTATTTGTGCTCTTTCAGACATTTTTGTGTAGGCATTTAATGCTATGAACTTTCCTCTTAGCATTGCCTTTGCTGTATCCTGCAGGTTTTGATATGTTCTGTCACTATTATTACTCATTCCAAAACATTTCTTAAATTTCCATTTTGATTTCATTGTTAACCCAAAGATCATTCAAAAACAGATTATTTAATGTCCATGTATTTGCATGATTTTGAGGGTTCCTTCTGGAGTTGATTACCACTTTTATCCCACTGTGATCTGAGAAGATATTCGATATAATTTTGATGTTCTTAAATTTATTAAGAACTGTTTTATGTACTGTCACGTGGCCTATCTTGGAGAATGTTCCATGCGCTGAAGAGAGAAAGAGTTGTTGGGTAGAAAGTTCTGTAAATATCTGTTAAGTCCTTTTGTTCTAGGGCATAATTTAAGTCCATTGCATTGTGTCTTTGTTGGCTTTCTGTCCTGACGATCTGCCTAGTGCTGTCAGTGGAGTATTGAAGACCCCCACAATTATTGTGTTGCTGTCTATCTCATTTCTTAAGTCTAGTAGTAATTGTTTCATAAATTTGGAAGCTCCAGCGTTGGGTGCTTATATATTTAGGATTGTAATATCTTCCTGTTGGACTAATCTTTTTACCATTTTAAAATGTCCTTTGTCTATTTTTACTGTTATTGGTTTAAAGCCTGTTTTGTCAGATATAAGAACATCTACTACTAGTCACTTTTGGTTTCTATTTGAGTTGAATATGTTTTTTTACCCCTTTACCTTAAGTTTATGTGAGTCTTTTTTTTTTTTTTTTTTTTTTTTTGACATGGGGTCTCACTCTGTCACT
>NW_012105575.1:359777-380414 GCF_000951045.1 Mandrillus leucophaeus
CAGTATTTTGTTTTTCGTTTCTGCACTAGTTTGCTAAGAATAATAGCCTCCAGTTCCATCCATGTTCCCATAAAAGACATAATCTTGTTATTTTTTTGTGGCTGAATTGTATTCCTTGGTGTATATATGTACCAAATTTTCTTTAACCAGTCTGTCATTGAAGGGCATTTAGGTAGATTCCATGTCTTTGCATGTACTTTGCATGTCTTTGCATAGTGCTGCAATGAACATTTGTGTGCATGTGTCTTTATGGTAGAATGATTTATATGCCTCTGGGTATATACCCAGGAATGGGATTGCTGAATCAAATGGTGATTCTGCTTTTAGCTTTTTGAGGAATTGCTATAGTGCTTTCCACAGTGGTTGAAGTAATTTACATTCCCACCAACAGTGTATAAATGTTCCCTTTTCTGGACAACCTTGCCAGTATCTGTTACTTTTTGATTTTTTTAATAATGGCCATTTTGACTGGTGTGAGATGGTATCTCATTGTACTTTTGATTTGCATTTATCTAATAACCAGTGATATTGAACTATTTTTCATATGCTCTTGGCCACATGTCTTCCTTTGAGAAGTGCCTATTCACGTCCTTTGCCCACTTTTTAATGGGGTTGTGTGTTTTTCTCTTGTAAATTTGCTTAAGTTCTTTATAGATGCTGGATACTAGACCATTGCCAGATGCATAGTTTGCAAATATTTTCTCCCACTCTGTAGGTTGTCTGTTTACTCTGCTGATAGTTTCTTTTGCTGTGCAGAAGCTCTTAAGTTTAATTAGATCCCACTTGTCAATTTTTGCTTTTGTCATGATTGCTTTTGGTGTCTTTTATAAAATCTTTGCCCGTTCCTATGTCCAGGATGGTATTGTCTAGGTTGTCTTCCAGGGTTTTTGTATTTTGGGGTTTCACATTTAAGTCCTTCATCCACTTTGAGTTGATCTTTGCTAATGGTGTAAGGAAGGGGTCAAACTTCAATCTTCTGCATATGGCTAGCCATTATGTATCTTTTAAGTGGAGCATTTAGGCAATTTACATTCAACATTAGTATTGAGATTTGAGGCACTATTCTATTAAATGAATTCAATAAAGTCTCAGGATACAAAATAAATTTAAACAAATCAGCAGCACTGCTATACACCAGCAATGAGAAAGCTGACAATAAAATCAAGAACTCGATCCCTTTCACAATGGCTGCAAAAAATACTTAGGAATATACTTAACAAAATAGTTAAAATGTCTCTACAAGGAAAACTACAATACACTCCTGAAATAAATCACCGATGTCACAAGCAAATGGAAACACATCCCATGCTCATGAATGGGTAGAATCAATATTGTGAAAATGATTACATTGCCAAAAGCAATCTACATATTCAAGGCAATTACCATGAAAATACCATCATAATTCTTCAGAAAACTAGAAAAGACAATGCAAAAATTTGTATCGAACCAAAGAAGAACCCACATATTCAAGGCAATACTAAACAAAAAGAACAGATCTGGAGGCATCACATTACCCAACTTCAAATTATAATACAAGGCTATAGTTACCAAAATAGCATGGTACTGGCATAAAAGTAGGCACGTAGACCAATGGAACAGTATAAAAACCGAGAAATAAATTCAAACACTTACAGCTAACTCATCTTCAACAAAGCATACAAAAACATAAAGTGGGCAAAGGACATCCTATTCAATAAATGGTGCTGGGAAAACTGGCAAGCCACATATATAATGAAACTGGATTGTCATCTCTCAACTTATACAAAAATCAACTCAGGATAGATCAAAGACTTAAGTCTAAGATCTGAAACCACAAAAATTCCTTCACGGCAAAAGAAATAATCATCAGAGTAAACAACCCACAGAGGTAGAAAAATATTCACAAACTATGCACCTGACAAAGGACTAATATCCAGAATCTATGAGGAACTCAAACAAATCAGCAAGAAAAAGACACATAATCCTATCAAAAAGTGGGCAAATTATATGAATAAATTTTCAAAAGAAGATATAGAAACATCTAACTAACATACGAAACAAATGCTTAACATCACTAATTATCAGGAGACTGCAAATTAGAGCCACAATGAGATGTGACCTTACTCCTGCAAGAATGGCCATAACCAAAAAAATTAAAAAATAATTGATATTGGTGTGGGTGTGGTAAAAAAGAAACACTTTTACACATTTTGATAGTGGAAATGTAAACTGATACAATCGTTATGGAAAACAGTATGGAGATTCCTTAAAGAACTAAATGTAGAAATACCATTTCATCAACAATCCTACTACTAGATATCTATTGAAAGAAAAAGAAGTCATTATATGAATAAGACATATGCACATACATGTTTATAGTAGCACAATTTGCAATTGCAAAAATATAGGACTAACTTAAATGCCCATCAACCAATGAGTGGATAAAGAAAATGTGTTATATATACACCACGGAATGCTACTCAGCCATAAAACAGAAGAAAATAATGGCATTCACAACAACTTGGATGGAGTTGGAGACCATTAATCTAAGCGAAGTAACTCAGGAATGGAAAATCAATTGTTCTATGTTTTCACTTATAAGTGGGAGCTAATCCATGAGGATGCAAAAGCATAGAATGATATAAGGGACTTTGTAGACTCAGGGGGAAGGAAAGGAGTGGGGTGAGGGATAAAAACATTACATATTGGATACAGTGTACACTGCTCCGGTGATGGGTGCACCGACATTTCCGAAATCCCCACTAAGGAACTTACCCATGTAACAACAACAACAAAATCCTGTACCCCCAAATATATTGAAATGAAATATTTTTTAAAAAAACAGAAGACAACTCAGTAAAAAGTGCTATTGTTCAGAATGTAAATTGGTACACTGCTTTGGAAAAAAAACAACATTTAAAAATAAAAACGGGGTGGCTACTAACACTGAACCCACATATATCTCATGACACAGCTATTCTGTTCCTACTTACGTAGCCAAGAGAAATATGGCTTGGACTCTACATATTCAGGAGCAGCAAAGCTTTCAAAAAGACTCTAAAGCATCATGAGGCTCTTTTAATAGAAACCTGGGTCTGGTTTTGCCTGTCTACCTGCGTGTATGATGCCAGCAACCAGACACAAGTAATCATACCTCTGCTTCAGACTGTGTAAACTGCCACTGCATTTGCCAGGTAAGCTAATTTTCCTGTGCTTGGCTGACACGACACTTCTAATTTCAGTATCCAATTTTAGAGCAGTCGAGTTTGCTTGTTTTTATTACGAAGTCAAATATACATATAACAAAATACCAGTTTCAGTGTGCATGTCATAGAAATGTTTTCACAGGTACATCCAAATTAACAACAGCACTGACAGAAAACAGCACAAGATTCATCAATAGTAGAGTGAATAAAGTCATTGCTGTATGTTTTTCCTGGGAAGTGCTTTGTGAAGGTGAAAATGAACAAAGTTCAGAGAATGAATCTACTTGAATATAAATCATAGACAATATAAAAAAGAGATTAATAATGATAAAATCAGACAAATACATGTATTAGGAGGCCTACTCAGTGAATTTACTCCAACTATTCAAAAACTGGCAACATTAAATCATACATTATTTAATTTATTTATTTCAAATAAAATTAAGAAAAATACCATGACTTAGCTTTGTAATTTTCCTGGAGTGACAGGAAGGAGAGAGAATGGTGAAAGGCATAATATGTGCCTTGAAACTAAAACTGTGGTTATGTTCTATTTATTGAAGTGGGTGGTCTGTCATGAGTGGCATCCATTTGACTGTTTTTCAACTATACAGTCTTTCAAATGTAGGATATATTACACTATAGGAAAAATTTAAACTATGTTAACATCGAATTATGTGATCTATCTTGAATGTGGTTATTCCTGGTGTCAAAGTATCTCCTCTTACTAGAACTATAATTGTATTGCAGTGGTTTTACATGATGTGACTGAAGTATGCTACATTCAGCAATGCAAATTTGACTACATTTAATCAGCCTGTGTTTACCTAAAGAAAAATCAAACTACACACAAATATTACCTGTATAATTTTTTAAAATCTGCCTTTGAAACCTGAAACTCTTTACCAGAAGCAAGGAAAACATAACTGAGTTCAAAAACAGGCACAAATGAATGCAACTATCTTAATTAAAAGGATGTTTTGTTTCCTAAAAAATGTACTTACATCTTCAACTAACTCGAACACATTTTTAAATGTGTTGTCATGCCAGAGACAAGCACAGTTTCTCTTTGAGAATAGCGGCTGATACTAATCATGGAATTTGAATAATGTAATATCCTTAATATCATGCTTTGCATTCATGGTTTATGTCTGTCCCCTCTCCTTTCCAAAAAACCAAAACAGGCAGCTATAGCTTCCTATTTCACTGCCCAACTATTACAATTGGGAAGGAGTATTTCACAGAAAAACGAAACACTGTCAATAGTGACAAAAGGTGAATTGGAGTTGTTATTAATATCTTTAGAAGCAAAAACTTTATAGATAATCCATTCAGGGATAAATTAGTTGTAAAAATAAACATACTTGAACAAATACGACTACACAAAATATTTTTAAATAAACTGTGAGCTCGTTTAGGGAATGGACTTATTGAATATATTTAAATCCTACAACATATTAAAGAAGTTTTCTTAATACTCTACAACTACATATTGATTAATGAGTTATTCAACAACAACTAAAACTTAACTAATAGACGTTCACAGCACTTTCAGATAAAAAAGTACATGATGAATATAAAATAACTTACTATACTTCTTTCAAGCAATTATAAATACTTATTATATAATTTCAAAATGTCATTTTAATAATACTAGCATATTTTGCAAAGAAAATAAGCACGTTTCATTATTTCTTAGATTTATTTGCTATGTTTTCTCTAAATAACATAACATGTAATTCAGTACTAAACATTTACATGTATTTTGAAGAGAGTTATACATTGTTAAAGAGTAAAATATTTGTGTTACAGGTAAAGGCCAGAGGGTGAAGTAAAAGTGAGAGATGTTTTCATATCACTATAGTGGTAATAGTAAAGAAATATAGATTACAGAGAGCCAAATATGTTAGAATGTAAATTCACACTTTAAATTCCATACAGTATCAACTCTTCCTAATTGTGAAAGTGCTAAAATAAAATACTCCAGTGAGACTTAATTCATTTTCCAAGTTTGCAAAACAGACTTAGCAGATAATATATCAAGGTCATATTATTTTCAAACAACAAATAAAGTTTTAAAGTATTATTAATTATTTATAATTATTAATAATGCTTCCATAGCCACTAATGGATTTTTGTAAGACGTTAGGTATAAAGAATTGAAAACGGCTGCTGAAAACATCCTTTCTAACCCCCACAACTTTCCGGTCTTCCTACAGTTAATTGTGTAACGTGGTAATGACTTAACAATAGTTTGGTTTCTAGAATGGTAGGTATTATTGATCTCGTGCTGCAAATTAGTAGCCACAGGTTCATCTGTAACTCCAAAGTAAATCAAGCTTTTTAATGTTTTCATAGGACCAGCACATATCTAAATCAAAACAGCTAGCATAACCACATTCTAGTTCACAATCACTAAAACAACCCTCCTTTTAGATTAGACAATAGAGGTTAGGTTAAAGGAAAAGGGAAGGGTAAGTTTTGATACATTCGTTTGGAGTTTCAGCAGGGAATCTTTTCTTTCTCTTTTTTGTTTGTAGCATCTTGTGACTAAGATTATCTCCATCTGATTTTGAATGTTCTTAATATGTTGACTGTAAAAAGTCACAGCGATATATTTTCTTAGAGTATTATGCACCCATACATTAAAGATGAGGTTCTCTCTTAAACATTAATAATTGTAATTTTAAGTAATTTCTGATCATAATCTTGATAATTTAGCACTTCTTGGTTCTGAAGTGTAAATATAAAACCTTTAGTAGGCCGGGCATGGCGGCTCACCCCTTTGGGAAGCCAAGGCGGGCAGATCATGAGGTCCGGAGTTCAAGACCAGCCTGACTAACATGGTGAAACCTTGTCTCTACTAAAAATACAAAAATTAGCTGGGCGTGGTGGTGCATGCCTGTAATCTCAACTACTCAGAAGGCTGAGGCAGGAAAATCGCTTGAAACCGGGAGGTGGAGGTTGCAGTGAGCCAAGATCGCTCCATTGCACTCCCACACCAGCCTGGGCGACAGAGCGAGATTCCGTCTCAAAAAACAAAAAAAAACAACAAAAAAACCTGTAGTATTTGTTGGCTCTTTTTCAGCATTCACTTTATTTGCCTGAGCCAATTAATTTGTAGATGATAAGAAAAATTAAAAATAAAGTATTTGGAAATTATTAGAAAATTGCTGTTTAAGAGTTAAGAGCTAAGAATAGAATTCAAAGTCATATTTTACTGCTAAATCTGTATGCCTCTCATTCTTCAGTTGCTCTTTTAGTGAATAAAGGTTTTATAAATAACATTTCAAAATATTTAAACATATATGACACAGACTGCTTAAAGGTGGAAATGGTTAGGTATTTGAGAATGAATACGTTTTTCTATTCAAATCAACTAAACTGCAAAAATCTTTTAAAATGTACAGTATTCTTAGAAGTGTTGTGCTTTTGAAATGATAAATTTCTTTCAGGAAGTAATGAAATCTGCTTCTCTTTCTTGAATAAATTCATCAAGAATTATTAGCCAACTGTATTGGTTATTGCATATGAAAATACAATATTACTGAATTGTATGTTATTGTATTACATTGTATTCTAAATTATTCTATAATACTGTAGTGTGTATGCAATACAATATTATTAGCAACTATCAAAAAAACTTAGGAGTTTTGCTGTTGGTGATTGAATTGTATTTGTTTAGGACAAAAAAGAGTTATTTAAAAAATCAACACTATTTTCTTCCTGTAGGATGCTAATTGATATCTCGAAAAAGCAAGTATATTTTAAAGAACATTAAATAAAGCATGTAATTTTTAATTTATTTTTCTTGGGTACGAAGAAAAGTAGGAACATTGAGTTCAAAGTTTGGGAAAACCAGAAAAACGTTTAGTCTTTCTTTTCTTCGTTCGTTCTGAGTTTCAACCAGCTTCCTTGAGCGCTTTGATTTTCATTTCACTTTGTGTGGAAAGAAAAAATTAATCAGTATTAATATTAGAGCTGATTGGCATTATTTATACATTCGGAATAAAAATATCAAACAAAAGAAGCAAAAATTTGACTATTGCCAGTACAATATGTGCACATATGTAATATGTATATTACATAATACAAGGAAGATACAGAACCAGTTTTATAAAATGCAGCACTTATAATTTTGAAAATAAGAACAAGAAAATGTGCTATTAGAGTTCTCATTGTATTAGTGGCACATTATCATACCCCCCCTAATTATGCGAACTCTTTATTAAAGTGTTCTTTCATAACCATGTATTATATTTTATGATAATTGTATGTTGTGTACAGAGGGAGTTAAATTAATGTTTCTCATAACACCTTTAACCTTCTCTGAGTTAGGTCTGCATGACAAGCAATATAACTATATTTAAATGCTTACATTAATTGGTCATCACACTAACTCTTTCGCAGAGCAATAGACTGGGGAAGCCATTTGTATTACTTGTACTGTGTACACTGCAATTACATTTTGAGTATGTTTGAAAAGGAATATTAATTCAGATTTAAATTCGGATTTTACACTAATTAATTGTAAAATACACAACCACAAATGCCTGGCTCTGACATTGCATCTTGAATTCAACTCTGCGTCTTGTATGGGCACATTCTATAGTACTTGTACAGAGTGGACATGCTCTGTAGTTGAATAATAGACAAAGAAATGCGTGAGATGTAAAGATTTTTTAAAAAGGAGAAAGAAGAAATATCCATAATGTATGAATAATTGTGATATATTTACTTGGAAATTTGATAGTCTTTTCTGCTGAAATTAACAGAGTTTTGGATAAAGACAAAATATTTAAAATTCTTACATTTCAGTAGATTAACAAGACATATTTTAACTGCCTGTATAGAGATTCAAGTTTATTAAATAAATAAACATAAGGCTTTTTGCAATCTGACACAGAGCCTGACACAGACACGTGATACCACTTCGAATACA
This sequence comes from Mandrillus leucophaeus, assembly GCF_000951045.1. Taxonomy (NCBI): domain Eukaryota; kingdom Metazoa; phylum Chordata; class Mammalia; order Primates; family Cercopithecidae; genus Mandrillus; species Mandrillus leucophaeus. The sequence continues at coordinate 367,905 of NW_012105575.1, forward strand.
AAAAATTAAAGGATGTTATATTATTCTACTTTCTTATGAAATTTAGAAAATTGATGGTGGTAGGGTGAACTGAGTAACAAAAATAAAAATAATCAAATCTTTGATTAAAAATTTAAAAAATTCCCATATGTTCTTAGATAAGCTAAGGCTTGTGAAAATGCTATTTTGTGTAAAAGTACAGTATAAGGAGCACAGAACAATAGAATATTAAATGTGAAATTGTAGTAAGATAACTTTCTCTTGTGTTCCAGTTGAAGTATAATATAAAACAAAACTTGGCCTTTTTTTTTTTTTTTTTTTTTTTTTTTAGAAGGAGTCTCGCACTGTTGCCAGGGCTGGAGTACAATGGCCTGATCTCGACTCAAGGCAACCTCTGCCTCCCGGGTTCAAGCAATCCTCTTGCCTCAGCCTCCCTAGTAGCTGGGATTACAGGTGCCCACCACCACGCCCGGCTAATTTTTGTATTTTTAGTAGAGACCAGGTTTCACTGTGTTGGCCAAGCTGCTCTGGAACTCCTGACCTCATTATCCGCCCGCCTTGGCCTCCCAAAGGCCTGGAATTACAGGCGTGAGCCACTGCACCTTGCCAAAAATTGGACTTTTAGGAAAAATACACTTTATTGTTTTGAGTGATAGAAAGATATATCACATTTTTAATGAGAATACATTAATAAAAATATGCATTAATGATACTAAATAAGTTGGACAAAAAGATTGTTTCACAATTTTGATAATAAAGTATATCATTATTGTATAAATACTATATTAATATTAAAATGTACCTTTCTTCAATTTTAACATATCTGAATTAAGGATGTGCTTTACAATAAATGGTATATCAGGATTAAATCTATGGAATTTGAAATGTAAGTTACCCTTAAGGTCTGAATATTTGTGTCCTCTAACATTCGTATGTTGAAATTCTAACTCCTAAGGTGATAGTATTAGGAAAGTGAAACCGGTAGGATTTGATTAGGTCATGAGGGCAAAGCCTTCACAAAGGGGATTAGTGAGGACCCTCACGAGAGAGGCTGAAGAACACTAGTTCTTTCCACCATGTGAGAAGACATCTTCTCTGAATGAGAAAGAGGGCCTTCACCAGACACTGAATCCCAGTCTCCAGAAATGTGAAAAATAAATTTATGTTGTCTGTAATATACTCAGCTAATGGTATTTGTTATAGTCTGAACAGACGAAGATAATTACTGTGAATAGTCAAATAGTTATAGATGTCTCATGTAAATTAAGCATGAGAACGTTACCCACATTGTGAATCACTTGTGTCTTTCTGCACAGTTTCCTTCTTCTCCCTTAGTATGAAAAACATTAACAAAACATCAAAGCGTGAGGTTGATCATTTTCTTTCTTTGGTTACAGTTTTAATATATATTAATATGTATACCCCCAAAACACATAGTGATTTTTATTGTATGATTTCTAACTTTATAAAATGTTTTCACAATTTCTGTATTTTTTCCACTTCATAATTTGTTTCTGAAATTCATCTATGTAGCTGCCTATAACAGTAATAAAACAATTTTCACTTCTAAATTACACTCCAGCTTACGAGTACACGGCATGTGTTCATTTACCTGCCCACAGACACTTGTTTTACTTTTTTTTTTATTATGGAATCAAAAAACCCTGCTACTGATGTTTTCCACCCTGCTCCTGATGCACACATTCAAGAGCTTCTCTAGGGTTGTGCCTCACATTGAAGTTTCTGGATAGTAAGGAAAGATTCTTTCAATGTTTGAAATAATTATAAATATCTTCAAAATGAATTTACAAATGTAGACAGATGTCATTAGGGTATACACTATCTGTAACTCTTTGTCCTTATAAATATTTGGTATTCGCTGATATTTTGTTGGAAGTTTCCATATATTAACACTTTTGAGCACTCTACTGCTCTTTTCTAAAATGTCCAGTGCAGCTGTAGCTGCTATTTTCCAGTTGCTTCATTCTTAGTGTATTTTGGATAATATTTTTCAGTCAGTTACATGAGTTACAAGTATCTTCTCTCCTTGCTTGGCTTGTCTTCTGCTTACTTTATGTTATCACCTGATGAAGAGTCTAGTAAGACATTTTAATGTTGTAAAATTCATCAATATTTTCCATGATAGTTTGTACTGTTCAAATATTATACATTTACCTATCATGTAAAAATACGTCATATTCCAGCTTTCTTGGTTTGGTGAACCAGGAGTTTGAATATGGGCTAAGGAAACACTTCAGGGCACTGGATGGAAAATTTACATATTTGCATTGAAATGCAGCACAGCTATTTTATTTTTTAATGGAGGAGTGTTTTTCTGCAATTCCTACAGGAGAGACAGAAAGATTAGTTTTGGAGAACAGACATTTCAATGTCTTAAACTTTGATTACCCGTGAAGGAACTAAATCTTCTAATGAAAATGTCCTTTGTACCCTTGGGGAGATGCATAAATGTTTAGAGAAGGCCGAATTCAGGTATTTTCCTGTATCTCGTTAAGCCCTTGAATGACTGAGTAGCAAATAACTGTTTTATGGGTCTCCTTTGTAAGTGAATTTAAGGATTTGGGGGACTATGTATTTTAAGTAATGGATTATGGATTTGAATTTACTGCAGATATGATTGGTGTTGAACCTTTCATACCTACATGGCTTATCAGAATTATTGAAAAATAATATTCATTTTATTGAATGTAATACAAGAATAATCCTGACAAAAAAGGATAACAGACCACTAACATTAAAATAGAAATATTTAGGAGCTTATTAGCTTAGTCTATAGATAAACAAATCATAGAAAAGAACTTGAAATAAATAACTTTTAAAACCATTAACGTGGTAAATGCTAATTAAGCTACCTAAAGAAAGTAAAAATTTTTTAAAATTGAAATGAAGCTAAAATAAAATACAAATATGTAAAATTTCAAAGAATTGTAAAAGTGTTATTCATAGTGATAAACTAAAATATGATAAATATGTTTAATACTTTAGAGCTAAGAAATTAAGATTAAATTCAAACATATATAAAAACAAAAAATTTAAATTACAGAAAGAAATTCAGAAATGAAAATCAACATGAACTGGAACTTTTATACACTGCTGGTGAAAATGTAATTCAGGACATCTTACCAATTTAGACACACACTTACCATACAATTCATCAATCCCACTCCTCGATATTTAGCCAAGTGAGATGGAAACAAATGTCTAGATAACTGGATGTATGTTTGGTACAAGACTGGTACAAAACTTTGTTTTGATTCTATTCATAACATTCCTTAACTGGAAAAAACCCAAATGCCTAAAAACAGGTAAATGTTTAAACAAAACGGTGGTTTTATTTAAACAATGTACACATTCCTAGCAACAAAAACGGAACAAACCACTGACACAAGCAGCAACATAGATTAATTTCAAAAAATGAATGCTGACCAAAGGAAGCCGGACATCAAACAAGTCTACTGAATACTTATATGCATATTGATCTCTAGAAAAGACAGATAAGTAAGCAGGGACAGAAAGTTGGTAAAAATAAAAAGTGACTGAAGCCATGAATTTGGAAGAGGGCAGAAAATTTGCTGCACAAAGGAAAAATGACACTTTTGAGGAAGATGAAAATATTCTATGCCTAAATTCAAGTTGCTCTTATACTCTTGAAAATCGTAACCCACAAGTTTTTATCAGTAGGAAGGTGAGGTTTTGGGGAGGTGCCCAGGTGGTGAAGGCAGACCCTTTATGAATGCAGATAGTGTCCTTATAAAAGACGCCCCAGAAAGCTCATTCTCTCTTGCTGCCATGTGAGGTTGTAGCAAAACGGTGCTTTCTGTGAACCGGGGAGCCAGCCCTCATCAGACACAGAATCTGCTGGCATCTAGAACTTGGACTTCTGGCTTGGTCTGCTTTGTGTTGTTATTAAGAAAGGAAAGGGTGACTATAGTCAGTGATAATTTAACTGTACATTTAAAAATAGCTAAAAGAGTATAATTAGGCTGTTTGTAACACAAAGGATAAATGCTTGAGGGGATGGATACGTCATTCTCCGTGATACGATTATTTCACGTTGCATGCCTGTATCAAAACGTCTCATGTAACCCATAAGCATATACACCTACTGTGTATCCATAAAAATTAAAGTGAAAAAGCGGAAAACAATACCTGAGGCTAGGCAATTTATAAAAGAAAGAGTTATATTTAACTCATGGTTCTGCACGCTGTACAAGAAGACGGCGCCAGCATAGTCTCAGCTTCTAGCGAGGGCTTCTGTCTCACATCAAAACATGGCGCAAAAGATCAAAGGTGAAGCGGGCACGCGCCGAAAGAGACCAAACCCAAAGGACGTCCTGGGTTTATAAAAACTCCAGCACTAATTCATTCCCGTATGAACCGCCCAGTCTTGTGAGAGTGATAACTCACTACCCCGAGAAGGTCACCTACGTGATTCATTAGAGTTGTGCCTCCACAACCGAACACCTCCCACTAGGCCCTGCCGTCCAACACTGTCACACTGGGGATCACATTTTAACATGCGATTTGGTGGGAATAAACACATCATATTCAAATTATGGCAAATTCCAATTATGGCAACACGCTAGCCTCCAAAACTATAAGAAATAAATTTCTGTTGTTTTTAAGCTACCCAGTTTTTGATATTTGGTTATAGGAACTCAAACAGATTAAGGCAATATTTTTGTGTGAATTTTATTGAAATTATCCCAGAAAAGTATACCCTACTTTACTGAATCAACATCACACTATACCTTTTTAAAATATTAATGCACCTAGCAAGAGTTCAGCAAATATTTAGTGACCTAATCTACAAAATGACATTGTTTTGGCATCTTCAACAAATAAGTCATTTTAATTTCTGCCATTATAACTTATTTTTTATTATACATGTTTTCCACTCCTACTTTACTATTATATTTATCCACTAAGTCATCAGTTGACCAGGCCTATGTTACTATTCTATTTTACATTCAGTATTCAAGCTTATATTCAATAATGCAAGCTTGGACAATTGATGACTTAGTGGATAAATATAATGGTAAAATGAGAGTGTAAAATATGATTAAGAACAAAATAAGTTATACTAGCAGAAATTAAAACAACTTGTTGATGACAAAGAGATAGCAATCTCTTAGCCAGCTGCCACAATAACAATACTAGCAATTATTATTGATGAAGTACACACTATAAACTAGATACTATGCTGGGCACTTTGCATGTATCATAATAGTAGTAAAATGATGACATGTAATATTATTAATATTAACACAAATACTAGCAAAAATCATATAATAATATAATATGTAATGGTAATGATAGTTCTAAATACTTTACATATAGTAACACATTTAATTTTTACCATAAGCCTGTATATCAAGCGCTATTATTACTGCCCAATTTGTAGATTAGGACACTAAAATACAGAAGGGCTAACCACCTTGCTCAAAATCACATAAAAAATAAATGATAGAGCCAGATCCATATTCTACTTTCTGCCTTCAGACTTTGCTCTTAACCATTACACTACAAGCCAGAGTTATTGAGAAGTATGTACAGTATAGCACAGTATTTACACTTCATGTGCAGCTGAGGAATCTATCCTCTGAGAGGTTAAGTAATTTGTACACAAGTCAAAAGTGGTGAGTTAGGACCTGAATCCATTTCTCTGACCCAATAACTGTGTTCTTTCTGCTGTGTTACATTATGAGACATATACAATATAGAATCAAATGTTAACCTTGTTGTATTTCAAAATATTAATAAATATCTGCTGAACTCTTGCTATGTACTCAGAACTCTGCCAGATGTGGTGAAAACGACATATGAATGAAAAAGTAATAAATCAAATAAACTTATTTCAGGAAATCTCCTGAGCAGCAAGCCAAGAAGCAGTGAAAGGATTGAGACAGTAAATAGTATATGGGATAGTATATTATGAAGTACTAAATAGTGTGATGCCAAATGTGCACACAGGAGAAGAACAGAGGAGAAAGAAATCCACGAGAGACTCGGCAGTCATGAAAGGCATTACAGGAGGAATCAAGATCTAGCTGGACCTAGAAGAATGGTGTAGATGTTGACAGGTGGATAGGCAAACCGAATCCACCCCAAATGAGGAGGAAAATGGCAAGCAATTCAGAATGAAAAAGACAGTTGTCAGAAACAAAGAGGATTCTTATTTATTTAGAGCAGAATTTTAAAATTATTTTAAAAAGAGTAAGAAATCTTGAGCATGTTGCTGAGAGGCAAATAAATGGAAACAAACAAACATTTGAAAGCCGGAAAAGGAATTTGATGTATTTGTTGTGAAAACTAGAAAATTGCTAAGATCTTTGTACAGAGAATTTGAATATAGTAATAATAAGTTAAAGTTATTAAACATAACTTTATTTTTTAATATTACATATTGATTTTATATATAATAGTTATACAGTTTAAATATTATATATTGATTCTGTACAAACTCATGGAGCAATTTCTCTGGTCTCTGTTAGCTACTAATCATATAAATTTGAAACAGAATGATGAAAGACTCAGTTAGGCTCTTTTTCTACCAAATCAGAATATAAGAGATAGTCACTATGTTAAAAATGTATTTAGCTGGACCAGTGTTAGATTCAGATTTTCTAAGTTTTTACAGATGTGCATATGTATTTTATTATCTTCTAATCAATTATTGAAATATGCTCAAACTTAAGAGACTTCATCTAAATAGACCACAATTTGTTGTTTGTTAAATATTATGTATAACTTTCTCCATTAACCAAACTTTTTCCAGTAGCTCTTTTTATAGAAAAATAACTCATCAGACATAGAATGCTAAAAAATTCGAGTCTCCATTGATATTACATATACACTAAGGAATAATAACAAACAGATCAAGTTCATTTTTTTTTTTCCTAATGCCATTGCTTTGGTTCCACTGGGAATATCACTGAAATGATCATTAATTTCTTACCTGGGAATTGAAAATACAGGAAGTTATCCAACTCGAGCCACTTTCATGAAACTTAAAATCAGATATAAGAAAAGCAGTATGGCTTTAGGTACAGTTGACTTATTTTGGCATATTTGTTTCATTCATTAGAGAAGTCTGCTAAAATAGACAGAGTCATAGTGTTTTTTCAGATTGTACAGTTGTCCTATTTCAAAGCCCTAGTTTTAAAGAAGTGCAGCTGTTTCATAAATGCGTAGGTCTAGTCACAAGAGGATGCTGTGATCACATGGACAGATGAGGTAAAACCCCTTACTGTTGAGGAAACAAGCGGTTGCACATGGCCTGTAGTTGGTGCTGTCTTGTTTGTGCAGGGCATCACAAGAATATGTAGTTGGCTAGGAGGAGGGAAAAGGACGGGCTCTTCTGTGTGAACAATATGTGAAACACAATACCAATGATGCCTGCTCAGTTCTAACTCTTGAAAACAATAGTACTTCAAGCTACACATGAAAATGCTGAGAAGAGTTTCAAAAATGAGAGGGGTGTTTGCACATGACAGCTGGAGGTTATATAGCCAGTGGGGTTAACTAGGTTCATTGCTAAAGGAGACCAAGGTCACGTCAAGAGGGAAACAAAAGAGGGTTAATTTCAAAGAATGAGCTGTGGACCACAATTAAGTCATATGTCTTGATAAATCAGACACAAAGGAGAAATGAAGTGCAAGAATAACATTGAGAAAGTGATTTATAGCTATGATAATAAATGAGGAATATACAGTATACTTTTGTTTTTTAATTTTTAATTATTATGGTTACATAATAGTTGTACATATTTATGAGGTATATATGATATTTTAATATAAGCATACAATATGTAATGATCAAATCTGTGTAACTGGGGTATCTGTCACCTCAAGCCTTATTATTTCTTTGTGTTAGGAACATTACAACTCCGCTCTTTTAGCTATTTAAAATATACAATAAATTATCGTTAACTACTATTGTGACCCTTTTGTGCCACTAGACACTAGAAGGATGACTTTAACGTCATCCAGATGCATATAACTTCTTTCAGTTACCACATTCTCCTGAACAAAAGCTGCAATGCCTTATTCAAAAGTCTAGATTTATTGCACAGTTTGTTCAGAAGAATGTGGTTAGTGAAATACGTTATTTGCATCTGGACGATATTAAGTAATCCTATGATTCTAACAGAAGAGTTACAGAAATCAATTTCATTGACAGGGCATACAGCTGTCACTATATAGTAAAAGATGGACAAACATATTTCTTTACCTTAAGGGCAAGTATATTCAATGAAAAAGCAACTTTTCCTGAGAGGTAAGAGGCAGTTTGCCCCCAGCCCTATTTAGCAACATCAGTTGGTTATCAGCAAAGATAACCTCAGAATGGCATGCGTGTTCTTCCTGTGGTGGCTCTGCAAAGGAACAGTTACTGAACACCAAGAAAGTGCTACAATTCAAAGGGACTAGTAAATGAAAGTGCTGGTGAATTGCGCTGGTTATTTGGCTAGGGAAATTATAAAAAACGAAGAGCACAAGTTTGTTTGTGGTTTAATAAAATAAGTTTAACAAAAAATATAATAATAATAAGTTTAACCTTGGGAGGTGTTGCTCTCACTTCAGCAGAGTATACCATTGAGAAGAACAATAACTAGGCACAGGGAAATAACACAAGCATACAGCTATGACAGACTGACGTTACCTCTGCCACTGGTAATGCCATGAAGTCTTGTCAGGAGCAGTAGTCACGTCTAGTCTCATTTAACTTATACAGTTTAAATTGTACAAAATATTTCTTCTTTTATTTATGTAATTATAGATGCTGTAAAATTACATTTTAAACATGAACACTCTATGCCATAAAACACAGTATATATTTTAGGTTCATACGTACATTTTATTATTCAAGTTCTTATACTCTAAAATTATTAAAATTATTCTTTTGGGAGGACTTAAGGGGATTTTTGATGGTAACATTGATAATGTAAAAAAAATTTTTTTTAATCTTTAATTTCAGAAATCAGACCTTGCAAAAGATGCAACTTCAATGTAATGAGAGAAAGAAAACCCATTTGGCAATTCAGGAAGATACAGAGAGTGTCCCAGATGTGAGTTCAGGGACTGGACACTTTCAGTCTTTTTGGAGGACCACATGTGCTGGAGGTTACAATGCTTGAGCCAGTAAGCAATCTAAATTATCTCCTCAAATTTTACCGTTAACTCATTCACAACATATAGTGATGTGTGCACACCCTCTGCTAAGCCATTCCAGGTATTGGAAGTACAATGTTATCCTGCATTCTTGAAAGGCGATGTATAGTAAATAAGAAACAAATATCAAATAACAACAAGGGTTATGATGGGAAATGAAGGATGATATGGCAGCAGGTTGGACAGAGGTTTTTCAGGCGATTAAATCTTAGTTAAGATCTGAATAAAATGAAGAAGTGAGGGGCATAACTATCTCCAATGTAGAGTATTCTAAGCAGAGGAGACCGGAAATGCAAAGGCGCAAACCTGTGAATAACGGCCCCCGCAGCTGTAGTGCAATGATGGAGGCACAGAGAGGCAGAAACTGAATTCCCCCCACACCAAAAAAATCAGAGACCAGAACATTAACAATCATGTAGTCACACTAATTGCTATGGATTGAAATGTGACCTCTTCCCAAACCCCCAAAAAATATGCTGAAGTACTCAAGAACGTGATCTTACTTGTAAATAGAGGCGTTGCAACAGAATTGGTTAAGATGTGGTCATGCCAGAGTAGGACAACTCCTACCCCACTATGACTGGTGTCCTTATGAGAAGATGGCCGTGAGAAGACACCGAGACACACACAGGAGAACCATGCATCAATGGTGGCAGTTTGGAATTGCGCAGCTGCAAACCAAGAAACACACGATATTACCAGCACACAAACAGAAGCTAGTTATGGGGGGAAAAAAGGCAGGGGAGTTCCCCTATAGGTTTCTGAGGAAACATGGACCTACTGACACCTCGATTGCAGATTTCTAGCGTCTAGACCAGACCCATGAGACACTAAATTTCTCTTATTTTAGGTCACCCAATTTGTGGTATCCTGTTAAAGCAAACTTAGGAAACTAATAGAGTAGCTTTTTTGTTGGTTGGTTGGTTGGTTTTAGTGGACTTTATTTTTTAGAGCAGTTTTAGGTTCACAGGAAAACCGGGTAGAAAGTATGGAGTCCCATATATGTCCCGCCTCCCTGCACCCACAGAATTCCACACTGTCAACATCCTGCATCAGAGTGATATATTTGTCACAATCAATTGACATGTAGTGACACATCACCTATCACTCAAAGTTCGTAGTTTACAAAAGAGATCACTTTTGCTGTTGTTTATTCAGGGGTTTGAACAAATGTATAATGACATGTACCCACAATCACGGTATCAGAAAGAGTTGTTTTACTGTCCTAAAAAGTCTCTGGGCTCCAATGTTCATCCTTCTTTCCTTCCTAACACCTGGAGAACACGGACCTGTTTGCTGTCTCCAAAGTTTTGCCTTTACCAGAAGTCCATATAGTTGGAATTATACGGTATGTAGCTTTAATGGACTAAACTGTGTCTTGCCAAAATTCGAACACTGGAGCCCCAACCCCCAATCTGACTGCATTTGGAAGCAGGTACTGTAAGTAGGTAACTGGGCTTCAATGGAGTTAGAAGTGTGGGGACCTAATTCAATACGACTGGTGGGCTTAGAAGACGAGAAAGATACACCAGGGATGTGCACACACAGAGAAAAGGCTGAGGACAAACTGAGAAGGTACCATCTGCAATTCAAGGAGGGGCCTCAGGAGTAACTAAACCTGCCAACACCGTGGACTTGCAGCCTCCAGAGCTGTGAAACAAACTTGTTATTTAAGCCGGCCAGTTGGTGGTATTCTGTTGTGGCAGCCCTAGCAGACTACAAATGGAGCATCTCTAAAACCAAAACGCTTCCAAATCTGAAACTTTTTGAGAGCTGACGCGGCACTACAAGTGGAAAGTTCCACATGTAAGCACTTAACACACACTTTGTTTCACGTACGAAATAATTTAAAATATTGAATAAAATTACTTTTAGCATCTAGGTGTAAGGTGTATAGGAAACATAACTAAATGTGTTTAGAAGTGAGTCCCTTCTCCAAGATAGCTCACTATGTATATGAAAACATTCCCAAATCCAAAAATATCTGAAATCTAAAATATTTCTGGTTCCAAGCATTGAGATGAGGGATACTCAACCTGTAATGCAACGTCGCCCTTTCAGATTGGATTCTTTCACTTACAAATATGTTTAAGGTTTGTCTATGTGTTCTCTTGACCTGAGAACTCATTTCTTTTTAGAACTAAATAATATTCCATTGTCTGCATGTATCACAGTTCATTCATCTAGTCACTTATTGAAGGGTATCTTGGTTGCTTCCAGCTTTCAAAAGTTTTATAAATAAAGCTGCTAAAAACCATTTATGTGCATGTTTTTTGTGTGTGTGGACATAAGTTTCAACTAATTTGCATAAATGCCAAGGAGTGTGATTTCTGGATTGTATGGTGAGTATGTTTAAATTTGTAAGAAACTACCAACTGTTTCTGAACATGGCTGTACAATTTGTCATTCCCACCGAAACTAAGATTTCCTGTTTCTCTACATCCTCACTAACATTTTCTCTTGGCAGTGTTTTGAATTTGGCCGTTCTTATATAAGTGAAGTAAAATCCATTGTGGCTTTGATTTGCATTTCTCAATTGACACATAATGTTGAACATCTTTTTATATGCTTATTTGCCATCTGTACATCATCTTTGGTAAGGTGTTATCTTTGTCTTTTATGTAGTCTGTGATGAGAATATACTGAAGGGATTTTGGAAAGGAAAACATGTCTTATTTCAATCTTAAAGTGTCATTTGAACTAATGTATGACAAAGTCACTTGAGTGGGAAGAGAGTGTCAAAAGAATCAGTACAGAAATTATTTCTCCAACTTGGAAGCTGCTGTTATAATCCAGATGGCTTGTTCTAGGATGGTAAGACTGGAAATGAGTAAAAGTGGTAAAGTTTGATTGTAAATATAAATATATATTTTACACAGAAAGCTGATCACTTCTGACCATTCTGTTTGTGTGTATGCATGCAAACCATACACACATACACACACACACACATAAAATAGAGTTTGTTATTAGATGAGATGTACCATGTGAGAGAAAGAAAGCACTCAAAGATAAATGATGACCAAAATTTTGGTCTAAACAACTGGTTGATTGTTGGTGGTAATTACTGTGTTGCAAAAAAAAAAAAAAAAAAAAAAAATGTGTTACAAGCAGGTTTCAGGGTAAAAGTAAACATGACTTGTTTGAGACTTGACCCACTTTTTAGTTTTCCACCTCCAGATAGTTTTGCTTGGCAGATATGGGTTAAGGATGTACTTGCTTATGGTTGTACTTGCTTATTGTTGGAAGTCGGAAAGAGTAACATGTAAACTTATGGAAACAGTTTCTCATATTGATTTATAATTTTGCATTCACGATGTGGTCATAACAAAGCATCATC
>NW_012105575.1:380789-384766 GCF_000951045.1 Mandrillus leucophaeus
TTTTTTTGAGACAGGGTCTCCCTCTGTCACTTAGGCTGAAGTGCAGTGGTGTGACCTTGGCTCACTGCAGCCTGGAACTGCTGGGCTCAGGCAGTCCTCTCACCTCAGCCTTCCTAGGAGCTGGGCCTATAGGCACAAGCCACCACACCTGGCTATTTTTTGTATCTGTTGTTAGAGATGAAGTCTCTGTGTTGCCCAGGCTGATCTGCAGCTCCTGGGCTCAAATGATCCTCCCGCTGGGTCTACCAAAGTGTTGGGATTATAGGCGTCAGCCACTGTGCCCCAGCCCAGGTAAGATTTTGTTTGAAAAAAAGTGTTTCACATTCAGGCATTTAAAAATGTAGAAAGCCATGGAAAATCAAGGATCAGACCAACAATGTACTGCATATCTGCAGTAAACCAGAGTCGAAGGAGAAATACACAAACACAAACTAAACTATAACCATTTGATATTGACCTAATATTACAAAAACAAAAATTAAGTATTCTTAGTTCCCCATAAGATTTAAGATACCATGTGAATTTGTGGGAGAAAAGCCATAATGAAAGAAGAAATGTACATTTTTCTGTTTTAAATGTTTGTGTTAAAAGATAATGGCAGTTAAATAAATTGTGTCATCATAACAGAAAATACATTTGACTAAAAGCCCTCATAAATTGAAAATAGAAACTGTCTTAGATAAGAATGGTTTAAATATGATTATTAATGATGTTTTAATATAATTATGAAAAATATGTTTTAATATAATTAATTATTATTAGAGTAGCCAGAAATTTTAATAATGTTGAAAGACATCTCTAAAAAAAGAGAAAATAAAGTTAAAATGAAGGCTCAGGATTTCAGTAAGCTCAGAAAAAATCCAAAGGATAAGAAGCTTTAAAAATAGTCTATATGGCATTTTTGAAGTTAATAAAATGATATATTTTCAAAGTTATTTTGGGGGAATGTATCTTATTTTATTAATATATAAAATAATTTTGTTATTTATTTACAGTTAAAAGAAAAAAGGCAATGATAATAAAAATAAGGTATATTTTTCTACATCTTTTTATGTAAAACATATGCTAAATTATTTAAGGTTATGAGATTTAATTTATGGATTCGTGAGAGAGGAAAGAGAAATCATCTACGTAGGCTTCATGAAGAAGGCAGCATTGATTTTTGCCTTTTAGAACACAAAATTAGCTCTTGTTGAACTACTGGGTATTACTTTAGACAATCTATTAGTTATTCTAGATTTTTCCAGGTTCATGATTTAGATTTTCCATCTGTGATTCTTTCTATATCCATATTATTCATAGTGCATTATTAAACACAACTCAATATTTGCCACATTACAGCTTCTGCTCTTCCATATTTCTACTGCTTCAAGCATCATGCTTATTTTATTCCATTTCTCACATCTTCAGCCAAACTTGTCATATATTCAAATCCTTCAGAAAAAATAGATGATGGATTACATTAAGTGACTCTCTGATGAACAGCAGAATTGTGCAGCCAGAATACAAATTTTTCAACCTTTAGATTGGGTACCCACCTAGACTGATTCAGGTATGTTTGGTGCGCAACTTTGTACGGGCAAAGTATAGTGTTTACATATAGAATTCTTCAGAACTGTGTGGTAAGATTCAGACTCCTGAGAAGCGGGGAGAAAAAGTAAAAGCCACCAAAATTCTATTATCAATAAAAAGAAAGTGATCTCTCATAGTCAGTTTTACAAGGAAATTCTGTCAAAATTTAAATAAGTGAAAGCTTCTTGAAAAGTTTTAAGCATGTTAATCATCTAATTAGAGCGTTAGGCCATCACAGTGTTGTATATTGAATATTTTAACAGCTTTATTGCTATATAAATCATATGCCATAAAATTCTTCCTTATAAAGTGTACAGTTGTGGCCAGGTGCAGTGGCTCCTACCTGTAATCCCAGCACTTTGGGAGGCCGAGATGGGAGGATCACTTGAAGTCAGGAGTTCAAGACCAGCCTGGACAACAAAGTGAGACCCTGACTCAAAAAAAAAAGAAAGTGTACAATTTAATGTTTTTGAAAATAGGCTCACAAAGTTGTGCAATCTTTACTATTATTTAATTTTAAAAGATTTTCTTCACCCAAAAGAGAAATCTCATACATATTAGCAATCACTCCCCATTTGCCACTTTCCCTCATTCCCTGTTAACTACCAGTCTACATTTTGTTTCCATGACTTTGCCTATTTGGGAAATATAAATGAAACTATACAAAGTGTGGACTTTTGTGACTAGATTCTTTCAGTCATTATAATATTTAAGTTACATTCATGTTGTAACATATGTCAGCACTTCATTATATGTATTGCAAATTATATTCCATTAAATGGATATGCCATTTTCATTTATCAATCCCTCAGTTGATAGACATTTGGGTACTTTCCACCTTTTTATTATTAATAAATGGCACTAATATTTGTGTGCAAATTTTTAAGTGGAAGTGCGTTTTCATTACCTTGCAATATGTGCCTAGGCATGGAATTATTTGGTCATATGGCAACTCTATGTTTCTCATTTTGAGGAAAGGCCGAAATGTTTTACAAAGCAGCTGTACCACTTTACAATCCTATTAGAAGTATGTGTGAAAGTGTCCCATTTTCTCCATATCCTTGACAATATTTATTATTGTGTGTCCTTTTTATTCATCCTGTTGAGTGTGAAGTGATATCACATTGTGATTTTGATTGCATTCCCCTTATTAATAACTAAAGATTTTGAGCATCATTTCATGTCTTCTTTGTTTGTCTTTGTTTCTCTTCTTTGATAGATGTCCCTTTAGCTCTTTTTGCTGAATTTTGAGTTGGGTTATTTTTTATTTTCTTGGTTATGTATATGTATATGTGTACATTTCTAATATACAGTGAATGCAAGTCCCTCATCAGATAGATGGTTGGCAAACATTTTATCTCATTGTGTGAGCTCTTTTTCATTTATTATTGGTGTCCTTTGAAGCATGTTTTTAAAAATTTTGATGAAATTCTATTTCTCTATAATTTTCTTTTATTTTTTGAGTTTTTATTGCCCAGTGAAGGGTCATTAAAATATATTTCATGCTTTCTTCTAAGAATTTTATAGTTTTACTGATTACATTTAAGTTTGTAATCCAATTTGAATGAAAATGTTTACATAATGATAAGCATAGGTCCAGATTTATTTTTTTGTATGTGAAATCTAATCATTTGTTGAAAATAGAGAATGGATTTTGGACACTCTTTAAATTGTTAAATATTACTGACAACTGTATGACATGGAAGAGGCAAATGTAACTTTTTTTCCAGAAATCATCAAGTAAATTTGGGTTAATATGCTTTCAAACATAGTAAAGATACAGGTAAATTAGAAAAGAAAATGGCAGAATTTTAGGTAAAGTGATAAAATGACTAAGATATGTTGTCTTTGTAAGTATTTGTATCACTAATGTTAACTTTATTATCATTAAATATGTTTTATGAGGAAGGCAAAATGAATTATAATGGTAGTCTTATATAGTCCTGAAACAAAAACTTATAATCAATATTCCATTTTGGTTTTAAGTGTAAACAATGATTATATTGTAGAATGTATAAAGGCAGAGAAAACTTAGTTATTTATATATTCACTCATTGTATGTTTCACCTAGTATATGCCAGGCACTATGAAGTCTCTGGGGATATAACAATGAATAAAATAAACAGAAATCTCTGTGCGGGAGGCAGAAAATTAGTTAAATAAATAACAGATGAAGCACTCCGTGTAGAAATCTGGGGAAGAGAGACAGGAAATGCAAAGGTACTGAGGTTATAGCATTGCTGGCTTGTTTGGAGAACAACATACAGGCCTGTATGGCTAAAATAAAATGAATGAGGAAGAACAGAGTCCTCAGAAATAATACCACACATCTACAGCCATCTGATCTTTGACAAACCTGAGAGAAACAAGAAATGGGGAAAGGACTCCCTATTTAATAAATGGTG
>NW_012105575.1:385671-410404 GCF_000951045.1 Mandrillus leucophaeus
TGGGGGAGTGGGGAGGGATTGCATTGGGAGTTATACCTGATGTAAATGACGAGTTGATGGGTGCTGACGAGTTGATGGGTGCAGCCCAGCAACATGGCACAAGTATACATATGTAACAAACCTGCACGTTATGCACATGTACCCTAGAACTTAAAGTATAATAATAATGAAAAATTAAAAAAAAAAAAAGAAAAAGAAAGTGAGGCAGTGAGGTCAAAGAGGTAATAGGGAGATCAATTATATTCAACCTTGTTGGTTAAGTAATTACTCCAAATGAAAAGTGAAGTCTTTGAAGGTTTTAGAGAAGACTCATCATATGATATTACTTATGTTTTAAAGAGTTATTCTATATATTGTGCTGAAATATTTTTTAAAGTGTGAAATGAAGTTTCATATAAAAATGGAAATACACCATTGCATGCTTTGAATTATAGATGAAAAGGCACCAATATAAAGCCTCATGTAATATTTTATACAATAAAGTCAGTTATGAAAAATAAAGTCCAAAAACTAAATGATTATAAGTAATATTAATTTATTAGATTAAGTTGGAAAAAACAATTGTATTACATTATTTTATAAGTTATTATTTTAAATAACCTAGGTATAACTAGACTTACTAAATCATGATATCTAGGATAAGGCCTAGATTTAAGCACACGTCTTTAAAAAAATTCCACCAATGTTTCTGATATACAATATATGTTGAGAACTATTACAGCAATTTACACCAAGAATTAGCTAGAGTTATTCACTGACAAAATATCCCATGTAATAATAATTCCATGCCAGCACCATTTTAAAAAATCACACATAAAATTTTGATATAAATCTTTTGCAAAATTCTTTGCTGAATTCAGAATATTATTAGGTCTATACCCCACTACTCTACTGACTTAATAGCCACAACGATAATGGAAAGACAACCACTTTGGTATGATTTGTACCACATGAATTCATGCTGGTGCCGACTGATCAACATCATATTTGTTAAATGCTCACAAACCATCTGCTACAAAATCTGTTTTAGAATTTTGCCGAAAACCCATGTCAAGCATTTTGGCTAACTGATATGTAGTTTTACAATCCCCTTATTTCCCATTTTAGAAAATTGCAAAAATATTTATCTTCATTATGTTGGCATTTCCACTATCCTCTGTGGTTTCTCTCATTAAGTATTGTCCTGAAAGTATATGTGCAAAAGTCTTCTGTATTTCTGGATGTGTAGACATGAACTTTCTTGCAAATATTAGATTCTTTTTATATATTGGCTTTTTTTCCTACCTGCCCATCAGTACTTGAGTATAATTATTTCTTCAAAATATATTTTTCCAGTGTTTGCCATTTTATCTAATTCTTTCTGGAGATGATAAAAGCAAATTAGAGAGAAAGACGGATATGCTTTTGGTCATCAACTGATAATTATACCTTTATTAGATAGGGTCTATTTGCTTGCTCTAAGATATTTATTTCAAACTTTTTACCATATTTTTAAAATCAATTCCAGTCATTTACTTTCATTACTTATTTATAATGTCAATGAATATTTTGCTCTTTCTAATTTTGCATACACTATTTAAATTAAAATCTCAAATAATGCTAAATTCTGATGGTGATTTTTCAGATAAGAACCACAACAGGATCACAGCCATCAACAAAAATAACAATAATCTTTAGTTAATGGTTCTTAGATGTCAGATGTATATTTAGCATAATGTTTTAGGGGTACATAAGTCACTATACTGTGGCTATCAAATTTAGCGTGGGTCTTTCCCTTTATGAAATTTCTGTTGTTTGTTGTTTTGATTTTATTTCGTTGTTTTGTTTTTCACCAATGTAGTTTTTTAGAGTTATTTTAATTTCAGAGAAAGGATGAGCAGAAAATACAGTTTCCATACACTCCCTCCCAAGTTTCCCTTACTAATATCTTGCATTACATTTGTTAAAACTGATAAACTAATACTGAATCATTATGATTAACTTAAGTTTCTCATTTGATTAGAGTTTACTCATTGTACTGTACATTTTATGGGTTTTGAAAAATGTATAATGACATATATCCATCATTACAGTATCATACAGAATCGTTTCACTGCCCTAAAATCATTTCCTGCACTCCACCTATTCATTCCTCCCTCTCTTGCTTCAAACCCACAGGCAATTACTTATCTTTTTACTGCTCCCATTGTTTTCCCCTTTTCAGAATATCGCATAGTTGATTGTACAGTACATAGCATTTTAGGATTGGCTTCTTTCAGTTAGCAACATGCATTTAAGCTTCCTCCCTGTCTTCTTGTGGCTGGATGGCTCATTCCTTTTTAGTGCTTAATAATATTCCAAGGAATGGATGTTGCTTCCAAGTTTTGGCAATTACAGATAAAGCTGCTATGAATATTAATGTGGAAGTTTTCATGTGGATGTAGGTTTTCTACTCATTTTGCTAGTTTCCTAGAAGCAAAATTGCTGAATTTTATGCTATGTTTAGCTTTGTAAGAAACTGCCAAATTTCCTTTCAAAGTGTCTGTACAATTTCTTATTTCTACAACCAATGAAAGAAAAAGTTCTTGTTGCTCACCATTCTTGCCAGTATTTGGTGTTGTCAGTATTCTGAACTTTTGGTATTCCAACAGGGGTATATGGTATCTCATTATTGTTGTGATTTGCAATTCTCTAATGGCATATTATCTTAGGCATGTTTTCATATACTTATTTGCTATCTTTGTATCTTCTTTGGCGAGGTATCTGCTTATATCTTTTACCAATATCCTAATTGGTTTATTATTTTGTTATTACATTTTATAAACTCTTAACTTTGGTTATTCTGTGTGTGTGTGTGGTTTTTTTGTTTGTTTGTTTGTTTGCCTTTTCCTATAACCTTTAGAATAAGTTTGCTGATAAGCAAAAATTTGCTTGCTGGGATTTTTATTGGAATTGCATTAAATCTATAGATCAAGTTGTTAAGGACTGACATCGTAACAATATTAACTCTTCCTTTCCTTGCACACGGACAATTTCTTCATTTATTTAGATCTTTGATTTCTCTCATCAGAGTTTTGTCATTTTTCTTATATAGATATTATGCATATTTTATTGGATTATACCTAAATATTTCATTTGTTGGTGCTAACATAAATGGTATTGTGTTTTTAATTTAGAACTACATTTCTTCATTATTAGGGTATAGGAAACAATTGGCTTTTGTATGTTAACCTTATATCCTGCAAACTTTCTATATTCACTTGTTAGTCCCAGAAGTATTGTTCGCAAATTTTTAAAGGAGGTTTTCTGCAGAGACAATCATTTCACTTTTGTCTTTGTGAACTATTTTTTGGCTTTGTTGCGATTTTCTGGTATGTTTGTTAGTATCAGGTTATAATATTATTTATGTCTCCAGTCAATAATCTGTCAAAACATATATTTTGTTTTTCCATGAAAAAATATATATGTATATGTACATATATTTTTAAAATACATGTAATGATTTTAATCCTATTTATAGCAGTCAAAAATAATAAATGATGTGCCCCCTTTTTGTTTTTTTTTTCCACTGCATTCTTCTTTTGCACTATCTTAATAGATTATTCCTAAGACATAAAAGATGAGTCCTTTCCTACAATAGCCTGGGAAGTTTGCACTGATTGTATCAGCTCAGAGTCCTCAAGCAAGAATAAAAGCTCAAAATGCTAAGTTGTGTGTTTCCTGTTGTGAATTTGTAATCTGCTTGATAATGTGTTACCCCTGTTTTTTACCTAACAGAAATTTGGTAGATTTTCTCACTGATAGAGCCTCTCATTAATAGCTATAATTCAGAATTTCTCAGCAGATATTCTATATTGTATCACAAATAGTGTTATAAATACATTGACTTTTGGGTTACTTGAGCTTTTTTATCTCAAGATGGTAATTTGATAAATAGACTTAAACAATGGTCATCTTTGTTCACATGACCTTGTTTCTTTACCTCATTGTGCCATACAAATATCATGTTCTACAGGAGTCACAACATGAAGAAGGATGAGACTACTGACCCAGGTGTTCATATCCCTGAAAATATTCTTGAAGAAAATTACAATCATTCCTGTACTGACTACATTTCCCATGATCATAATTTCATACTTTTCTCTTATCTCATGCCACAGACTCCCAGACAATGAGGACTACATATATCTTCTCTATTATAGCTTCTAATATTCTCTTTCCTGTTTGCCTTGAATATCCTCAACTTTTATGGGATGAATGATAGAAATCTACTTCTGTCTTTTGCTTATACACAACTGCCTCTTTTACCAGTTTCAAATATGTCTCCAAAATGATCTCATTTTAGAGATGAGTATTTTTAATATAATTGTTTCTTTATCTAAAATAAAATACTTCGACAGAGTCTCTGATGTCACATATCTAGCATTGCTAGATATGTGAAGACATTGCTTAAAGAAGCAGTGGGATACAGCATGGTTTCTCAAGCTGGGTCTTCATTTATTTTTAAAGTTTCACAAGAGAACTGATTGTCTGGAGATACTCATTTTAGTAAACTCACACTCTGTATCACATGATCACCCTGTGACCAAGTGCTAAGAAATGCTTATGTTTATTGTTAAAAAGATACCAGTTGATAAAATGACATTGTCAACATTTTAATACATTAATAAACATGATGTCCTAAAGTTATAATGCCCTAATGTCAAAACAGCATTATTTCTTCTGTACTACTGGTGTGAATTATTTGATCAGTTATTACAATTATAAAATACAAGTTTTAAAGCAATAATCAAGAATTGAAATATATTTTTACAGAGTTAAACATTATATTTTTAAGCTACTTATTAAATTTAATTTTTATTGATATTAAAAAACAAGTTCACACTCATGGTATATGTACTTTCTTGTGCTGATGAAAGAAATATTGAGAAAATAACTAAGATGAACCAAAGAAGTAAATTACGACCCATATTTTAAGATGTCATGACGTTTCTGCTATATTCTCCACTAAAATAGCACCCTCCAAAGATGAAGAGACAAATACAAACACCATGATAAACTAAATGAAGATGTAACCCAGAATTATGTGCACAAAGAAAGTCAGTCAAAGATAATGAAGATCAGTGATAGTCTGTTACCAGGAAGATAAGATGTAGCCAAAAAAAATCACGTAGCTGCAGAAGATTTAGATAAAGCCAAAAGAGCAGAGGTCTTCAAATAGTTGTTAAGTATTAAAAAAAATAAATTAATAAATACATAAAATAAACCACCCCTTACAGGAATAACAGAATCAATGCTCTATCAGCTGTATAAGAGACCTTAGCAAAGTAGGAAGGGCTAAAAGCAGTCTCATTAAAGTAAAACAGGCAAGACACTAACCCTGGGTGCAAAATTTAAGGGGGTACAAAATATCAGTAGTCAAGATAAATGATATTTTAACTCAGTGCTTTAAAAATATCAAAATTAATGCAAAAGCCCATGATGAACAGAATGTCAAATTTTAAGAGAAGAGCAGTAGGCATATGGCATTTTGCAGGAAACTCAGTGAGGAGGGAAGTGAATTGATTGTACGAAGTCCTGCAGTTAATGTTCTGTGTTTACTGAGCAAAACTAAAACGGAAATAACCACACACTTCCAAAACCCTTTGTCTTTAAAAGCTATGCCATGAATCAAAGAGGATCCCTACTTGCCAGGGTCACTAACCTCATTTCTCCCAGATGCCATCCAGCTGCAAGTAGTTGGTCTTAGACAGATTAGTTTCATTAAAAGATTGTTAATATTATTAATAACAATAATAACCAGGAAAAGACTTGTATATAAATATATTATTAGTAAAATATAAGGAATCCAATACAGAAAAACAAGTAAGTATTTTCACAAAACACATACATATTGGGACAAAATGCATTGCCATAAATTTAAATGAATAAAAGTTACAAAGATGCTCATAGCAGAGACACAAGACCTCAGGTAAAATACATCAAAATAACAGAAGGAGCAAAGATGTGATGTGACAAATCTTAGAAAATGGAAGAAAAACGTAAAAACTCCACAAAAATAAAAAAGCACAAATAAGATCTAATACTACTGAAAATGCACTAAAGTTAAAATATTTATTAAAATGAAATGAAAATTACTTAAGAGTATTAAAAATGGAAGAAAAAATAGAGGTATAGGAAGTAGAAATTGATGCTATAGAACACGTGTAATTTCCCATTGAACAGAATAGGACAAATTAATATGCCCAACAAAATATAAAAATACAACAGAGATTTTTAACTTGTCAGGCAGTATGGGAAGGGAAGAAATACCACGAGTCCAATAGAAAACAAAAATAGAAATAAAGAAAGAGTAGAGAATGGTACGAGAAATAGAAAACAATTTAAATGACAGAAATGAATTTAAATACATTAATAATTCAGTTAACATAAATAGATTAATTTTGCTAGAAAGACAGGTATTTTTCTCTGAACTTAAGTATATACAAGTTCCACAAAAATTTAATGACCTCATACCCACAAGAAAATTATAAAATTAGTGGGAAAAACTATCAAGAAATCTAAGTAAACAAACAAAAATATGTATAGCTCTTCTAATATTATATATAATAATTTCAAAGAAAAGATATTATTAGGAAATAACAGGGAATTATAACAAAAAGCATCACCAGAAAGATGTAATCATTCAAAACCACTATAATATCAAAGAACAATTCTCATGCCAGAACATGTTGTCTACCCAGAATGAAAGTTGTAACAACAACAACAACAAATTACTGTATAATTGGAAACTAAGAATAAGAACAAAAAAAAATCAAATTAACCAAAACAAAGTCTGATTTTTGAGACTAATAAAAATGGGCAACTGGAAAAACGGAGTAAAAAATAAGAAAAGAGACAGAAAATATTTGGAATGAAAAAAGTGACCCAAATACAAGCATAATAGAGATTTTAAATATGGGTGCCACGAACAACTTTTTGCCAACACTTTCCAAAATTCAGATAACATAAATACATGAGTAGTTAAGTATAAACTTTCCAGAATTTACCTGATAATAGTAGAAAACCTTAGTAGACTCCTAATTATTAAATCAGTGAATTTGGTAACAAGGAGTCTACCTACAGACCATTAGTAACCTTTATAACACACACACAAACACCAGGATAAACTTTTTCTTTTTTGCTATTTTATATGTTGCTTTTTATTTGTTCTTATCCATTTTTAATGAATATATCAAGAAGAATATAAGAGAATACCTAAAGAAAGCATTTTTTTAATGTGTATGGCCACCATATCCATATTTAAGCCATCTATGATAAACTGTTGTACTGGAGAAGATTGGCAAGAGTTTAGTGGAGGGTAGTGAAATTGCTTCATGGCACTGTTAGATTCACTTGTATTGCTGGCCTCTTGAGTATAGTTGAATGCACGTTTTGTTTGTTTGTTTGCTTGTATTTGAGACAGAGTCTTGCTCTGTCACCCAGGCTGGAGTGCAGTGGCTCAATCTTGGCTCACCGCAACCTCCGCCTCCCGGGTTCAAGCAATTTTCTGCCTCAGTCTCCTGAGTAACTGGGATTACAGGCGTCTGCCACCATGCCTGGATAACTTGTGTATTTTTAGTAGAGATGGGGTTTCACCATGTTGGCCAGGTGGATCTCATGATCCACCCACCTTGGCCTCCCAAAGTGCCAGGATTACAGGCGTGAGCCACCACTCTTGGCCAGCCTGAATGCATGTTTAAATTCTTACACACTTTGTTAATATTTATTTTAATTTATAAACTATAAATCAGACAAATTTTACACATTTAATTAATGATTTAGATAATAAATGCATGCATATATTGTGTTAAGTGTTCTTTGGAGATAGAAAACTAAAATGCATACATTTAGTATTTGATATAAAATTTTATCCAACTCTTTCCTATGTACATGAACAAAATTTTGCACATTGAGTTAAAAGTATATATATATATATGTGTGTGTGTGTGTATACATATATACACTTCTCAATCGTTTTCTGACTAGCGAGTATTATATCACGTATATATTACAAAGTTCAGCTAAGTAATTTCTTTGCCCTCAATGCAGAAAGTAAAATAAATTATATAAGTAAGAAATCATGGCATATAGTAAGAAGGATGAAGCCATGACAGCAGCTTTACCCCTCACGTGCTTACACCATGGGCTCCATAGCTTTATACATATTTACTCGGATAGGAGACATGAATTGACGCTCCGACTGTTAGCAGAAAACACAAATTCTGAAACATATCATGGTGATGTAGTCATGTATGTATTGCATTGAGACCATTTATAACACTTTTATTCCTCCAAGATGATGCTGAAAAAAGTCACTAATAATTAAGAAACATCGAACATTTTCCAAAACAAATTCAATTATTCTCAGAATGTCTGTTATGAAGTTGCTGTTTTAATAAGGGCAGAAAGTAATGTCCATATGAATGGCGTATGATTCTTGTCCCCTTAGGTCTCCCATAGAAAACAACAAGTATTCCAGCATCTGCAACCTTCAACTTTTTATGTGCAAGTTGCATTTTTAATACTGTACATTCTCAAGTGTATGCATTTATTTTTCAAAAAGAAGAAATAGTAAGTAATAAGCCCTATCTTCTGCCTGTTTCTAAGACACATATCCTGAAGTATGGTTGTGAAAATCCTGAGTGGTTTGATTCTATTAATTTTTAAAAATGAAGAAGCCTTTGAATGCTGATTATAGATTTCTGACTTTAAGATGTAGAATAATGATTCTGATATTTGCTTTTTTTCTCTGAAATCAATTGAAGACATAGATGTGAAAAAGTTTTGAAATAGAATTAGCATTTCTGATAAAAATCAAAGCTACCCATACCATACCCCTCAATAAGACTCTGAGGTTTACTGATAATAAACCTCGGTGAATGAAGTACACCCAAGAGGACACTGACTTAAAATATCTGGTAAAAGTGACAGATCACTAAGTCTTCTGAAGTAAGAGTCATGGCTTGAGGAAAAACAGTAAACAGCCACTTGTTTCAAACAAGAATAGTATGTAGAGCTTACTCTGGAAGCCTCTCTAAACCCTGTTTGACACAATGAAGAAAAGGAGGAAATATGAACTCTGTAAAAAGCCACCTATCAGGTGATGGGAGGATAAATGATACCACAACCCTCAGTAACAAACAGACAAACAAATAAAACACACGAGGGATCATAGAACGTCATGAAACTATCAACTCATTCATTTATTTACAAATATTTTCTGAATATCATTATGTGTCTGGCACTGATTCTTGACAATTCAAGCTATGTAAAGGAAAATCGTATGATATCCTTTTGAAAATTTCTACATCATATAAGGCTCCATTGTACCTCAAGACGGTTTTCTGTTAGCTTTTCTCATTTGCGATCTGTCATCCACAAAGTACTTCTGCAAATAGCTGGTCTAGGAAGAACTACTGCCCCCTTCAAAGTTAAAATATAATGAAATGGAACCTGTTTATTTACATGATGAAGAAAATAATTTAAAAAGGAATATGAAAAATAAACTAGTAAAGAGAAAGAACCAGATAATTAAGAAATTTGCCAAAGAAGAAATTAAAATTGTAATCAACAGCTTCCTATAGATTCAAATAACTTATTCAAGAGTGTTTCTTTGTCTCAAGAACTCAAATTGAAATATAATATCTTAAACAAGAAGTGTTACATGTTAAAATACTAAGAATTGTTAAGTAAAAAAATAAAAAAGGGAACAATCACAGAATTAATCACTATATTTAAAATATCTGATAGGAAGCATAGAAAAGTGTTCAATTGATTAGGCATAAGTGACAGCTTTGTAAAGAAGAAAGAAGAACCACTGTCTTCATAATTAGAAGGTCAAAGGAAGAGAACAGAATAAATTTTAAAAAATGTTTAAAAATTAAATTTGAATTCAGTTCTGGTAAGGTCAGAGTAACTTGAGTAACTTGTACCACACTAAGTCTTCTGCATATAACAATGCTGAATCTGAACAAATATAAAAGTAACTATTTGAAAGCATTGGACAGCAACCAGGGCGGGCAGAAAATGGAAGCAAATAAACCCTTGAAAGAAGGTAATCACACTGGGTGAGATTACATGCATTATTTTTTTTTCTAGACACTCCTTAATCCATACAGTAAAGTGGCTATTACTCAAGCAGAAATGCTCAACTACATGACAAGTCTGAAGACAAAGTTTGGAACTTGCGCATTTTCATCATATCTTTTACAACCCATAAACTGTACAGACATGAATACAATTTTACAGAATCCAGAATGAGAAAAACAAACTAACAAAAAAGTGTGATAGCAGGCTAACGTGATGAGCATAGACTTCAACTTTTGCATGTTTCGAGAGGTATATAATTTAGAATTCAAATGCAGCCAAATTAGCAGTGTTAATAAATACCTAGGAACAGCTGTTGAGACCCCAGAGGGTCATGCCTTAGAACTAAAGACCACATGTGAAGACTCAGTCTTAGGAATAAGTGCAAAATCAAAGTCAGCCTATCCTAACATAGCATACATTACTTGACATATATATTTCTTTTGAATCTAGCTCATATTTTCTTCTATTTTTGGTATATCTAGTAATTTTGTATATGAAACACAACAGATAATACATCCTACAAATTTTGTTACTTTATTTTCCTCTAAAAGATTGCAAATTTTGTTACAAGCAGTGCAAAATGTACTGTCATGTCACTTGAAAACACCGAATATTGCTTTTACACTTTGTTAGAGCAGGTCTTCTTGCCTCTGCAATTCTTATAAAAAGTGTGCTGTCATTATAATTATTTATTTGTTTACTGTTGTATCACTTTTCACTATTTTTTTATTTTTAGTTCAATTTCTATGTGTCTACATTTGTTTTTCTTTGAACTGCTATTTTGTGTCTTTCTCTGTTTCTTATATGTTTAAATAAGTGTCTTTCACAAAATTTTAAAAGCTTTTGATTATTACTTTTCAAAATATATTTTATTTTTCATTCTCTATCTACTCTTCTTCTGGGACTCCAGTTACCCATATATTCAGTCTTTTGAGAGTATCTCATTGTTCCCTCATGCAGTGCTCATTTATTTTTATTTTTATTCTTCAGATTGGATATTTTTAATTGATCTGTTACCTGACTCTTTTTCTCTGCCGTCTCCATTTCATTATTGTTATCAATCACTGTATTTTCCAGATATTGTGCTTTTCACTTCTAACATTTCCATTTAAAAATATATTTTATATTTCTCTAATGACATTGGCTATTTTTTCATTGATTTTGAACATAAACTAAATTAATATACATGTGAGGTTAAAAGGATATTGTATTTATTTCACTGTAATTTGATAGTTGTACTCTAGCACAGTTTATTCAAATATTGTCAATGAGTGGAGATTAGGTGCACATGTTCATAAGCTAGTGACTCATTTGGTTTATAACACTCAGCTAGTAAAATAATACCGTAGTAGTTTTGACAGTGATACAACTGTTACCAGCGGAGGTTCTTGACTGCAAATCGTCCAGGTTCTTGGTGTGTGGAACAAAGAATTGGACAAACACACAAACAAAGCAATGAAAGAACAAAGCAATGAAAGCACAGATTTCTTGAAGCAAAAGTTCGCTCCACAAAGTGGGCGTGAGTTCAAGCAAGCAGCTCAAGAGCCAAGATTGTAATGCTCCCTGGCTAGACTTTGGTCACACCCCCACGTACCCTTAGAGGCTTCCAATTGGTTACACCCTATACACCAATAGGTTACAGCCTATTGGCCCACGGCCAATCAGAGGCTGAAGTGGGAACTTGATCCACAGCCAATCAGAGGTTGATGCAGAATTACACTCTGTGCAAATGAACACGTGGCTGGCAAGCAATTGGAGGCTGAAATGAAGGCACTCTGTCTTCAGACCTTATTCTACTACCTCACAATTATAAGTTGATGTTAGTGTTAGTTATATATACCTTTTAAAAAAATAGTCATAAAAAGCAGCGATTAAAAATAGAGGGGAACACTGGTAAGTTATAATGATATTTCTGTAAAATGGCATTGCATTAGTCTGTTCTCATGCTGCTAATAAAAACATATCTGAGACTCGGTAATTTGTAAAGGAAAAAAAGGTCTAATAGATTCACAGTTCCACGTGGCTGGGGAGACCTCACAATCATGGTGGAAGGCAAAGGAGGAGCAAAGTCATGTTTTACATGGTGGCAAATCACCAGAAGAATTTGGGGAAACTGCCCCCATGATTCAATTACCTTCCACCCAGTCCCTCCCATGACACATGGGAATTATGGGAGCTACAATTCAAGGTGAGATTTGGGTGGAGACACAGCCAAACCATATCATGCATTAAGTTGATTTCCTCCAGATTTATAAACTACATGAATAAGATTAGTATTTTTATGCCCCTTAAGTTCTTACATAGCTAAAACTAGACAAAACATATAATAATGGTTGAATTCAATTTGCTATTTAGGAATAAAAACCGGCTACACCCAGTGGATATACTTAAAACATATTAAACAACAATACTTTTGTCATATTTAATTAAATAATAAGGTTTTCTATGTTGAATAAAAGTAAAATTTTCTTTATATAGTAAATTCAGTAGCATATTTCATTAGCATCTCCTCATGAAATATTTCACTGTAACCTGCTACAAGTAACTGTTCTATTTTTAAATCACCTTTCTCTGAAGATGTACTTTAACATTATATTTGAAAGTTCAAATTGAGTTTTTCACATACTGTAACTTTCATTTATTCTTTACTTCTGCAGATAATAAATACATTTTTACCATGTGCTGGGCACTATTTCAGGTGTTGGGGATATAGTGTTTTTCTTCTGGGCTTTTTGGAATAGTGTTTGAGATAAGATTTGAGTTACTGATAATTTATTTGGGCAGTGATTATAGGAAACCAGTGAGTAGGGAGAGTGAGGGAGGAAAAAAAAAACAATATAGGGTAGATTATTAGTGTTACATCTGAGAAGCATCTAAATATGATTTTGGCATTTGACAGACAGAGGTTGAGTCATATATCCACTGGTTTCAGTTCCCTGTCAGTTGAAGGTTATACTCCACTGGTGTAAATTTCTTTGCATTTCCCAGAAAGAAAAAATAAAAATCACAGTGACGTATTATCCACACATAAGCTGTAAACCTGAATACAGCTTTCAAGTACAGTTCTGTGGAGCTGCAGCTGAGAAGGGTCCAGGAAAGAAGACAGCGAGCAGAAAAAATTTTTACCTATCAGGGTACATAATGATTTTGAAAAAAAACACTTAATAGTTTCTCAGGTCTAAAATGAGTGATGCTTTAAAAAAACAGCAATGTTTTCTATACAGTAGAAAAATATCCTCAATACCTTGAATTTTACTTTAATGCATGTATGTATATGTGTATGTCAACTGTGTCTTTTGTGAATGTAAATTTTAGAATCTCTTGGATTATTTTATAAGGGAAGAAAGCAAAACAAAAATGTAATTAGGTTCTATCAGTTGAACCTATGACACTATTTTCTAATAATATTCCTGCAAATACATCTTAAAACATATACTGGTTTTACTGAGTGGAAAACTACATTTTCTTCATGTACTAAATGCAGTAGAGTATTTTATTAACGTCTCCTCATGGAATATTTCACTGTCACCTGTTATATCCTAGATTTGTTACAGAAATTTACTGAAAATGTATGTTTTCAAGGGAGCAGGTAGGTGATCAGGTGAATCTAAGTACCATTAGAATACTTGAAAATGTCAAGCAGGATATTGGATTTGTCATATGAAAAAGGATGTTAGGCATTTATTTATACATTTGAAATTGTGGCCCCAGAAACCTAGAAAATTTAGGCACATATGGATTATGTCCATCAAAACGTCAATTACAATGTCATTCTTGTATCTCTACCAACACAGTTTCTTGGCTAACCTTTAGGGTAATTCTACATACAAAAAATTCTGTCACGGAAAAGCTCATTCAGTTTACTGGTGATAATTTTGTTTCCTTTAGCACATATATTTATTCTTGAGAGTACTAATAATAAAAACAAAAGCAACACAAAAGTGATAGACAGGTTTATATACAGATTAAGTTTATAAGAACATGGAGCTCCTCCCCAGTAGACAATGTCAGTTCTGTACAAGGCACAGAACTTTGAGCAAAAACATTAGCTATTTAAGTGTGCATTGCTAATTGAAGCAAATTATTTTTTTGTCTCATGAAGCAAAATTTAATATTTTACAAAATAAATGACAATAATTATAGTAATTGTTTTGCTGAATGCTTGCTATGTGCTAAGTACTCATCTATACATTTTCATGTACTATCTTAGCCACCTGAAATTTTAATATTCATTCTTATTAACATATTTACCTATTTGAATTTAGAATAATATTAATACATGTGTCTTTACTGTTAGCAAGACTTCTAGTTATTGGATATAAATTATGTCACCATTTGATATATATTTTTCTTTTATAAAACTATTATAAAATGTTCTTTGTATTAAAATTACTGGAAAAGCATGCCAAATGAAAATTGTGAATTAAGGAAGGATATTAGGAAATATATTTGTGTAGTGATTCAAATTAGGGTAAAAACTTTTTTCCTAGTTGCAATCATTGTCAACTGAACAAATATTTTTGATCATCTTATAAATGTAGACACCATTTTTTTTTTTTTTTTGAGACAAAGTCTGGCTCTGTCGCCCAGGCTGGAGTGCAGTGGCGCGATCTCGGCTCACTGCAACCTCCGCAACACCAGATATTTTTAATGCAATTTTCTTCTTTCAGGGAGCTGGGGCTGTAGGTGTACGGCATGAAGAAGTATCATTATCTTGGAGGTATCATAGCTATTTTATCCTTTAAAACATAGTTGTATATTAAAAATTCAGGGGGAATTTTTCATCAGATTAAATTTTCATCAGATTAAATTACCTCCTTTTATTACATATTCCCTTTTGTCTCCCATATCAAACACATTTCATCCTGAAGCCAAACAGAAATTTCATAAATTCTGTACTAATAGACTCAAAATAAATTTTATCTAATATATGGTTTCTATACGAGAAAATAAACTGTTAACTCTAAATCTGGAGAAAAATATTTAAACTGTGTTTTTATTAATTTATTTAAAAGTCTATTTTTATTTCTTGACTAATAATTATTAAAAACAATATATAAGGCAAATATAATAAAATTGATAGAAATAATATTAAATAAGACCAGGCCTGGTGACTCATGCCTGTAATCCCAGCACTATGGGAAGCTGAGGCAGGTGGATAACTTAAGGTCAGGAGTTCAAGACCAGCCTGGTCAACATGGCGAAATCCAGTCTCTACTAAAAATACAAAAATTAACTGGTCGTGGAGGCGGGTGCCTCTGGTTCCAGCTACTTGGGAGGCTGAGGCATGAGAATTCTTCGAACCCAGGAGGCAGAGATTGCAGTGAGCTGAGATCACCCCAATGCACTCCAGCCTGGGCAACAAAGTGAGACCCTGTTTCAAGAAAAAGAAAGAAAGAAAGAGAGAGAGAAAGAGAGAAAGAGTGAGAGAAAGAAAGAAAGAAAGAAAGAAAGAAAGAAAGAAAGAGAGAGAGAGAGAAAGAGAAAGAAAGAAAGAGAGAAAGGAAGGAAGGAAGGAAGGAAGGAAGGAAGGAAGAAAGAAAGAAAGAAAGAAAGAAAGAGAAAGAAAGAAAGAAAGAAAGAAAAGAAAGAAAGAAAGAAAGAGAGAGAAAGAAAGAAAAGAAAGAAAGAAAAGGAAGGAAGGAAGGAAGGAGGGAAGGAAGGAAACTAAATAATTAAATAAATCTAGTTGTAAGTTATACTTCTCACAACGTGTTTAATTGCCTTGGAGCAACCTTTTCATATGTAGTAAATAATGTTTGCTAAATCAATCAGGAACAATTTTATTTTGTTAAAATAATTCTTATAAATATTTCACCTAACATCAATATATTAATGGAATGGCAAGGTAAAAACTGTACAAAAGTATTTGCATACATAAAACTGTTTTCTTCTTATCTCCTGCTCTCATTATAAGGGAAACATGAAATGTAGCAGAAACAAATTGGAATACATTTATGAAAGTATAGAGTTAATGTTAGTTCCCCAGATGGAGTCTGAATATTCATGAGTGGACAGACAGTTGATTTCCAACCTTCCATTTGCTTTAAATGCCATTTTTAAGTTGACAACACTTATACCTAGGACCGGTACTCCAAACACCAGACTCATATTCAGTTGCCACAAATCTCTTGTTGGATGCCTTGCTAGTAAAGTAAACTGACCATCTGTTTCCCTTCTTCCTCCTGCCTACAATGTGTTTCTATTCCAGTCAACATTATTTCTCATTCACTTTCTTCATAACCCTCTACAATCAACCCACTGGAGTTTTTTTCTGATGTTCAAAATGTTTTGAATCTACCCAATTATTGATTTTTCTTGAGCTTTCCTTGTGTACAATTTTCTTGTCTAATCATCTCCAGAAATTGCTCAGGGTGACATTTTAAATATTGAATGTTATATTATCATACCACTTAAAATCATTCTAATAGGCATCAATGTTAATTGGAATTTACCATGGTTTACAGATAATTAGGATGTGGCCCTGCATGCTTAATATTCTACCAGTCATCCTCTTGCTTAGTAAATTGTGTACAAGCTTTTTTCAAAGTTCATTCACAGGATGAAAGAGGCCCAGAAAAAAGAAAAAATCAAAAACAAAAAAAAACTGTTGTTACCATCTTAGTATCGCAGTGATGGCATAATACATATGCCAAACCCTCGTCATCAGTTTACCTATATAACAAACCTGCACATGTACCCCTGAGCCTCAAATAAAAGTTAAAATATTTTTAAAAGATATATTCTCTTAGCAAAATAGAAAGGTGCCATTCATACCAACCTCATACCAACATCAAGCCTTTTTCACATGCCTCAATCATGAAAGCACTTGTATGCTGTCATACGATTGGATAATTAAAGCTGGCTACGTTATAGATTGAGAAAATGGGGTTTTCAAATGAAAACAAATTTTATAGAAAGAATTGTCTCATAAAATTATGTAATTTTTTTTTTTTTTTTTTTTTTTTTGAGACGTTGTCTTGCTCTGTGGCCCAGGCCAGAGTGAGCGGCGCCATCTTGGCTCACTGCAAGCTCCGCCCCCCGGGTTCCCGCCATTCTCCTGCCTCAGCCTCCCGAGGAGCTGGGACCACAGGCGCCGCCACCGCGCCCGGCTAACTTTTTGTATTTTTAGTAGAGACGGGGTTTCACCGTGTTAGCCAGGATGGTCTCGATCTCCTGACCTCGTGATCCGCCCGCCTCCGCCTCCCAAAGTGCTGGGATTACAGGCGTGAGCCACCGCGCCCGGCCGAAATTATGCATCTAACTTTACTTATCATAGAACAATTTTTGTACATTTTCTGTAATATTCCCAGAAATCCAAAAGTGGCTTTACATTTTTTAAACATATGAAGTCTTATTTTTTACCAAATCATTTGTAACATTTGTTTAAATTAATTATGATTCTAAACAATGTGAGATGGAATTTTGCTTATATCTCTAACTCTTATTGATTCAGAACATAACATGTATTTGGATTTAAAAAGCATGATTATTCACAGTAGTAATAACAGTATTTTTGTATTATTAATTTAAGAGATACAATTTACTTAATCTATTATTTCTGATAGCCATATCTTTGATGGGCATGTCTGACTCTGTATTATGTAGAATCAATGCTACTTAGTGAATTAGCCTTCTTTTCCTCTTTCTTAAATACATATTCCTCTAACAACAAATGAGTGAAGAGAATGATGATTAAATGCTTATCTGAGTCACCTGAAATTGTCACTCTCCCATCATCTCTCAATACATGAATTTAACACACTCAGGGCATGAATGCTACGTTATCATCATCCTTAATGTATTCTGAATACCTACTAAAGGGCAAGACTCTATACGGCTGCCTACTTTAAGGCACTTTCCCATCATGCTTAAATGTAATCCCCTGGAGTGGTTATGTGTGAATAATTCAGAAAATTGGACCATGCTTGGGGTTTTAAAGACACACACTGAAATCCAATATGCGCTTCATAGTATTGGAGTCAATTGTACAGATCTACTGTAGTGATACCTCCTGAAAAGCAAAGATATGGGGAAGAGTTCACATTTCTTGCTTATATTTTCAGTGCCAGGCAAATAGAAATCCATTCCAGAAACTTAAAAATCATACTTGGATAATGCACCCAGACATTCATCAGAAAGAATTAAACTTGAAACAATACATAAGCATATATAGGGATAAATATGTCACTGACACCAAATAAACTAGCAAGCTGATATGTGTACTTAGGTAATTGTATATACCTATGTAGGTACAGATGTATAAATGTGGGTGTATATATGCATATTTATCAAATTATTCTTAATGTTTGATATTTTACTGATATAACATGTTATACTAAAATGAAATACCAGGCTGGGCACGGTGCCTTACACCTGTAATCCCAGCACTTTGGGAGGCTGAGGCAGGCAGATGATGAGGTCAGGAGTTCGAGACCAGATTAGCCAACATGGTGAAACCCTGTCTCTACTAAAAAATACAAAAAAAAAAAAAAAATTAGCCAAGCGTGGTGGTGCGTGCCTGTAGTTCCAGCTACTCGGGAGGCTGAGGCAAGAGAACTGCTTGAACCCAGGAGGCGGACGTTGCAGTGAGCAGAAATGGTGCCACTGCATTCCAGCCTGGGCTACAGCGTGAGACTCCGTCTCAAAAAAAAGAAAAGAAAAAAAAATCAATATCTAAGGAAATGTTTTTAAATATATTTATTAATAAAAATGGAATGTGACATATTTGTATTCTTTCCTCCTCCTAGTAGCCTTCCTCTAAAAATGTTTCCCCAAGTTTTAAAGTGTCCATTTGCAAAAAAGAGCTCACGCTTGTTCTTCTTAATATTATCACTGTGCACAATGACCCGTCTAATTACAAAACCAAGCTGATTATGGATCAGTTCAGATTAAGTGTCCAGTTCACTAAACATGAACTAGGAAACTTTTTAAATCAGAATTTGTGAGCTTGCAATTACTACCTAGTTTTAGGAAAGGCAATCCACCATGGGTCCTTATTGTAAATTAAGTTTTTTTGGAACACAGCCTAACCTATTCATTTAAATATTGTGTATGGCTGCTTTTTTGCTGCAACAGCAGAGTTAAGTAGTGCAAAGAAGCCTCACCCTCTGGCGCCTCATGAATAAAAGTTTGCTGACCTCTAGTTTAGATTAATATATTCTTATATATATATGAATTAATATGTCTAATTACTATATTAATATGTTAAGTATTTGCTTTTTTGTGTTTCTTATTTGTATCCCATGCATATCATTAGATGTTTTAATTATTTGACTGATGTAGTTTTTATTATCTGCATGTAACTCATCAGGTTTTATATTTATATCTTGTTTCAAAATAAATGTAAGCTATTTTAAATTTTAGTTTTTCACAACTCTAAAGTGCTATATAGTCTTAACAATATATAGCATATAAAGAATAAAATAGTTCTTTGATATTAAATTCAATTAATAGATATCATGATTAGAAATTAATAGAGGGTTTTAATTTAGTGACAGTTTGAATGAAATAACATTCAAAGAAGAAATATTAGAAACTATACCAAGTGTAAAGTATCTTAAGGGATGATTCAAAACTCTCCCAATTAGCGTTAGCAACATTGTCAGTGCAGTGAAGAATCAAGAGGATCCATAAGCATTGAGAAGTTAGAAGAGAGGACTATGCATTATTAGTCACATATGAAATATGTTAACTATATGAATCTTGTGTTTCAGAGAAAAGGGGAGATATAGTCACATTCCCTACGCCATAAATAGCTATTGTCTTTCTCTAATTCTTGTGTAAAGTATCCTGTCGAGGGAAACAAACAATTCATAGCCTACTGACTTTGCAATCATGGATAAGTAAGTAAAGAGAATGGGGTGGACATTAGGATGACACTGAAGCAAATAAATTTGATGCTGACTAAATAACCATTGGGAAATTGGGTTTTATTCTGTTACATTAAGTAAAAGCAAATATTTCATAAAAAAGTGTGTAAAAAAAAAGAGATATCCTAATTTCTTATATAATCCAGCTGTCAGAAAATAGATATACATTCATTCCAAATTGATGTGTGAATTAGCTGTTAAGGAATTTAAGCGTATTTTCGGCTTTATAAAAGTGATCATTATTCTCATCATTAAAATAAAATGTGTAGCCTACCATTACAATCATAGATACTGTGGAAAAAGCCTGACAAAATTTTTCTACTGTACAAAAATGTGTTAACATTGTTTTTATCGTATTAGAGAAATGTCATAATATTGTGTCACAGTTGAAGAATGAGGATATCAGCACAACTCGGCAAGTTAGTGAAGGAAGAAAACTAGTATTTATGGTATGGGATTACGAATGAATAATCATTCCCATTTCACTTGAGAAAGCTAAGGCCCACGTAGACATTCAATAACTAACTTGTCACCTGAAGACAAGTGTTTTTGCTTAATTCAAAGCCAAATATGCCTGATTCTCAGACTCTTTCTCCTTTTTCTTCAAAAAGGTTCCGCTTGGTCAGTTGACCTGACTTCCCCATGTAGAGTATGAAATTTCACTGATTTTTTTTTCCTAGATAACCTGCTTATGAAATATGTAGACAGCTTGCCAGTGTTGAATGTAGCTGGAAATGTTTTGAGTATCACATAACCCATGCTACCATTTCCGTTATTCTTAAGTGAAGTCAGAAATGTGTGAAAGAATGGTAATAGAAAGAGTGTCATAAGTAAGTTACATTCATAGAGTTCTCAAAAGAGAAGATTACAATGCCATAAAATCAGGAAAAGTAAAATCCTGTTGGAGTTGAATGACAGGACAAATGGCCTGATTTGGATCTCAGGCCAAATCAGACCTGAGGTGTATTAAATGATACATATAAAATCAAGTGTATACATTTGATGTATCTAAAGGAACGATATATTTGATACATCAAAATGATACATGTATTAATGTTATAATTAAGCAATTAAGTCCTATGTTTGGATTTTTTATTTTGAAAACCCTAAAATATACCCATTTCTAGTCCCTCTCCCTACTCTCCCCAGCATCCTGGCCACATAAATCAGAACCTCAAAGAAAGGTCAGGGCCTGGACGTGGCATTTCT
Organism: Mandrillus leucophaeus; assembly: GCF_000951045.1. Lineage (NCBI taxonomy): Eukaryota > Metazoa > Chordata > Mammalia > Primates > Cercopithecidae > Mandrillus > Mandrillus leucophaeus. The sequence goes on from NW_012105575.1 coordinate 406,863, forward strand.
TTTTCTTTCTTTCTTTTTTTTTTTTTTAAGAGACAAGGTCTTACCCTGTTGCCCAAGCTGGAGAACAGTGGCGTGAGTACACTGCAGCCTTGACCTCCTGAATTCAAGCAATCTTGAGTTCAAGCAATCTGTTTTGGTGCAGGTAGAGGCTCAGCCTGTTTACAGGGGTCATTGATATGCCAAGTAACCGCTGAGATCTATAGGCCTATCCCTTACATTTTCTTTCCATTTCAAATTCTAGAATACACACACACACACACACACACACACACACAGACACACACACACACACACAAGGAAAATACTGGTAGAGTATATATCATTTTTCTGAATTGTCTGAGTAAAATCGATTAGCACTAAATCATGTTAAAAGAATTGGAAAAGCTCTAAAATGAAAACATTTGCAAAAATCAGAATGATAAAGATGCACATGTTAGTGAAGGTAGTTGATAATTAGTTAATTGTAAGCTGGATTAATTTTTAGTGTCAATTTTACTCATAATATGAATGAAACTTTTTTTTTCTTTTCAAATTATTTACCTAAATTTGGAAAATAAAAATTCTGGCAATAACCATGCAGAGAAGAAATTCTCAATATATTGCCATCCTTGGTAAGGGAAGAGGTGTTTATTTTTCATAAGTATTATATTTTAGCCCAAATAGTCTCTCCTCTCAAAAAATATCTTTATGTGCCAATAATTTTAATGAAGATAATCCAAATTAAATATTTAAGGGGTCAAAGATTTGTAAGTAGAATTTCATCTTCTAACCTTGCCAATAGTATATAATTTTAATTCAACTTGCATCACATTCGAAGTAAATCATGCCCCCAGGCATAAGCGTTTTAAGAAATTATGACCACATAAAAATGGACACCAACCAGAAATAGAAAAGTTAGAAAACAATAGTCTTAACTTTGTTTATCCAAAGGCACAGAAGTCATGATAAATAAATGGATGCATAAATATGTCCATTTTTTATGAAGCATTTAACAAAATAAACCTTTTCTTTCTTTGTAGGTTGCTGTAAGAATGCAGTTCCCTGTTTCCTACATGTAGTAGCGACAAGCCAGCATTTACTTCTTTCCAAACCGGTCAGCTAATTAACCTCAAACCTGAGTTCCGTAGCACTCAGGGATATGGGTCTACATATGGTGAGCACATTATTTAATGAAACTTACTGTCTGCAATTTCTCTACACTTTAGGAGATATTTTATATCACTTGCCTGGCCAGACACAGCGTAAAATGAGTGACATATAAAAAAAAAAAAATTCTTTTCACGTAGACATCGTTCAACAGCTAACGAAAAAAAATAAGAGAATTTAAACTAAGATATAAAATTGAACTTATAAACTTAATTATTATGAAACAGGATACAAATTAAAGTCAGAATTTAGTAAGGAGTTTATAAAATGTCCATATCAGGTTTTGAAGAGGTATCACCCTTCTTGGCATCCCCCCCACCACGCCCCACCTACCCATCCCTGGTCTGTTCCAGATAAATCATATTTTGCACAAGGTTACACACAACAAAACCTATCTGCCTGCATCACTGCTTTGGGAAAATGAAACTCATGAATGTCCCTTTGAAATTTTTGAATGTTGGTATATTTAAATAATTATTTGGTAATTCTAACCCTAATGGAAATCTCTAGTGCCATTGCATTGTTGATATGCTGATATAAAACACATTCAGCAATTCCCTAAAGACTAAAGATACAAAATGTCTAAGATGTTTTTAATAAAAAAAAAAATTTATGCACATTTTCTGGATTGCAACAGGGTGTATTATTTTCTTTACTCTTTTTGTTATCATCTCATCACATCTTACGAGATCTGAGTCCTCCGGTGATATGTTACCAGATCATTGTCTGTCTATTCTGCTTTACCTCCCCAAAAGGCCTTGAGCTCAGGTCTCCTAGGCAGATTTAATATCCTGGCATAAGCTTTCCTCAAATCATTATGGCAAATCTTGCTTGTGGCAATTTTTGTTTCTTCCAGCATTTACCCAACCCCCGCCACCACTACCTTTCTGTACTTAATGATATTTTAGAAATGTATTTTGTTTTGTTTGCCCACTGCTTTGAAATCCCCTGTTCTATTCTATACCCTCCAGCTTGCTGACTATCTTAATATACTTTATTTCTCTGCTGTCTATTCCTCTATGAATCAAGAGAAGTACAGTATGATTTTGAAACCAAACACTGTAACTCATTTAGGGATAAAATGCCAAAATAAATAATTCCACGTTCAACAATGTATTAGGTGTGATATATACAAACCAGAAATAATCATTTCTCTACTGTGCACCGTGTGTGTTACATCATACATGTGTGTATATTTCCAGCCTTGTATATACACACACCCAGCTGGACAGGGAGACACAATAAGAACCTTCACATGTCTCAAGTGGCAGAAGTAGTTTGAAGGGCAATGTGGCAGTTGGGGGTTGCTATGAAAAAGTAGTCTGTTTTCCTGGAGGGGTCTCAATATTGATTTTGAAATTGCTTCTAAATTAGCCTAGATAATAGTATCCTAACTGAGAAAAGTTATTGCTATTGGTGCATATAGTAAACACTGAGCTACTACTTACATTCTCTTAATTAAATTTTGGCCTTAAATAAAAATAAGGAATTCTAAGATCACAGAGATAGTATTCTTTAAAAAACACATAGAGAGTTAGTAGGTACTTTTGAATTACTTTTAATTTGTAGCTTAACTGAATTAAGTAAAAATCAAAATTATTCACTATGAAGTTTGATTAATTTTAGTAGCTATTTTATATAAATTATTTTAATTACATATTATCTGCTATTCTTCCCTGTTAAAGTATTTTGTTTGATAAAGCCATACACATTTTTCATGAGCAATTTCTTCTTTTAGAATATGAACCTATAAGATCATAAAATGTTATTCTGGCAACAACAAACTAACAAACATTACTAGGAACATTTGAGGACCTTATAAAACTTTTTAAATGCCAGAAGTTTGATAAAAGTATTACTTTTATCAAAAGTATTTGTAAATATTTTGCCTGAAACCTATTCCTAATATGATTATTTAAGTATTTACTAAGGTGCTTATTGAGCCAAGTCAACCAAGAAAACAAAGAAATCTGGTTTAGAAGCTTTATTAGTCCAGTCACATTAAAGGGAGTAACTAATTATTTGGTTATATTAACAGTTTTTGAGACACTGAATTGCAGTTAAAAGATTGAAATATGTTAAACTTAAGGTAATGTTCTTAATTTTTGTATGTTCTAATTTTATATATAAATCGGATAAGAATTGACAAATTCATCAGAGAACTAGACCTTAGATATTTTTAATAATGTATATATCACACAGTGGTTGAGATCCTAGCCTGGGGAGACATATTGCTTATATTTAATTCCACCTTGCCTTCTTCTTTTTTTTTTTTTTTTTTTCTGAGACGGAGTCTTGGTCTGTTGCCCAGGCTGGAGTGTCATGGTGCCATCTTGGCTTATCGCAACCTCCGTGTCATGGGTTCAAGCAATTCTCCTGCTTCAGCTTCCCAAGTA
>NW_012105575.1:411669-415138 GCF_000951045.1 Mandrillus leucophaeus
TTAAAAAAAAAAAAAATGCCCACCATTTAACAAGCTGGAAAAAAACTTGAAAGCTCAGATGGAAGTCCCAAATTTTAGATCTGTGCCTTGACATTGTCTCGAGCTTTGAAATAGGTATGGTTACTAAGGCATCTAATTTAAAATAGATAAAATTCACATGCATTTGCATATTACACTAAAAGAAGAACAGAAAAAAGATGCAAGTAATAGGTTTTTAAAACGTTCTTAAAATTTGTAATTGAAATACGTAATTTTATATCCCACTCTAAATGATTATTTAATGTTATCTATTTTAAAGTAATTAAATTAATATCTGTATATCTTCTAACTGGGAAGAATACAATGGATTACTTTGAATATAAATGCTATCTATAAATTCAAAAGTTTGGTATATTTTTTTCCTAAAGATCTCACTGTATAATACATATTTGCATATACTTACACACACTGTATTTATACATCATATTATATATTTTATACATGTTTGACTAAGTGTATAAATCACATGATATATTGGAATTGAATTTACAGAATATAAATTATATTAACTGGTTAGAAATGGAAAATGAACTACCTTAACTATAACATCCTCTTGGTAGCTCATTATGTGAGTGAAAAAGGAAATATTTCAGGCTAGTCAGGCTGGCTCATGCCTGTAATCCCAGCACTTCGGGAGGCCAAGGTGGGAGGACTGCTTGAGGCCAGGAGTTCAAGACCAGCCTGGGCAACATGTGAGACTCCATCTCTACCAAGATTTTTAAAAATTAGCTGGGCAGGCGGTGCACACCTGTAGTCCTAGCTACTTGGTATGCTAAGGCGGGAGGACCTCTTGAGCCCAGGAGTTGGAGGCTGCAGTGAGCGATGATTGCAGCATTGCCTTACAGCCTGGATGACAGAGTGAGATCCTATCTTTAAAAAAAAAAAACAAAAAGAAAAAGAAAGGGGCTACTTCTTCTTCATCTTCATGAAATGATCAATAATATGTAACTAACCTAAAATTACATTATATTAGACAATGAAACCACAAGAGTATCTACTGTCTTATAAAATAAGTAGCTTCATTGTAAATAATTGCATTCTCCTGTCTGAAAATGTCCTAAGGTGATAGATATGTATCCTGTTATTTGCTCTACGTCTTTCCTCTTGTCTTGACAATTTGACCTGGAATAAAAAAAGCATATTTTCTTTGTTTACCAAAATGGCAGCAATTACGTTTGTATATCAAAAATGAATAAATGAGCATATATATTATATAATGAGAGTTAAAAGTCTAAAATAGTGTTCAGATGTGGTTAAAAAAATTACAGAGATCAACTCATTTAGCAGTTTACTCATATGTCCACAGTGGCGCATTCCATTTTTTATGGGCCATCTTTGTACTATACTGTGGATATAAATTCCTGCTTAGCAGACAGGCATTGAGCATGCTAATGGTTCCACTTTATCCATTCTTTTATTCACCACTATACCACTTTTAGGTTCTTGATCGATGTGCAATTATTTGACTAAGTTTTATTTTTTATTTTTTTCATAAAAACACTCCAGAGAATAGTAAGCAAACAGCCTTATTAACCTAGTTGCTATAGCAATTTTACCATTTTCTTTTGTGTGATTTTTTTAGGAAAGGGAAAGTAAATAACTAGTGAAGAAAGGACATCTGAAAAATAGAGAATAGTGTAAAAATGGCCAAAATATTCAGCTCACATTTTATCTTTCTCAAAGCACTGGAGGTTATGAAATCCACTGTTTTATTAGCAAGTTGCAGTTTTACAAGGGGCATGCTCCAGAAGGCATTAGCAGAGCTCATTTTCTTGAAATGATTTGTACAGCTCACCAACATAAAAAGAAAAAAAGGAGTAAAAATAGAACAATATGCTATTGATATACTCTGGCTAATGAAAAGTCCAAACAAAAAAAAAATTGAAAAGCAACATTTTTATACAAAACTTTAACTACAACAGTGGATGCCAGCATGAAATAGAGAAAATCAAAATCAAACTTTGCAAAACGGACTCTTCAAAGATTGCCTTGAATGGAATCCTTAATTTAGCACTTCTGCACCATTAATTTCAGTAATAAGTCAGGTTTTTTTTAAGATTCCATGGTGCTGGTTCCCACAGAAGGATGCCATCTCAACCCTATCTTTCAGTATCCAGGAGACTTTAAAAAATTAAGATACAATTTACATGTAGAAAAATTTGCTCTTTCAGTGTAAAGTTCGGTGAGGAGTGATAAATGCATAGTCATATAATGACTAACGCAACCAAGATAGAATTACATCACTCCAAAAAAATTGTCCTGTGCCCCTTTGTAGTCAAAGAAATAATAGAGAATTCACAACAGCCTGGAAAAACTACCATAAGCATTGCACTCTAATTTGCCTCAGTTACAAATTTGCTGTTTTAAAACTAATGAATAGATAATTAGTCTCCAACCTATTACTCCTGACTTCTGTTGTTTTCTCATACCATTTATGCTAATTTCTAATTTTCTTCATATAAGTCTGAAAGAGTAAAATGCCCATTGCATAATTTATTTTATTTTAATATTTAATTATTTGTTAAAAGATTAATGAGAGAAATAACTTTAAACATTTCAAAGTAAGAAGTTATATTGATATAATGGGATATTAAATGTTGATATTATTGAAGTTATATATACATACATCTAACACAAAGTATGCTTTCACTGAACTATAAGTAAAAATTCAAGTTAAAATTTATTAAAATCCAATGAATTAATAAATTTTGTAAGAAATATGGAGTTTAACATTTGCCTATTTACTTCAGAGTTAGGAGTTTCCTGTCTCCCTCTTCCATGTATATCTGTGTCAGAATAGAGACACCACCTGAGCAATGTTGTTGTATAAATTAACAGAACAAATATTCATGCTCTCTAGTCATGAGTATAATTCCATTCAACTAGCTTGATCTATCATGAATAATCTGTGCCTCACTTATTGAAACATATTATTATTTAAGTACACAACAAAAACTAGTAAAAATTTGTTTAATCATTACCATTATAAGTGCTTTGCAGGTATTATATTTTTTAAGCATGACTTCAATTCTATGTAAAATGACCTATTATTATTCCAGTTTTACTAATGAGAACTCTGAGGCAGAGTATTTAAATACCTTGTCCATGTCGCATAGTTAATAAACAGTAAAACTTGGTTTGAACTCAGACACTGTAAGTCTAGATCCCACTTTCTTCACTGCTATAATTGAGACAATTGTTTAAAAATTTGAAAATGCTTTAAAATATACTATGATAATGAAGTAAAAAAGTTTTTACATTGCATATGCTCTCTGTGTTTACCTACAATGCACTCAGCATTTTTTTAACATAAGAACATATATTGAAATTCTACCATTTCTGGCCAGGCGCGGTGGCTCAAGCCTGTAATCCCAGCACTTTGGGAGGCCGAGACGGGCGGATCACGAGGTCAGGAGATCGAGACCGTCCT
>NW_012105575.1:415439-420198 GCF_000951045.1 Mandrillus leucophaeus
AACTAGACCTTAGATATTTTTAATAATGTATATATCACACAGTGGTTGAGATCCTAGCCTGGGGAGACATATTGCTTATATTTAATTCCACCTTGTCTTTTTCTTTTTTTTTTTTTTTTTTTTGAAGCAGAGCTTTGCTCTTGTTGCCCAGGCTGGAGTGTCATGGTGCCATCTTGGCTTATCGCAACCTCCGTGTCATGGGTTCAAGCAATTCTCCTGCTTCAGCTTCCCAAGTAGCTCGAATTACAAGTATGCGTCACCACATCTGGCTAATTTTTGTGTTTTTAGTAGAGATGGGATTTCTCCATGTTGGTCAGGCTGGTCTCAAACTCTCAACCTCAGGCGATCTGCCCGCCTCAGCCTTCCAAAGTGCTGGGATTACAGGCATGAGCCACTGCGTCTGGCCTCCACCTTGCCTTCTCACAAGTCATTTGATTCTGAGTTTATTTTCCTCATGTGTAAAATAAAAATGATCATGATGGTCACTACATAAATATTACGTGAGGATTAAATGGGTTAATTTATATAAAGTTATTGGAGCAGTACTTAATCCACAGTAAGTATTCTTAAACTGTGAGTTTTACAATGGGTACAATTGCCTACTTCAGTTCTATCATAATACAGGGGAAGTTCTGAAGTCCAGAAAGTATCATATTTGCACAATACTGAAACATTCATTTTAGAAGAGATGTTATGTTTTATTATTTAAATTCTAGCATGCTTTCTTCTCTACTATAAAGGATATAATATGCATCTTTCTGGGTGAGCGCCACACACACACACACACACACACGTACACATAGACATCAAATAAAAATTGATGATATACAAATAGGTACAAGAATATATATAAAATACAGGGGAATATATCCAAATACTGACAAACTATTAAAAAGGGGGTGACATGAATATAAATGTTGGGCTATGCACACATAAAATACATAATATTTAAATGGCTTATCCAAAGGAGTACAAGAGGAAACCAATTTTAGAGATACTTGGCTTTATTTTTTAATTATCTTTTTAATTTGGGGCAAAATAGTTAAACTCTCCATAATCAGGCCATATCTGACTGATGAAAGAAGTGAAGTAGGTCTATGGTCACCTTCAATTCTTTCAAAACTATCAGTTCTTGAAAAGTAGTAGATAGATAGATAGATAGATAGATAGATAGATAAGATGGATAGATAGATACAGGTAGATAGAAGATAGATACACACAGACACATACATAAAAGCTCATGTATATATGAAATATATACTTTCTGAAATTCATAAAAATTAATATTTTATAAAATGCACATTATCATATTGAAGAGTTTAGCATTTATCTCAATAACTGCTATAACAAGGAGACAAAATTAGTTAGAATATAGAATATCTAACAACTCTATAAACTAACTTTACCTAATTGATATGAATAGAAAGCTGCGCTCAAACATATAGAACATAAAGTTAGAAAAGAAAGATTATGTCGGCTGGGCACAGTGGCTCACAGCTGTAATCCCAGCATTTTGGGAGGCTGAGGTGGGCATATCACCTGAGCTCAGGAGATCAAGACAAGCCTGGGCAAGGTGGCAAAATCCTGTCTCTGCAAAAAATACTAAAATTAGTCCGGTCTGGTGGCGTGTGCTTGTGGTCCCAGCTACTTTGGGAGGCTGAGGTGGGAGAATCCCTTGAGCCTGAGAGGCAGAGGTTGAAGATTATGTGATGGCTCATAAAAGAAGTGGATACAAAATACTTAAAAATAATAGAGAATAAATTATAGGTTAAAATAGCTATTATACATCGCTGTAAAGCTTTTACCAGATTATCATAGATTCATCATTTTTTTTGTAGTTAGCTATTAATTTGAGTGGGAAACTAACGCAATAAGTAAAAATATCATAAAATATTCATTGAAATATATAACCGCCCAAATTATTTCAGTGAACAAATAGGTTTATTCTTGCATAGATAATTTTGCATTTTATTTACTTACTATAAACGTAACTATACTGAAGAGTTTTAAAGGGTGATACATGTATATTTATATCATTTTAAAGTGAGGAAAGTGTTTAAAATGTTTTGTAATAGAAAAACCTGTAATTTTATTAAATGTATCTATAAGAAGCAAAGTTTGAAGATTTTTTATTTTCAACTTAATGCTTACAATTCTACTCTGTGATACCTCTTGATAATTTTTTCCTTCTTATAATTTATGATGATAATACTTAAACTGTAGAGTTACCACACTGGCAGGAGCTATGTTTCTAGCTCCATAGTAACTAATTTTTGGAACTGTCATCCTTCTGGACAATGTTAAGATATCATTCATTAAATATCCATAAATTCTTAAAATTTGAAGGGAGATGCTTTTAAAATGTTGGAGTATTTTTAAAAAATATGTAGATAAAAATTATTTCAAGTGTGTCCATGTGGTGATATTTTATAAATAATTAATTTATAAGAGGAAACACAAGACAATCCATTTTTCCACTGCAGAACTTTTCAAACTTATGTCAGTTTCATTGGATTCAAGTTTTCTTTTTCTCCTTTTCTTCAACAATTTTATGGCAGATAACATTTAACTGGAAAAGTAATCTCATCTAAAACTCTGGCGAATGTCTAAAATTAAATAGCCATTACATTGATTTAATCAATTATTGCTGTATATTTGTTGTGCAATTCTACTGTTGTAAAAAACTCAGACCATGCTTTAAATGTCTGTTTGCTGAGGGCATGTTAATGAGTTTATATATTTTTGTTGTGTTTTCCTTTGCTAAACTATTTATATTCATTGCTTTCAGTAGAAATCGATTTTAAAAGGTCCGCTTGAATCTTACCAAGGTGAGTCTAATGCTTATTTCACTACATGAAAATTAGTTCCTTTAGGGAAAAGAAAGTTGTTTTCAATTATATCATGAGATTCTATCAGAAGTGATTTCTTGCCACACAATTCTTTTCAAGAAGAATTTGTGAGTGTGTGTGTGTGTCTGTATGTGTGTGTGTATTTCCATACAAATGGCTAGGATAGTCTTTGATTTAAAAAAAAAAAAAATGCCCACCATTTAACAAGCTGGAAAAAAACTTGAAAGCTCAGATGGAAGTCCCAAATTTTAGATCTGTGCCTTGACATTGTCTCGAGCTTTGAAATAGGTATGGTTACTAAGGCATCTAATTTAAAATAGATAAAATTCACATGCATTTGCATATTACACTAAAAGAAGAACAGAAAAAAGATGCAAGTAATAGGTTTTTAAAACGTTCTTAAAATTTGTAATTGAAATACGTAATTTTATATCCCACTCTAAATGATTATTTAATGTTATCTATTTTAAAGTAATTAAATTAATATCTGTATATCTTCTAACTGGGAAGAATACAATGGATTACTTTGAATATAAATGCTATCTATAAATTCAAAAGTTTGGTATATTTTTTTCCTAAAGATCTCACTGTATAATACATATTTGCATATACTTACACACACTGTATTTATACATCATATTATATATTTTATACATGTTTGACTAAGTGTATAAATCACATGATATATTGGAATTGAATTTACAGAATATAAATTATATTAACTGGTTAGAAATGGAAAATGAACTACCTTAACTATAACATCCTCTTGGTAGCTCATTATGTGAGTGAAAAAGGAAATATTTCAGGCTAGTCAGGCTGGCTCATGCCTGTAATCCCAGCACTTCGGGAGGCCAAGGTGGGAGGACTGCTTGAGGCCAGGAGTTCAAGACCAGCCTGGGCAACATGTGAGACTCCATCTCTACCAAGATTTTTAAAAATTAGCTGGGCAGGCGGTGCACACCTGTAGTCCTAGCTACTTGGTATGCTAAGGCGGGAGGACCTCTTGAGCCCAGGAGTTGGAGGCTGCAGTGAGCGATGATTGCAGCATTGCCTTACAGCCTGGATGACAGAGTGAGATCCTATCTTTAAAAAAAAAAAACAAAAAGAAAAAGAAAGGGGCTACTTCTTCTTCATCTTCATGAAATGATCAATAATATGTAACTAACCTAAAATTACATTATATTAGACAATGAAACCACAAGAGTATCTACTGTCTTATAAAATAAGTAGCTTCATTGTAAATAATTGCATTCTCCTGTCTGAAAATGTCCTAAGGTGATAGATATGTATCCTGTTATTTGCTCTACGTCTTTCCTCTTGTCTTGACAATTTGACCTGGAATAAAAAAAGCATATTTTCTTTGTTTACCAAAATGGCAGCAATTACGTTTGTATATCAAAAATGAATAAATGAGCATATATATTATATAATGAGAGTTAAAAGTCTAAAATAGTGTTCAGATGTGGTTAAAAAAATTACAGAGATCAACTCATTTAGCAGTTTACTCATATGTCCACAGTGGCGCATTCCATTTTTTATGGGCCATCTTTGTACTATACTGTGGATATAAATTCCTGCTTAGCAGACAGGCATTGAGCATGCTAATGGTTCCACTTTATCCATTCTTTTATTCACCACTATACCACTTTTAGGTTCTTGATCGATGTGCAATTATTTGACTAAGTTTTATTTTTTATTTTTTTCATAAAAACACTCCAGAGAATAGTAAGCAAACAGCCTTATTAACCTAGTTGCTATAGCAATTTTACCATTTTCTTTTGTGTGATTTTTTTAGGAAAGGGAAAGTAAATAACTAGTGAAGAAAGGACATCTGAAAAATAGAGAATAGTGTAAAAATGGCCAAAATATTCAGCTCACATTTTATCTTTCTCAAAGCACTGGAGGTTATG
>NW_012105575.1:421658-558406 GCF_000951045.1 Mandrillus leucophaeus
GGAGGCGGAGCTTGCAGTGTACTGAGATCCGGCCACAGCATTCCAGCCTGGGCAACAGAGCAAGACATCGTCTCAAAAAAAAGAAAAAAAAGAAAAAAAAGAAATTCTACCATTTCATATACATTACTTCTAGCGTTGACATTATTTACTAAAGCAAACACAACTATGTAAACTAAACTTATAAGACTAAAAGCACAAATACTTAATCAGTTTGACTTATATATATTATTTATTGATAGGATTTAATTATATGTGGGTAGAATTTTGATTTGTCAAATAAAAGCACATTAAATTCCATGCATATTTTGAAACCGACATCACTCTTTAAATTGATGATCAATACTTCTAGCCACAGGAAATGATTTGACTAATAGTATTTGTCAAATTCATATTTAACAAGTTACTTTTAATGTTTTATTCAAATAAAGCCATATGATACTAGAAAGGTCTATAAGGAGTTTAAACAATAGCAATGATAAACAGGTATAATAAAGTATTGCATCAAAACTTTGCTTCCATGTTTGGAAATGGCATCCTAAAATTAAATTTAGTTAAGAAAATGTTACAAATCAATATTATTAAATAAAACGGCCAGGTGAGGTGGCTCATGCCTGTAATCCTAGTACTTTAGGAGGCCGAGGTGGGTGAACCACTTAAAGTCGGGAGTTGGAGACCAGCCTGGCCAACATTGTGAAACCTTGTTTTTACCAAAAAATACAAAAATTAGCTGGACGTGTTAGGCTGTGCCAGTCGCCCTAGCTACTTGGGAGGCGGAGACAGCCCAGCCGCTCCTATTTTGCTTTTCGACATTATGTACTTTGAAAGCTTATTGGGTTTTTTTTTTCCTTTTTCTGGAATACAGATTTAAGCCCCAAAGCCTTATGTTATTATTATTTACTATTTGTAATCTTATACAAGAAGGGTACTAGACTCTAGAATATACATACGTCTGTGTTACAGAAAAAAATAAAACAACACAATTATCTCCCATTTTTTTTCTCTTGGACAAACCAGTAATATATTAATGATCCAAGTAATTTTGTTATCTTAAAAATAATATGACTGAAAGTTTGGGCTTGCACCATGCCATGGAAAGGGCATTGTGTCACCTCTCATTACTCTGTACTTCTATTCTCAAAAGCAGAATCTTTTGAACCCAGGAGGTGGAGATTTCAGTGAGCTGAGGTGGAGCCATTACACTTCAGGCTGGGCAACAGAGCGAGACCCTGAATAAATAAACAAACATAAAAGTAAAACAAAATAATGACAGGTAGCATTGATTTTAACACCAGACCAAGAGTATAATAAAGTTTGCTGTTATTGTCCAACATCATGAATAAAAATTATAACTTTCATTTGTGAACAAACCATTATACCATTATTATCAGCTGTGTATAAGCGTATACAATTCTAAATATACTCTTATACACTTTATAAGCCTGAATAGGACAAAGCCTTTGATGTTGCAATTATATAAAAACATTGTCACTGATAACAATTATTTTTCCTTTAATTATTTATAGAACCAGGGTATATAAAGATAACAAATTTAATATTGAATCATTCGACAGACTCATCACTTGGTGCAATTAAATTTTAATTTCATATACTACAAAAATATCTTGCCTTCCTATTCCTCATATGTTTCCAGCTTTTTCCATGAAAACATGTCTGAATAAAGGTGTCACCTTGACCACACTCCCTTTGAGGGCTTTAGCTAAGAACCCTTCCTATCCTCTTTCTATCTTCTGGCCATTGCCAGCAGTCCTTGGCATTCCATAGTTTGTGCCAGCACCATCACTCTGATTTCTGCTTGTCTTCATGGTCTTCTTCCCTGTTTGACTCAGAGCTCTAAGTCTGTGTCCAACTTTCCCTATTCTAATAAGTCATTAATTATGGCCTACTTCATTCCAGTGTGATCTCATCTTCATTTTGTTATTTCTGCAAAACCCAGTTTCCAAATAACCCTATTTCTTCACATTCTGAGGTTTCGGGTGGACACAAACATGGGGCAGGGGAAGGGATTATTCAACCCAGTGCAGTGTTTACTTAATTTATGTTATTGAACTTTGATGAGTCTTTCAATCTGTATAATTAGGTTCTTTATTTTCTACCTGGTCAATAATTATATTCAATTACTTATTTTTTACTCTTTCCATTCCAATTCTCAGGAACACTTCTTATATGATGAATATTTTCTCTCTCTTTCTCCCATAGCTATCATTGTCTTTCACATATTTGAAATGATTTTTCCACAGTATCAATTCAATTCTGAATTTATTCTTCTGAGATTGACTTTCCAATTCTGCTTTTACATTACTACCTGCCTTGCAGATCCTGCTTATATATTCCTAGCCTATTCTCAGTATATTCTATGTATTTTGTGATATCCCTATGACTTTCTAGTCCTGAGTTCCAAACAAACTTATTTCTCTCTCTTTTGGAAAATGCAACACGTGGGTTTTTGTTGTTGTTTTGTTGTTTTGTTTTGTTTGCCAACAGAGATTGGTAGAAATGTCGTCAGTGGGCCGGTTCAGGTTCTTGACTTTGAGAGCAAGTCCAAGGTAAAGGTAGGCAAAGAAGTTTATTGCACAGTGAAGGACACTCTGATAGCTGGGTCAGAATGGGCCGCTCCAGAATGAGACAATCCCATCGCACGCTGGGAAAATTCCCTTTATGGGAAGCTTATATGATTATAAAAGGGTCGGGCCGAGTCTTTCTATTAAGCATGCTTCGGGTGGTCTCCTGAGTGTGCATGCACAATTGTTGTACATTCTATAACATCCATCACATGTCACATTAGCATCTTAATCCTAATTCTCCCTCCAGAGGTGTGTTTTTTACTATTATGACGAACTTAGGTCAACCCAAGGACACTGTGCTTGTGTGAATTTGGGGATTTTCCCTTCAGCTCTTCCTCTTCCTTGCTGCAGGATTTTCCAACCAGGGCTCCCACGTAAGGGATCTGCACTGTTGGGAGGTTTGCTCTCTGTGTCTATTTGGCAAGTTTCTTCCCTCTTAAGGGAGGCTATGACCAACCTATCTAACCTACCACAGAAAAACTATGATAGATTTCAGCCGACTGCTCGTTGAAACTCATTGCTAATGTCCGCAATATCCTTCCTAACCAAACACATCCTAACAAGTCTTTGAAAATGTGATCCTGCACGAGTAAGCTAGTACCCTTTCCTACTGAAAGCTGAGATTTTTTGATAGGGAGAAATACCTATTAGGATTTCTCTCACTTCCTAATTGACTTCCAGACCTTTACTTCTGTGAACCATTTATGGATAAATAATTATGTAAGCTTAATAACCCCATCTTTAAAAAATGTCATTTTTAATTTCATTTTACTAAGATTTTTATTTCTTCAGGTTCTTTCCTTTCTGAAATAATTTTAGGATAGGAAAATCTGTAACTGAAAAACTACAAACTTTTTAAAAGAGCAGTTTTGGAACAACAGGTATTCTAGAATGATGAAAATATTTTATACAGATTCCAGAAAGAAATATTAAAATTACATAGAAAAACTGTATTAGATATGTGACAAAGGTCAGAATATTCAATTATCCTCCTCTGTATCTGCTGTGGTATGAATATTTGTCTCCTCTTAAAATCCACCTTGAAATTTAACATCCAGTGAACAGTATTAAGAGATACCTTTAGAAGGTGATAAGGCCATGAGGTCTCTGCCCTTGTGAATGAATGAGTGCCTCTTGTTCAGGCTTGAGGGAGTAAGTTTGCCTCATTTGTCCCTTTTGGCATGTGAGAACATGGCATTTTTTCCCTCTGGAGTATACAACCTCAAGGCACCATCTTGAAGCAGAGAGAGCAGCCTGCATCAAGCACTGAACCCTTTGCCACTTTACTCTTGGACTTCCCAGGCTCCAGGACAGAAAGAAATAAATTTTTATTATGTAGAAATTACCCAGTCTTGCAGATCATGAGGCCAGGAGTTCAAGACCAGCCTGGTCAAGATGGTGAAACCTTGTTTCTACTAAAAATACAAAAATTAGCCAGGCGTGATGGTAGTTGCCTGTAATCCCAGCTACTCGGGAGGCTGACGCAGAGAATTGCTTGAACCCAGGAGGAAGAGATTGCAGTAAGCCGAGATCTGCACTCCAGCCTGGGCAACAGAGTGAGACCCCATCTCAAAAAAAAAAAAAAAAATTTACCCAGTCTTACATATTTTGTTGTAGCAGCACAAGTGAACTAACACACTATCTCAATCATTGAGTATTATGTAGTTATGTGAACATGCTTCTATTTTATCTTTAGACATTTTGTACTTTGGAAGTTTACTGTGTTTTTTTTTTTCCTTTGGAATATAGATTTAAGCCCCCAAGCCTTATATTATTATTATTTATTATTTATAATCTTGTACAAGAGGTGTACTAAACTCTAGAATATAAAATACATACATCTGTGATACAGAAAAAAATAAAACAACACAATTATCTCCCATTCTTTTTCTCTTGGACAAATAGGTAATGTATTAATGACCCAAATAACTTTGTTATCTTAAAAACAATATGACTGAAAGTGTGGATTTTCACCATGCCAGAGAAAGGGCATTGTGTCACCTCTCTTTGCTCTCTACTTCCTGCCAGTTTTTGGTTGGTTGTTTTTGCTTTTTTTTTTTTTTCTGGAAACTGCCGACATATAATTTGAGATATTGATGAGGAGGCATATGTTTAGGAAACAGCACTTTGCCTGTCTTACCTTCTGAAACGTTGTTTTATCATCAAGCTGAGCAGTAGATTTTAAAGGCTTTTATATCATCTTTCAACATCTCAACTTTATTTTCCTGTTTCCATTTGCATAGCAATAGATAGTCACAATTTATTTTTCGTTACAGTTTTATGGTCCTTGTACTTATAATGAATTTCTATTTTCCATAAGATCCTGCTTGTTGAGTAACTACAGAATATGCATAATAGATAGAAGAATAAATAAGTTTTATTAATCGAAATGCTCATATCTATTGAAAGGAAATTTCAATCTCTCATATTTATTTATTTGAAAACTGCTCTTCCTAAAGGGTTTGAGGCTGACAATTTCAAGTCCTGATTTTATTTTAAAAGGTCACTTAATTAAAATTTATAAGAAGCTAAGCTAGGCCGGGCACGGTGGTTCAAGCCTGTAATCCCAGCACTTTGGGAGGCCGAGATGGGCGGATCACGAGGTCAGGAGATCGAGACCATCTTGGTTAACATGGTGAAACCCCGTCTCTACTAAAAAAATACAAAAAACTAGCCGCGCGCCGTGGCAGGCACCTGTAGTCCCAGCTACTCGGGAGGCTGAGGCAGGAGAATGGCATAAACCCGGGAGGCGGAGCTTGCAGTGAGCTGAGATTCGGCCACCGCACTCCAGCCTGGGCAACAGAGCGAGACTTCGTCTCAAAAAAAAAAAAAAAATAAGCTAAGCTAATACATTTTTAAATGTTGAGCATAATTGTTTTCCCATAATTCTAAAAATATTAAAACAATTTTTTTAAATTAAGGGCTTTTTCTACTTTAAAGGCTAATTAGATTATATATTTGGCTTAATATCTTATTATTGAAACATTTAATTATAAAAACCTGTTAATTGCATTATTGTATGAAATATACAAATATGCTAATTTACATTGGCTGTATTTGCTCTCAATAATAAGGACTTAGAGAAGACTAAAATTATATTTAAATATTTTAGGCAGGCATGGTGACTCATGCCTGTAATCCAGAATTTTTGGAGGTCAAGACAGACAGATCACTTGAGGCCAGAAGTTGGAGACCAGCCTGGGCAGCATAACAAGACTTTGTCTATACAAAAAATAAAATAAAATTTTTATTGAGTGTGATAGGATGCACCTGTAACCTCAGGTACTTGGGAAGCTGAGGAGAGGGAATTGCTTGAGCCCAGGAGTCCGAGGCTGCAGTAAGCAATGATCACACAACTGCACTCCATCCTGGGCAACAGAGCAAGATCCCATGTCTAAAAAATAAAAATAATACAAAATGTCCAAAGATACACAGAATCTTTTAATAACATTGTCTTTTAATTATACAGTCTTATAGATGTCTTAAAATTTTAAATATAAATAAAGGGATTAATATCTCTATTGTATCTTCCTGATCTTTCTCTCTCCCCCACAAAAATGGACATACAGAGACACACACATACATACATACATACGCATACACTTACACACACAAGGAATAACAGATGCTATTTCATTGATGCATATATTGGTAGACTGTCACATATGGTGTGGTGTGTTAATTAGTTCATTAATCTGGAAAACTGCCACAATACTATGTATCCATGTTTACAGTTTTACAAATATCTTTTATAAACTAGATTAAAAAAACAGCAATCCATTGGAATACAGAACATTGTAAGGCTAGATTTATGCACATAAAAGAAAATGTAAATGAAACACTATATTCAAGATGACTGTTAATCCTTTATCAAATATTTTCCCATTAAAACATGCAAATAGGAAAATTTAACTAAAAGAAGACAAATTGTCATAAAGTAAAATCAAATGAGCATGTGGCTTGAGGTAAATTGTGCCAATGGGATTAATTTGACAAGTTTATTTTTATCAATTTCTGCTTCAATTACTCAAGCCACATTTCTAATATGAGTCAAATAACGTGCTGGTAATTTATGATATTTATATCGAATAACACATGAATAAGATATTTAATGATCCATAAAACATAATATATTTCTACTGAGGTGGATCAAAAACTTTCTTATTTTTGGTTTTCAAATAGATAGAAATTATTTACAAAGAGTTTAATATAATAGAAATTGTGCATAAAGTCATTGGTTACTCTATAACTGTGCTATTTAGCTCACTATTGTCCACTTTGCTAATGCTATAGTGCAAAGGTATTTTTTCACCCAGGGCTGTTACATATCAGAAACAAACACCACTCTATCTAGTTCAGAGAGAAAAATGTTTTTGTTTGTTTTGTTTTGGTATTTGGTTTTGATTTTTAACATGCAACTCAAAGATTCTCCATAAGTCCTTAAAAACATTGCCCAAACTTGTCTTAAGGCTGCCTATAACCTGCTATCACTAGCTCAGCACAAAACTTGAGTTACTAAAGCCCCTATCGCTTAGCCAAATAATGAATTCCATGCGGTCCCGGCTTCTTTACATTACTCTGTTCTGAATCAAAACTCTATTCTCTTCTGTCTGATTGGGTGGCCTAAATTACTTGTCTGTGACCTACCTTCAAAGGATTCTGTAAAAGAATAACACTGGCTTATAATGAGGGTAGGGCCATCCTCCATATTAAAGGGTGTTCAAGAGATGTCAGGGGACTTTATGCATAGCAAATGTCTACTAGAGCCCATCTCTTAGCTGTCCAACATGCTTGTACACCTGTCTTCCATACTTCAACTTCCAAACAATTATAATACCCAGAGCTACCACAAAAATATGTTTCTCCCTTACATATTTTAAGTATCATTTTAAAAATTGGAAATAAAATATGTACTGACTTTTTAGGTCACTGTATTAAACATGACTTAAACAGAGGGTTTTCAGTTAATTCTATGTGGTACATTTATGTGCATTCTATGTGATAAAGAAAATAAAATACGAAGGGTAACATTAATGAAATGGTCTTGATAACTCACATCTTATAAACGTCTTGATGATTTGTCAGGATTTCTAAGCAATATCCATTTTCCTCTTGTCTCATCCTTGTTCTATCTTTATACAATTCCACATACAAATTTTAAAGTTTAACACCACTAAATAAGTATATAACATAGCTACAGAAGTCAATTGAGGAAAAGGGAAATTATTTCAGATATATACATAAATATGTTACTGTGAAGAAACCACATTAGTTAATCCAATACTTAGCTTTACATTTGGTCACAAAGCTATACAATTGGTATTTAATGCCTTCTTTCTCCACTACCCTGCCATATGTTCTTTTCTCATATCCGCCACCACAGATGATCTAAGTGTGTTACTGGTTGAGGTGATCCAAACCTTCATTCCTGAAAAAGATGATTTTATCCTGGTCCTGCCCATAGGGATTTATGAAGTCTTTCATATACTTGTATCATTCAGTTCCAACTAGACTGTCTTTCTTCATTACATAGCAGCACTTTTACAATTATAATCTGTATAATTAACTAGTTCAACACTGAAAACCCTCATTTTACCAGTTCAAATAGTGGCATCAAGAACCCCATGTTAGAAAATGATACTTTAGATTTTATTTCAATGAAGTCATTGTTGCATTCCTTGATGAACACTTTCAGTGCATTACCACCTTGAATTGCTAAGAAATTTAAATAAGAGGTAGGCAAACTATTTCTGTAAAGGGCCAGATAGTAAATATTGTATGTTTTCCAAGCCCTATGTTCCCTTTTACAGCTACTCGATTCTACTGTTATTACATGAAATCAGCCATAGACAACATATAAATAAATAGATTTTGCTGTGTTCCAATAAAATTCTTTAAAAAAAAAAACAAAACAGGTGGTAGACTATGTTGGGCCCAGAGGCCTTACATAACAGACCCCCTTCGTTAAACCATCAAAATCGGAAGTCATAGAAACAATAAGCAAATAAATCTGCAAATGAAATATTACAGCATTAAACTTCTAGTGAAAAATGTCAATAACAATTCCATATTCTTCCATCCTAAACCTGTATATTCTGGCTATGAGGGAAACATCACAGTGTACTGGTATATGTGTTCATTCTCACACTGCTGTAAAGAATTGTCTGAGACTGGATAAGTTACAAAGGAAAGAACTTTGATTGACTCACAGTTCAGCATGACTAGGGAAGCCTCAGGAAGCTTACAATGGTGGTAGAAGGGAAAGCAAACGCGTCCTCCTTCACATGGGAGCAGGAAGGAGAAGAATGAGAGCCCAGTGAAGAGGGAGGCCCCTTATAAAATCATCGATCTTGTGAGAACTCACTCACTATCATAAGAGCATATGGATATTGTGGGAACTACAATTTAAGATGGGATTTGGATGGGGACATAGTCAAACCATACCAGTTGGTTTCTGGTTCAAAGCATATTGCATATCTGGTAAGATGGCAACCCACGGTTGCAAATTGACATCTTGGACTGAATCTTAGCAAAGGTTGTAAAAGGGTCTATTCTTCTGGTGAATGAGTTATAATCAAAGACCTAGTAATCAAATATTTTACTAAGTTCAGCCAATGACCTTACTCTTCTTGTTGTACATGATAAGAAGCAATGTTTCATAGGACTCATGGTGATTAAGATAATCAGTAATTCCACAGATAGTTTTACCGGAAGAGATTTAAGGACATCAAGTAAACCCCAAACTATTGTTTTAATGACATAAACTTACTGGCCTTAAATGACGAAAGCATATAATAGTGTTTTCAACCTGCTACCTGGTGGTTACCTGGTACCCTGTGTATCTTGTAACATGTGGAAAGTTGCTGTTGGACTTTTTGCAAATTAGGCACTTAGTAATGGCAAGAGCAAGGTCAACCTTCATGATAGGAAGTCCATATTATTGATCCCATCTGCAGTCCCAATATTTTTCACCATGGAACCATGGCAATACTTTTATTAATCCATTAAGTGTTCGTTCATTAGGATAACTGGAGGAAAGGGGCTAAACTTATCTATGTGATTGTTGAAATGTATAATATTACCCTTCTCCTAATACAGTCTTTATGGTAAATAAGCACATATTCCTTTGGGGAAAATATGAGAAAACAGTACCACACAGAGTCTATTCTCAAAGTTCCCATCTTAACCTTTAATTAAGAGGCCCTGGCTCTGTGATATGAGCACACAAGTTTAAGAATTACATAAGGATACTGTTTACACTTTGAGGCTCAGGTCAAGTTTCTTTATGCAGATATAATATTTAGTTATACATATCAAGTGATACCTAATGGGATCTGATATATTTTGGACCTGACGATACTGGAATATTTTTTGCTACCATCAAATGTACAAGTCAATCAGGGTGTTGAGATTGTAATCTATCCCTGATTCACGATACAAATCCCCTTGTCTCTGGTAGATAAGTGAAGCTAATTGGTTTCTGCCAGCCAGTGTCCATCTACCCATATGGCTCAGTTTATTAGGGCTGTCATCACAAAATACCGTGGACTGGATGACTTAAATAACAGAAACTAATTATTTTATACTCCTGAAGTCTACAAGTCCAAAATCAAGGTATCAGCAAATTTGTTGTCTTCTGAGATTTCACTTGGCTTGTAGATGGTTACCTTCTTCCTGTGTCACTACATGGTCATCCTTCAGTCTGCACGTGTCTGCATTCTAATCTCTTTTTATTAGAACACCAATCACATTGGAGTAGAAGCTGTTACCAGTGGCAAAACCATGCAGGTCTGTGGCAAACTCAATCCTTGCCGCCTCAGAGGAAAAAATGCGACTGAAGAGCAGAAGTAGGTTTAAGGCAGAGTGTGAGACAGAGCCAACTTTTAGAACAGAAGTAAGGGTTTATTAAAAAGGTTTAGAACAGGAACGAAAAGGACCAAAGAGCAGTTGGAAGAGGGCCAAGCAGGCGACTTGAGAGATTCACGTGGCCCAGTTAGCCCTGGATGTGGCGTTTCATGCATTGGCATGGTTCTGGGGTTTGCATTTCTCCTCCCTTCTCCTGTGATTTTTCCCTTGGGGCAGGCTACCCACATGCTCAGTGACCTGCTAGCCCTTGAGACGGGCCACATGTGCAGTGTGTTTACTGAAGTTGTGTGCATTCCTAGAGGAAGGTCATACACTGCTGAATCTCCACTGTTTTAGCTCTTAGTGTGCATGCTTGAGCCAACTCCCCCAACTCCTGAGATCTTACCGGAACATGCTGATCATCGGCTTCAGCGTTTTCTCTCTACTGGGAGACCATCTTTCCCTGGCGCCAGCTACAACCAAAAATAGTATTACCACCACCTGACCATAGCCTATGGTCACCTGACATTCTTTGTGGGGGCCCTCTCCTACCTTGATCATGTCTGCCTAACTGCCTGCTGTAACAGAACTACTGGCACAGAGCATCCAGAATTTCTGATCATTTCATCCACATAAATTCCATTTCATCTAAAATGATGTTCCTCCTTTGTGTTCTAACATCATCACTATCCACACTTATTTTCAGAGTTTTGGTTTATGTGAAATAGCAAAATCTTCCAATACTTTGGTACCTAGACCTTTTATAATCTGGATTGATACCTTATATTTCACATGGAGACAATACTAGAATCTAACTCTAGCTATTTTTATGAACCATAACTGGTATTGGTTGTGGGTTATGAAGAGAATTAATTTATTCTTGGCAAGAGAGTTTTAATGTTTTCCAGTAAAGCAAAAAAAAAAAAAAGAAAAAAAGAAAACAACCTTCTGATCTTTGTGATATGGGAAGAAAAGGTTGGTTATTATGGAAATTGGGCACAGTGGGATTTAGATGGTTAAGGTGCTTATCCATTCAGTCTTAAATTCTGAAGAATGTTCACTTTTCAGTTCTCAGAGTCCTATGTTTTCCATAATAATGTCCTAAATGTCACATCAGAAACCTAGTGAACTGTAAATTAAATGTATTTTTAGTTTGATATTTGGTATTTATTTGCACCCAATATGCTGTTTCTTTAATCCACTAGATCATTAATTTGGTTCTTATATTTTTTCAT
Organism: Mandrillus leucophaeus; assembly: GCF_000951045.1. Lineage (NCBI taxonomy): Eukaryota > Metazoa > Chordata > Mammalia > Primates > Cercopithecidae > Mandrillus > Mandrillus leucophaeus. The sequence goes on from NW_012105575.1 coordinate 433,321, forward strand.
TATATATAAAATCTATTTGTCTCTTCTACAAGGCTATACAGTTTATAAAATTTAAAATAAATTTTCTTAATAATTTGTCTTGTTTTCAATCCTCTTTTATACTTATTAAAGTGTTTTAAATATACCTAACTAGTATTATGTCTTATCAATATCTGAACTCTTCAAGTCTGTGTCTAATGCCTGTCCTTTCTTTCTGCTAACTCACTTTCATCATTGCTTATTTAATAAAGTGTTGTATGAATTTTGGCCACAAAATATCTTGGAACTTTATCTGTGATGGTTATTTAAAATCAATGTGAAGTTGTATTCTTCCTGAAATGGATTTCACAGTCTTATACTGGTTGCAGAAAATCAATGTCAACTATAGACTACTTTAAATGAAATTATCCATGTGTTTTAAAATCATATAAACAATTTAAATATACCAGGACTCAACATAACTACTGGTTTGTAAATCCTATATTTTATTTTCAATCAAGATTTCTCTTGCCTTATCTTCATTTACCCAATTTCTAGGCAAAGAGAGGATGTTTTATTTACTGCTTGTTTCTGCTTTGAGAGTTTATTTCTTGTCCAATGTTGCATTGAACTATAATATCTGGGAACCTTAGCTTTATGTACATTATTATACTTTGTATACTGAGTGGGTAATATGCTTTATTTTTGTTAGATTTCATCTTGTGCAACAATTAAAATAAAGGTCAAATTTATTGTTTTGAAATAGATATTCACAGTGAAAACTAACTTTGTATTACCTTACTACACAAGGTTTTCCATTTTTGTTATTTCTCTTTAAATCTTTGACTTGTTGTAATTCAAGGATGCATTTTTAAACATTAAAATGTTACCAAGATTTTAAAGGTATATTTATCAGAAGGTTCATTCATGAAATATACTACATACATTGTTTAATATTTTATAGGAGAAGAACATCTAGGAGAATAATTTTCTTGTTGGTGAAAGGTAATAAAAAGCATGTTTGTGTTTGATTAACAGATTTTTCACTGAAGGTTTGTAATGACTTGTTATTTTAAAGCCTACATGTTACTCTTTACTTATTAAAGAGTTATGGTTATTTGCACGGGTTGTGATTCTTAGACCTTCAAGAATATTAACAAAGATGACTTACCCTTAGAAGGCTTGAGAGATATATAAAACTCCCACTTCCCATTAATTTATTACAAGTAATAGACGAATATAAATTATTAATGATTTCTTTATTTTTTTAAAATCTATTCTAATATTAATATTCTAGTATTCTATCACAACTACACATCAGAATAGTGGATATCCAGTGACATATTATTTCTTACATACCTATGAAAAATGTTATTTTTAAGAAAACAAAAATAGTGATTGACAGTGATTGTGTGTTCACTAAAAAATATTACTACTAAGTACAAATATGTTAGTCACAATATTAAAAATGTTGAATTCAATATTACTGTTAAATATAGAATTTATTTGGGAAGGATAAAAGGAACAAAATTTGTTTCATTACGTCTCGCATTGACTGATTTTCCTTGACTAACTTTTCTTTCATCAGACTAAGAAAAAGCAGTAACAAATTAAAATGGCACAAAGCAGCTGTTTACACTTTTATTAGATATATTGAGGATTTATTTTTGGATTTTGGATTTTATTTCTTATAATATAAAACATGTTGTATTATAGAGAAATAGGGGTAATGCATTTGGTTTATTTAATAATTGGGGGATGAGGTTTTTATATAGAAGGGTTTTATATGTTGAAAAATAACAGTACAACTAATCTAAAATAGAAGTTATCAGCAGTAGAAAACACAGAAAAGTGAATTTTATTTAAATTAATCATGAATATGTATGCTGAAATGGTTGAGTGTATTTCGAACTATATTACCCTAGAGAGAATCTTAATTAATATCCATTTGAGTGATTATTAAAACTGAAAATTCCCAATTCTACAACTCAACGAAAAGTTCTCATTAATTTAGGATAATAGGTATTCCACATTTTCAAACATTTCCGTTCTGGTAATGATTTAGGAATACTAACTACAGTATTATGTTTTAGAAAGCTTTATTATGGAATTGTTGTGACCTTTCAGGTAAACTAACACAATATCTATATAGGCATTCCACATTTCTCATGCTATCTTATAGCTTATGCATTTATTACAGGCGTGAGTAACAATGACTATAGGATTAAACACTCAGCAGTTTATTCTTACACAACATAATTCTCTGGTGAGCAGTGTAAGGCTGGTTTGTTGGTTTACAAAGTTGTAGGGACTTATTTTTTTTTTCTGCTCCTCTGAACATAACTTCTGTTCTTGAGATAACTTTTTTCATTAGAGAACTTCAGTTTTATTTACATATCTGCACTCTTCTGCACAGCCATGACTTATCAGAAGATGTTCCCAGTCCCAGTTACCAGAGAGTTTATCAGAATGTGCTGAAATCACACTTCTCCCTCACTAGTTATTGGTTCAGACATGAATACGCAAGACAATTCTGGCCAATGACCTAGCAGAAGACTGACAAGCAGTCTTCTGTGAAATGAATACTCTCATTTTAATAAGATAAGAAAGCTTACTTTTGCCTTTGAACATTCCCTTGTATATTTGTGTTCTGAATTCATTAGTGTTATCTTGAAAACATAAATGGAGCTCACCTGTGGAGAAAGCTCACCTGTTGCCAACGGCAGAAGACAGCGATGGAAAATGTTAACAGTCCTGAGGAAATGTTGGCCCATGAATAAAATCACGAAGTCTCGTCCAGGTGTGTCATCTGCATAGTAAAAACATTCTGATTGTTAAAATGAGCATGTAAATTTCCTAGTCAACATAGTGAAACCTTGTCTCTACTAAAACATACAAAAATTAGCTTGGTGTGGTGGTGCGTGTCTGTAGTCCCAGCTGCTCGGGAGGCTGAGGCAGAAGAATTGCTTAAACCAGGGAGGTGGAGGTTGCAGTGAAGATCGTGCCACTGCACTCAAGCCTGGTGACAGAGCAAGATTCCATCTCAAAAAACAAACGAACAACAACAACAAAAAACCACTTTGCTTTTGTATGTGTAACAAAGTACTATGACTTTATAATAGCATCAGTACAGAGTAGTAGATTGTATAGTCAAATATCTGGGCTTAAATCCTGGCTCAGTAAGGTACGTTGGTCATAGGTAAACATTGCAATTTATCATTAAACAGAACTTGCAAAAATGAAAATGTGGACGTTTTATTTGGGTGTTCACACCCAGAATGGAGAGACTGAAGAAAAGGAGAAGAGAAGAAAAGAAAGATGTAGCAAAGGAGAATAATCTTAGTGCCCTTGTTTACTGGTTCACAAAGAACCAGAAAGAGACGCAATTAGTCCCGCAACAGATGAGTCTTCCTCACAATGAGATTCCTTCACACAAACAAACTGTATCTTGAAGAAGTCCATGGGAGGGAAGAAGGGAAAGGAATTCAACTGCCTGACTTTTTTCTGTCTCCTTTATTTCCCTTTGACTAAAATTTATCCTCCCTGGAGTTAACTTCCCCACACTTCTGGGTTTATCATGTGTTCCATTTCACTGACCCTCAGGATGTTAGATCCACGCCCCATGCTGTCATATTTCATTGAAAGCTGGTGGGAGTGGCCATCCCCTGAGGGTTAGTGGCTGTAGGTCAGCTCTACTGCAGTGTACATCAGACAGAGCCTAGCATTCCAAGACAAATGGTGCTGCCATGCCCTTTAAAGGAAGGGCAACCCAAAGGGAAAGGTGGTGACGGACACTGTATGTCTACGGAGCAAGTTCTTTTATCACTCTCTGCTTCAGTTTCCTCATTTGTAAGATATGTGGAATAACAGTACTTATATCACAGGGTCATTACGAACGCTGCTCTCTTAAAACTTAAAAATTCTTAGAACGACATGTCACTTAAGGCTCATGCCTTTTTAGATCAGGTTATTCTACGAATAGAAACAAAAAGTGAGATACAGGTCATCAGTGTTCTAAGACAGAAATCCACCTTGTTACAAGGAGGAAAACACCTGGCATTTGCTTTTCCTTTTCACTTTTCTGTTAATCTTTCCTACCATGGCATTTTTTTTTAATGACATTTCTAAGCAACCTCAGAATTTTTCTCAACACACATCTCCAGCACTTAATTTTAAAAACATTGGAATGACAATCTGTACCCTTCATCTGTAACGAATAAATGCTACCCAAATTAAATAATTTTATAATTAATATTTTATTACAGAAGCCAAAATTTAAAAAAATATTAAAATAAAAGTGATCAGAAGTAGAATTACCAAGTGTGTGGTCACTGGAAAGCAGCTATTTGCTCTCTGTAATCTAACTTAGCAAAATATTTTTGTCTTAACGGACATGTGATCAGTCTTCACTTTATGTCAAGTTTTTATGTTTTCTTTTCTTCTTTTGAGGCAGGGTCCAACTCTGTTGCCCAGGCTGGAGTGCAGTGGCACAGTCATAGCTCACTGCAGCATGCAACTCCCGAGCTCAAGTAATCCTCTCACTTTGGACTTCAGGCATGAGCCACTGTGCTCCGCTCAAGTATTCAGAGGAAAAAATATACATATATTAAAAATATTAAAAATAAAATTAAAGAAATCTAAAATTTTCCCAAATAGAAATTGCAAGTATTACATGCCTATAATTATCATTTGAGATTAAAATAAATAATACACTGTCTCTTAAAAATAAGCAAAATGTTTTGAAATATGAAAAAAATGATTCTATGTTACAAACAAAAATGTTATAATGTAGTCAATTGAATGTGGGTATCCCCCTGCAAAATTCACGTGTTGAAATTTTAACTGCTATGGTGATGGTACTAGAAGGCAGGGCTTTTGGGAGATAATTAAGCTAAGAGGCTAAAGCCATCAGGAATGGGACTAGTGCCCTTACAAAACAGACCCTGAGGGCCGGGCATGCTGGCTCACACCTGTAACCTCAGCACCTTGGGACGTCAAGGTAGGAGGATTACCTGAGGTCAGTAGTTTGTGACCAGCCTGGTCAACGTGGTCAAACCTCGTTTCTACTAAAAGTACAAAAATTAGCTGGGCATGGTGGTGTGTGTCTGTAATACCAGCTACTCGTGTGGCTGAAGTGGAGAATCGCTTGAACCTGGGAGGTAGAGGTTGCAGTGAGCCGAGATTGTGCCACTGCACTCCAGGCTGGGCAACGGAGTGAGGTTCCATCTTAAATAAATAAATAAATAAATAAACCCTAAGAAGCTTCCTTGCCTCTTCACCATGTGAGGACACAGTGAGAAAAAAGCCTTCTCTTAACCAGGAAGCCAACCCTCACCAGTCAATGAATCTGCTGGTTACCTTGATCTTGGGCTTCTCATCTTCTCTGGAACTGTGTAAAAACAAACGTTTGTTGTTTAAGCTATAGTCAGTGTGTATGTATATACATATACATAGTTTTGGACATTGAAACATTGAACACATTTATACCCTGCTATCATGGTTAGACTGTGACTTCAGAAGGGTCGGACAAAAAGATTCTATAATTTTCAAAGAAACAAAGATTGACAGGAACAGAATCATGTTCTCCTAAATCACTATAGAAAGGTCATGAGCGAATGTCTTATTCCCTTTTACAGTCTAACTATGAATGCCGTCAAAAGACCTGTAAAAGTCCTGGGGAAGGATACCAATGCAAGTGTGGCAGTCTCCTTACTCCCACGACCGTGAGAAATTGAAAGAAAATTTTGCACAGTGTGTGTTCTTAATTACTCTGGTTATGTTTTTGTTTGTTTGTTTTTCTTTTCTTTTTTAAATAAACACACGTTCCTCTGTCTTATATTGACGGTGATTATTTGCTTCGATGCCTTTTGCATACTTTTTCGTTTTCTATAGTGAGGTATTTATGTGTTAACCTACACGTTTTATCATGGCACTTAAAGAAAAGCTAATGACAGAACTGAAAAAGAAACAGAAACGTTGAAAGAGATAAGAATCTCGTTAGTATTATATTCGAAGTTTTTTCCCATTTGAGAATGCATGTATTTTGAATAGCAAGAGCATCTTCTACTTGGTAGAATCTAACTGAAGGTAAGCATTATTCCACATGATTAAACTTGCCTTCTGAGGAAAAATGTAAAGCATCTGTAAAGATTAGAAACAGAAATATTTGCCAAAAAGGCTATTCAAAAATAAGCAATGAGCATTCACTAACAAGGAACAGATTTATCTTCTGCGCAAAACTCTGAAATTTGGCCTCTTAAGAATTAACGGATGGCAGCAGCTATTATATGAAGATAAATGCATAATTACCAGGATTTCAATGAGTCTTTATCACAGCAGTCTGAACAAATTATGAATTATGGGTTAGAGATAAACTAGTTGACAGAAGACAATGCACATGTGTGTTTTTGCCTCATTATTGAATGATTAATTACAAAAAGGCAAAAATCAAATCCCTATACACAGAAAAGAAAGTCACCATACCTCACTGCAAATGGGCTTGAACTAAAATTTGTAAAGTAGAAATTGGCATAATCCTGTAACAAAAGGAAAAGAACCAAATTAAAAGGAAAATAATTTGCTTTACTTAAAATATTTAGATAACAAACTATTTAAATATGCAAAGCAAACTTCTAGTGCCAAATGGCCACGTGGTTTGGTAGTTAAGTGCAGGCATCCGAGACCCTAGGCCAAGGTTTTATGCCTTTTCCCTGGTTATAATCCTACCACTTCCAATTACTAGAAAGGGAATGAATAAGTCATTTCACCTCCTTTTTTCTCATTTTCTTCTGTAAAAATGTAAATTATATAAATACAACCTATGGTGGTGTTGTCCTGTCCACATGCCACATCAAGTTCACCTGTTCATGTTATGTCATGCACTAATATGTAATGTGCTTAGAACTGCCTGACTTGTGGTAAGTATATATTATTTGTTTTTTGTTTTTTGTTTTTTGTTTTTGAGACGGAGTCTCGCTCTGTCACCCAGGCTGGAGTGCAGTGGCCAGATCTCAGCTCACTGCAAGCTACGCCTCCCGGGTTTACGCCATTCTCCTGCCTGAGCCTCCCGAGTAGCTGGAACTACAGGCGCCCACCACCATTATTTAATGATTATTTGATATTTTTTTCCTGAATAACATAATTTTGCATTTTGACAAAATTCTTTAATGAGAATAAGTAGATTCATTGCCAGTATTTACTACTGTAAGTTCAATATGTTTAACTCTATTGGGTCATGCTTGAATATGAAGCAAATGAAAAAATGATTTGTAATATAATATGAATTACATCATATGGCTACATGCTCTTATTTTTAAAATTACAAAATTAACAAAAGTATCCCAAACATTTCCCATTAAGTCCTCACCACTAGCCCCGGGAGCAAATTTCAACATGAGGCTTTGAGGGACAAACCTCCAAACTATAGCAATGTAAGACACTGAATTAGTAATGTATACCATGCACATATTCTTGTTAGCCTTCTGAGAATCATTTCTGAATCTCAGTATTAATGAAAAGAAAATCATTGTGATTTTCAATGAATTGTGATTTTCAATGAAGAAAATCAATGTGAGATAGAACAGACAATACAGGAGCAATTTCATACACTGTTAGGTTGAAAATATATATAAAAAAAAAACATTTTGTAAGCAACCTCAAACAGAAACCTGCTAATTATGAGGATGGAAAGATAGCAGAAAGATTTCTTGGCCCTATCACTAAATGTGCATTGAAATTTCTTGTAACTGTGTTTACTATGCATTCTATTAGAAGTTTCCTTGCTTATATTACCAGTTCCTAATAAGCGATCCCATTTTGTTTATATTTTTATTTCACCTAGTCCCTTTCTATAATGTCCAGGATATGTTCTTTTCACAATGAGTATTTGCCAAACCTAGAAAATACAGTTGACCCTTGAACAACATGTGTTTGAATTGTTCAGGTCCCCTTACAGGAGGATATTCTTTCACCTCTCCTACCCCGAGACAACATGACCAATCTCTCTTTTTCCTCCTTAGCCTACGCCAGAAGATGATGAGGATGAAGACCTTTATGATGATCTACTTCCACTTACTATATAGTAAATATATTTTACTAAATAGTTAACATATTTTATCTTCCTTATGATTTTCTCAATAACATTTTCTTTTCCCAGCTTACTTTTTTTTTTTTTACTACTTTTTAAAAAATTTGTATTGTTTTATTTTATTTTTCCATAAGTTATTGGGGTATCGGTAGTATTTGATTACATGAGTAAGTTTTTTAGTGGTGACTTGTGAGATTTTGGTGCACCCATCACCAGAGCAGTATACACTGAACCGTATTTGTGATCTTTTATCCCTTGCCACCTACCATTCTTTCCCCCAAGACCCCAAAGTCCATTGTATCATTCTCATGCTTTTGAGTCCTCATAGCTTAGCTCCCACATATCTCTGAGAACATACCATGTTTGGTTTTCCGTTCCTGATTTACTTCACTTAGAAAAATAGTTTCCAATCTCATCCAGGTCACTGCAAATGCTGTTAATTCATTCCTTTTAATAGCTGAATAGTATTCCATTATATATATATACACATACCATGGTTTCTTTATCCACTCTTTGATTGATGGGCATTTGGGTTGGTTCCATGATTTTGCAATTGTAAATTGTGCTGCTATAAACATGTGTGTGCAAGTGTCTTTTTCAAATAATGACTTCTTTTTTCTGGGTAGATACCCAGTAGTGAGATTGCTGGATCAAATGGTAGTTCTACCTTTAGTTCTTTAAGGAATCTCCACACTGTCTTCCATAGCAGCTGTACTAGTTTACATCCCCACCAGAAGTGTAGAAGTGTGCCCTAATTGCTGCATCCATGTCAACATCTACTTTTTAATTGATTGTTTGGTTATGGTCATTCTTGCAGGACTAAGGTGGTATCACATTGTGGTTTTGATTTGCATTTCCCTGATCATTAGTGTAGTGATAAGCATTTTTTCATATGTTTGTTGGCCATCTGTATATCTTCTTTTGAGTATTGTCTATTCATTTCCTTAGCCCACTTTTGGATGGGATTTTTTTTTCTTACTGATTTGTTTGTGGTCATTGTAGATTATGGATATTAGTCCTTTGTCAAATGTGTAGATTGTGAAGATTTTCTCCCACTCTGTAGGTTGTCTGTTTACTCTGCTGACTGTTCCTTTTGCCGTGCAAAAGCTCTATAGTTTAATTAGGTCGCAGCTATTTATCTTTGTTTTTATTGCATTTGCTTTTGGGTTTTTGGTCATGAAATCCTTGCCTCAGCAAATGTCTAGAAGGCTTTTTCCAGCGTTGCCTTCTAGAATTTTTATTGTTTCAGGTCTTAGACTTAAGTCTTTAATACTTCTTGAGTTTTTTTTGTATAAGGTGAGAGATGAGGATCTAGTTTCATTCTCCTACATATGGCTAGCCAATTATCCGAGCACCATTTATTGAAAAGGGTATCCTTTTCATATTTTATGTTTTTGTTTGCTTTGTCGAAGATCAGTTGGCTATAAGTATTTGGGTTTATTTCTGGGTTCTCTATTCTGTTCCACTGGTCTATGTGCCAGTACCATGCTGCCATGGTGACTATGGCCTCATAGTATAGCCTGAAATCAGGTAGTGTGATGCCTCCAGATTTGTTCTTTTTGCTTAGTCTTGCTTCGGCTATGTGGGCTCTTTTTTGGTTCCATATGATTTAAAATTGTTTTTTCTAACTCTGTGAAGAATGACAGTGGTATTTTGATGGGGATTCATTGAATTTGTAGATGTCTCTTGGCATTATGGTCATTTTCACAATATTGATTCTACCCATCCATGAGCATGGGATGTGTTGCCATTTGTTTGTGTCATCTATTAGTTCTTTCAGCAGTGTTTCATAATATTACTCGTAGAGGTCTTTCAACTCCTTTGTTAAGTATATTCCTACGTTTTTTGTTTTTTGTTTTTCAGCTATTGTAAAAGGAGCTGAGCTCTTGGTTTGGTTTGATTATCTGCTTGGTCGCTGTTTGTGTATAGAGGAGCTACTGATTTGTTACATTAATCTCGTATCTGGAAACTTTGCTGAATTCTTTTATCAGTTCTAGGAGCTTTCTGGATGAGTCCTTAGGGTTTTCAAAGTAAATGATCATATTGTCAGCAAGCAGGGACAATTTGACTTCCTCTCTACCGATTTGGATAACCTTTATTTGTTCTCTTGCCTGATTGCTCTAGCTAGGACTTCCAATATACATTGAACAGGAACGATGAGAGTGGGCATCCTTGTCTTGTTCCAGTTCCTGGGGAGTAATTCTTTCAACTTTTCCCCATTCAGTATTATGTTGGCTGTGGTTTTGTCATAGATGGCTTTTATTACATTAAGGTATGTCCCTTGTATACCGATTTTGCTAAGGGTTTTAATCGTAAAGTGATGCTGGATTTTGTGGAGTGGAATCCGCAGTGGGTGGGGCCCTAGAACTCCCAAAATTATATGCCCTTTGTCTTCCACTACCAGGCTGGATAGGGAAGTGCCATAAGGTGGGGGAGGGGCTAGGTGTGTCTCAGTTCAGACTCTCCTTGGCGGTGGCCGGATCTCAGCTCACTGCAAGCTCCGCCTCCCGGGTTTACGTCATTCTCCTGCCTCAGCCTCCCGAGTAGCTGGGACTACAGGCGCCGCCACCGCGCCCGGCTAGTTTTTTGTACTTTTTAGTAGAGACGGGGTTTCACCGTGTTAGCCAGGATGGTCTCGATCTCCTGACCTCGTGATCCGCCCGTCTAGGCCTCCCAAAGTGCTGGGATTACAGGCTTGAGCCACCGCGCCCGGATCTTGCTGTGGCTGCTGTGGGGGATGGGGGTGAGATTCCTAGGTCACTGAAGTTCTGTCCTAGAAGGATTAGGGCTGCCTCTGCTGAGTCCTGCAGGTTGTCAGGGAAGTGTGGGAAAGCTGGCAGTCACAGACCTCACCCAGCTCCCGCACAAACTGAAAGGATGGCCTCACTCCCACTGTGCCCCCTGCAACAGCCCCATTCTGTTTCCAGGTGGAGAGCTAGATGGGTTTGAAAACTTGCCCAAGGCTTTCCAACTCTCAGCTGCCAAAGGGAAGGGCTTTAGTTCTTCCCCAGCCTGTGAAGACAGTTTGCAAGCCAGATTCATCGCTCCCCCGAGATGTGGCCTGGAGGCTTCTCTCCCTGTTTAAATTGTTACGAAGTTCAGCTAGAGAATTCCTTCTCCCTGCGAAGTTTTACCCCTTGCTCCTCTGGCCAACCTCTTGATGGATCCCTGCCCATCCCAGGCAGGAATGGGCTGCTTGGGGACCCAGCGAGCTCCCAGGGGCTATCTGCTGCTTCCTCTACCCCTGTATTTTGCTCGGGTTGGCTCTCTAACTGGACTCAGCTCCAGATAAAGTCGGAAACTTCTCCGGCAAACAGAACTTCAGGTTCTTCAGAGGGGTGTGTGTTCAGGAGTGGAGGATATCCCTTTTCCAATTCCACAGTTGGGGCCCTCACAGTATTTGGGGTGTCTCCCAGGTTCTGCAGGAGCTGTCCTTTTCCTTCAGAAGATCTGTGGGTACTCTCAGGATTATTGGTTTATTTTTGCAGTCGATCTGGACCTAAAATTCACAGTGTAAGCATTAGCATGCTGCTCTGTCCAGAGTTGCAATCCATCCACCATGATCTCTAGCTTACTTTAAGATTACAGCCTCTAATACATATAACATACAAAATATGTGTTAATTGACTGTTTACAGTATCAGTAAGGCTTCTAGTCAATAGTAGGCTATCAGTAGTTAAGGTTAGGAGGAATCAACAGTTATACACGGATTTTCAACTTTGCAGCGGTCTGCAACCCAACCGCTGCATTGTTCAAGGATCAACTGTACTTTCATATCAACAACTGCTGCTTCTTCCATTTTCTTCAAACCCTTGAACCCAGTACAACCTTAGAATTGTTTGCACATTGTCAGTCTGTGCAGACTAACACAGAATTTTTTTTCTATGGACTTTTCCTTGGCATTGCCATGTTAGATATAAAGATTTTTGTAACATCAAATAAGGTTAATATCATAGCCATAAAACAATAGTACAGTTCAATACATGCAATTCTATGACAGGTTAACCTGATATGATTCCAATATGCTGCTTATATATGGACTACCAAGAGAACACAAGGGACTGCATCTCTTTTAGGCAATTCTCAAAAAGTATTCCAATAAACTCAGCATACTGTATCAAAATGTTACACTTTTCTGCCAAGGCCTTATTGTGTCAACATTTGTATGTGAAGTGCAGGAGTTATATTGTAAACATTCCAGAAACTGCTGCTAGTGTCTTCCTAAAAACATTGAATAGGCCATTTGGCACAACTTAATATAAGGGAATCTCACTTTAGCCTGTACGTTTTCCTTAAGAAACTATTCCAAATTTTCTCTAACACAGAAGCTAGTGCATTCATATGGGCCAAGGACTGTGTTATATACTTCTGTTCACATATTGAAGTTCTGTTCATATTAATTGAAGTTAATATACTTCAATTAACTATTAATTAATTCAATTAATTATTCATTAAATTATTCAATTATGTAACATATATTTATATGAACATATGAATATATTTTTTATAATTTATTTGTATAAATTTTTATCCAAATAAGTTATTATTTTGTGATTGCCACTATGTGCAATAGTCTATAATTTTACCTCAATGAGAATTTAAAGCAGCTTTTACCAACTTTCTACCATGAGTACTTAAAAAATCACAAATATTACACGCAAAATATCTAAAGACAAGCAAGATAATACTCTATCAATGAGAATTCTAGATAAATAATCAACACTTAAAATATGGAGAAATCATTTAGAGCTATGGAAACGTTTTTCAGAGATAATTATTTTAATTTTAGAATGGTTTGTCCAAATTAGTCTTCCTGGAATCAATTTTGTAACAAGTTCTGTTAGCATTGTTGACATTAGGAAATTTCTTACCTTAGAGAACTAATTATTCTAAGTGATCAGAGAGTCACATAAGTGCTAAATTACTTAATTTGATAATTTGACATTTCTTTTATCTTTCATTTATAACTTTTAAAAAAAAGAAAGAACTTGCATATTATAAACAATTGCTAATCAATAGAGAATAACAAAGTAAACTGTGAATGTCATGAATATTTCCTGTAAATTTGACTCACTTTGCTATTTAATTTTCCATTTTCACCTTTAATAATAATGTGAGATTTTTTATTATCACATGGATGTTTCATGTAATTACATAATTACATGCACTTATACTAATTATGTATCATAATTATAACAGGTAATTACTATGTCAGCATTTATAATTACATAGTTGAACACTTAATGCATGCAAATGTACTTTTCACTCAGAGTAAGGTATGCTATACAATAAGTACTTTTTCTTAACCTCTTACAAAATCAAGCTCTGATAAATTAATAAAAGAGTAAAAATAAATTCAGATTTTTATAAACCTGATTTGAAATCAGATTTACAAAGGACTGAACTATCTACTCAATTAATAAGGAGTATTAAGTGGAATTTCAGTTAGAATCCCCAAACTATGAAGACATATATTTAATATGCAGAATGTGAAACTTAATGTGAAACTTACAAGTTTTAAGTTATTTCTCAGTAGTTTTGGGATTTGATCTTTTTGATATAAAAGTAGAAGCTTTTGTATATCTGTGTTCTCAGTCAATACAGAACATATCACAATACTCAGATCCAGACTTGGGATTTTTGTGGGTGTGAAAATAAGCTTAATGAATGAATAATCATTAGAAATTTTTATTATAAAATGGCAACTACATATATTTTCTGATAAATGTATATCCAAATCTTATATAAATCAATCAATCTAGTTGATAAAGAAGACCTAATTGTTCCTCTTTGTTTCTTGGTGAGCTTCTCAAACTTGTTCCTATTCCAGAATAAACAGCCTGTAGAGGTAGGACTTAAGAAAGTGTATCACATGCCCATTATTTCCACCTACTGGACATACAATTGTTCTGATGTTTCTTAATTCGGGATTCAATTCAAATATTCCATGAAAATTTTACATTAGTGATTGCAAATTACTTCTTATTTGATACATTAAGTAAATTTTTAATCCTCTTATTACATAACCTTTCTTGTTTTTTGTTTGTTTCTTCAAAATATTTTTTAAAATTCCTGACTACTTCTATAGGATCTTTCCTCTTGGATCCAAAAATTATAGATAATTTAACAGGCAGCATGAATGGGCATTGAAGACCAAAAATAATGTAGTAAAAGAATGATTATGCCTATTTAATAGTTCTGCATGTAGTTGTGCTTTTAATCCTTAGTTTATCTAAATCTGTAAATGTATAATTTATGTAAAATGTGCAAAATGTAGATAAAAATAATACCTAGGAATAAGATTATTGACTGTATTTGTTACTAAAATATTTCTGAATTGTCAGAGGTTTTAATACATAGAATATATGGAAATACAATATCTAACAGGTATGAAACATACCGGACATTTTTTGAGAAGTAAAATAATTCATTTAATTCTTACAACAATCCCATGAGGGGGCAGATTTCATTGTTATCCCCATTTTAAAGAAGGTAAAACTTAAAACAGTGTCTTTTTTTTTTTTTTTTGTACTAAGAGATTAGTGACACAATGTCTTAGCAATGCAAAATCTAATTGTAAATGATACAGGTGAACAGAAAAAAATACTCAATTTTATGAAATGACTGTTTAAAAGAATTTTCATTTCTTACTGTTTTCTTATCTTTCTTATGTTCAATAGAGTAGCATATTTAATTTTCTTTAAAATTTTTTCATTGCATTCACAGCTTGGCTCACTTTTTGGAGCAAGTGGTCTAGCTTGTGACCTACCTTTGAGCCTATGTTGGCTTTTAACATGCCTTCCTCATTTTAAGCTTAATCATTTCTAGCACTTGATTTAAAGTGAGAACTTTGGGAGGCTGAGATGGGAAGATTGCTTGAACCCAAAAGTTTGAGACCAGCTTGGGCTACATAGTGAGACCCTATATCTGCAAAAAATTTAAAAATCAAAAAAAAAAGCCAGGTGTGGCGCAATGCTCCTGTGGTCCCAGCTACTTGGGAGGCTGAGGTGAGAGGATAACTTTAGCCCAGGAGGTTGGGGTTGAGTGAGCCATGTTCACCACACCACTGCATTCCAGTCTGGGTGAGAGATCAAGTGCCTGACTCAAAATAAACAAAAAAATAAAGTAAGTAAGAGGTGTGTGATGCTTCCTTTGTATTCAACACTTACAGGCCATTGTAGGGCTATTAATTGGTCTAGTTTTAATATTGTTGTGTCTCAGAGAATAAAGAGACCTGAGGAAAGGGAGAGACAGGAATGTCCAGACAGTGGCCAGTGGAGTCATCAGAACACACACGATACTCATCAATCAGGTTTACCGTCTGCTATGGGCACAGTTTGTGGCACCCGAAAAGAATCCAATAGTAACATAAAAGATCACTGATTACAGATCACAATAACAGGTACAATTAAAAAGAAAAAGTTTTAAATAATGCAAGAATTATATGAAAATGTGTCATAGAGACATGAAGTGAGCAGGTGCTATTGGAAATATGGCACGGATACATGTGTTCCACATAGAGTTGCCACAAACTCTTAATTTGTAAAAAACATAGTACCTGTGAAGCGCAACCAAGTGAAGAGCAATGAAACAAGGTATGCCTGTAGTCAGAGTAATCACTAATAAATGAAAGGACAATCATAGTTAATTCATGTCTGATACACTTAACTGAGTCCAATCTAAAACTACAATTCTCTGAAAATTATGATTTCTAAGAAGGAACTTGTTATATTCTTTCTGAACTAAGACCTGGGGAGGACAATAAAATAGCAGAAACATCAATCTTCCTTCATATAACCATAAGGGAATTAAACATACACATCTCTTAACCAACACCTTCTTTCAATTTGGTTGTAGAACTACTCAGATGATGCTTTTATTTCCATTTTCTTAAAACTTCTACTGTCCAGGTAACCACTGACTTTATCATGACAAATTCAGTGATAACCATTCTATTCTCAGGTCAACACCATGTCACACAGGTAGTCAGTCCCATGCACATTCTTGGAAAACTTTCTTTACTTAGCTAAAAAGACAACAACCACACTATCTTGGTTATAGCCACTTTACTTTGGTCATTCTTTCAAAATTTTCTTGGCTTTTTTTCATCCTGTTTCCTAGAAGTTAATGTTGGAGTCCTGGTGCTCAACAATTACCAAACAAAATTCTTATTATGTGCACACAGAAAAAATGTAAAAACTAAAAATGTATTGGTTCTTACAGCAAGTCACCACAAATTTCAAAGTAATAAAATCACATGGATAATGTCTATATTCACAGTGAAATTACATTAAAATTAAGTACAAAAAAGATTAATAGATAAACCACATAGGTTTCTTCAAGCTTATGGAGATATATTTGTCAGCCAAAAATTGCATATATTTAAGGTATGCAATGTGATATTTTGATATATGCATATATTATAAAGTATTCACCATGATAAAGCTATTTAGTACATCCATAACCTCATATAGTTACCAATTTTATGTGTATGGCAAGAACTCTAAGCTCTAATCTCTTAGCTGTCTTCAAGTACCAATACATTATTAACTATAGTCACTTTATTTTATATTAAATCTCCTGAATTTACTTATTTTGCATAAATTAAACTTTGTAAATCTTCATCAAAATTTCCCCACACCTCCTTCCCCAGTTTCTGGTAATCCCAATTCTATTCTCTGTGTCTATGAGTTTGACATTTTTAGATTCCGTATATAAGTGGAATAATGCAGTATTTGTCTTTCTGTGTCTTGCTTATTTCACTGAGCATAATGTCTTACAGGTTTATCCACATTATCTTTAACTAAAAAAATATCATTTAAAAAAAAGTGTGAATACTATCATATTGTATAGATATACCACATTTTATTTATCCATTCGTCCATTTATGGACACTTCGGTTGATTCCGCATCTTGGCTAATGTGAATAATGCTGCAGTGAACAAGGGAGTGCAGATATCTCTTCAACATACTGATTCCATTTCCTATGAAAATATTCGACTAGTAGGATTACTAGATCACAAGGTAGTTTTCTTTTTAACGCTTTGAGGAACCTCAATACTGTTTTTCATAACGGCTGTATCAATTTACATTTACACTAAGAGTGGACGAATGTTTCCTTTTCTCTACATCCTCGCCAACGCTTAGTATCTCTGTCTTTTTAGTAATAGCCGAGTTAACAAATACAAAGGGATGTCTCATTGTGGTGTCGATTCGCATTTCCTGGATTATTAATGAAAACAAGCACATTTTCGTATATCTGTTGAACATTGTTATGTCTTCTTTTTAAAAAGGTCTATTCAGATCCTTTGCCAATTTTTAAATCAATTTATGGTTTTTTCTTTATCAATTTCCTTATAAATAAATCATAGATTACATGTCATGTTAAAATTTAAAAATATGCATTTGACAACATTTGAACAAAATTAAAATGTAAATATCATGCTGAAGTTTTTATTAAAAAATTGCAAGAATAATAATTACTAAAGAAAAGTTAGTTACAAATATGTTATACTAGAATGTCTCCAATATATCTTCTTACCAACCAATAAGAAGGTCAATACCTAATAAAAAATGGTTAAAATAGTAAATAGAAAATTCATGATTATGAAATGATAAAAACAGTCAATGAAAGTATACATGAAATTATATCAAAAGTAATGATCTCCTTTGTTTACTTACCAGATTGAAAAAAACTGACAATATTGACTGAACTTTACTATGACAATAGTATGATTGTGATATTATGAACTGGATTTTGGAATAGTAATTTATCAATGTATCTTAAAATCTAAATACTGCATTTTCTTTGAACTATTGATTTGTATTCTAGGGATTTATTCTTACTATATAAATAAGGAATGCAAATGCAAAAAAAATTAATCAACGTTTCATGGTGAGACATACTATATGAACTAAAATTTCAAAAATACAGAATTAACTAAATAATTTTAGAATAAATACCTGTACTTTGTAGATATTAGAAACATCTGACAACATCAGACAAAGAAAAATCATAACTATATGACCTGAAAAGGGTTTCTGAAACTAAGATAGGTGTCCTTATGCATAAAATGGAGATGATCATTACTAACGTACATGATCCACATACAGATTAGGTGATAGAATCACAGCTACTAACATTTACCATCAATTGTATGTTGCTTACATCTGTGTTTACTGTGTCTGGCACGTAGTATGTGCTCACTATATGGTAATGCTTCATATAAAAGAAGCAAATATTTATGGAAAAGAAAGTTGTCATGTAATATTGTAATAGGCCACAAAACATTTATAAATTTTTTCTACTGCATATATATATCAACTTCATATATAACATACATACAACACATATAACATACATATATAACATATGTAACAGTTTATATATATAACATAGAGTAATTTCTGCATGGTTTTCCCAAAATGCTATCAATGTTTATGTCTGGATAATGGGTCTTATGATTATTTTTACTTTACTGTGTATATATTTAAGTGTTTGATAATTGATGAGTAGGTTGTTTTAAAACTGAAAGAAAACCAGTAATAAAGTAATTTTCATTTTGAAAAACTAGTAACATTGCATCAACAATTTTATTTTTGAGTAAATTAGGAGTTTAGGAAATTTTGTATGCTAAACTTACACAACTTATTTGGAAAACATGGATGGAAAGTAGAGATAATGATGACATAATTAGATAAAAGTTTTAATAAAATGTGTTTTCTATCCAAGGGTACTGTATGTCTTTAAAAATCATGATCTGAGAATTTTTAGATTAAAACTAGGCCTAATAATAAAAGTTAAATACTAATCAAAATTTCCAATTAATATTCTAATTGTGCTATATCAAATTAAGTGTTCAAAGGCATAAGACTTGTCTAATATGCTTCCCTCTAAGGACTTTTAACCTTTATTATCTTTTCTTCCTTTGAATTTGCCATGATTCAAATAAATACTCTTTATGAGTTTCCAGCTATGAATATGTATTTCCTATCCTCCTTCTTTCACAAGGGCACGTTCCATTCTATTTATCATTCTAAGAGGATCTGGACGTTTTTTCTTCCTAGCTCAAGCCCCTGTTTTGTTTTGTGGCTGTTTTTTTTTTTTTTCTTCTATGACACCATCTGCCTAATAGGCTTTACCTTTTTAGATTACCATTGTAGGTTCTTCTGTACATCCCTAGAGACCATGGTCCATGTTTTCTCATCTTTAATGAAAATCTTTCTTATTCAAAGCAGATTTTAGCAAGGCAGTTTTCTGCATGCACTTAAATATTTACATACAAAACAGCCTGATAATTTTCTATCCCTCTGGCATTAACATATTTTGAACAGGCAGGAATCTCCTTTCCCCACCCAATTCACACTTGTAGATCTCTAGAGGACTAAAAGGAGATTAGTGTGTATTAGCATAAACTGTGAGAAAACGAGATGTTGAGGCATGTGTGGATATTAATCAGGTAAAAAGTCCTTAATCTCATGATTGTATCAATAATTTTCTTTAAAAGTGTATTATGTGTTCAAGAAAATAATGCTTTAATGATACACAACAACTTAATTGGAGTCATGACACTGTGATTTTAAATAGGGTTGGAAAGAAATTGCCTTTTAGCACTGAAGTCAAATTTAATAGTAATTGACACTGGCATATTCTTACGACATGTGAAGGAAGCAGGACATTTTGCATCCATTAATGATCCTTTATTGCATTTAGGATTGAGTCCCCAAATTCTGCAATGACTATCAAATCTTTCTTATTCCTCAGTTCCATTTATCAGAAAATCTAATACATGGAGATTTACTTTATGTAACTTTCCAGCCTTTTGTACTATAAAAGAGACTAACTTTTGGAAATCTGATACAGAAATGATTAAAGTAGGAGGGAAACTTCATTTGTAACCCATTAAGCTGGTGTTTTGATCAAAAGCAGTATTAAAAGCAGTATACTATTTTGATAAAAACATTCTATCCAGAGATAGGATTTTTAATTTTAGTTCTGGCAGTAATGGTGACTTTAGTTTGTCAGAATCGTGATATTTTCTTTTGTTAAATGAGGGCAGTACACCGGATAATTTTGAAGGTCCCAAAGAGCTGTTTTAAAAATCAATCTATGTTATATAAAATTGTATTATATAAAATTGTGTAAAATAATACAATTTTATATAACTTACATAAAATTATATTATATAATTGTAAAACATAATATAATTGTAATATTTTATATTTCTGTACTATTTTTAAAGTGTTGGAAATAAGAAGAGATCAATTTTAAAATCCATAACTTTATTAAATTCACTTTTAAAACTATTGCACCGCTCTTTGCTGATTCTAACAACCAATTTTTTTCACATTTCCCATATTATATCTGAGAATGTGAGGCTATACTTCATCAGGAAAAATACAACAATAGAGGCCTCTACCATAGTAAAAATGGTGATTTCATATAGTTTCACTAAATGGCTTAGAAATTTTAAATAATACTATGTGATATTCTGTATATACAGAATTTTATTTCTGTTTTACCCAGTACTGACTATTAAGGGAGAAAATATTCCTTAATAGTATTCAAAGAAAAATTTCATTTTAGAAATGTGTTGGTTCTGGTCCTCTCGGAAGCAGATGCCAAGACAAAAGTAGAATTGCCAACAATTCATTGAGTGAAATGTCTGTAAATAATAAAGAGGACAAGGAGCAGAGGAAGGCAGGGAGAGCTTTGAGACCCCGATCCATTTCTGACACTTATGATACAATTGAGGTCTGGGACAACATGAGGTAGGAGGAACTTCATACTCCAATGCAGCTATGAGGAAGCCATAGCAAACTCCATGGCAAATATTCCCTCTTAGAAGTGCCCTACATTGGACAGAAATGCTGCAGGTCTAACTCCCTCCTCTGCTCACTCTTTGACTTAGAGCAGTCAGAAGAACGCCTGACCCTAGCATGGATAGATACTGCAGTGAAACCCGAAGACACAGCTGGTGGAGGCTGTCAGCTGACTACACCTCCTGCAGCAGATCTGACTGACACACCTCCATGGCTGTCATAATTAGTGTTATTTTCATCTTTACAATTTTATGTGTTCTACTAATTGAATATAATACAGATGAAAGAGTTTACTTTCAGGAAAAATAATGAAAGTACTTGAAACAAAATTTTTTCCTTGTTAAATTCAAAGTAGATGATTCCTTGAGAAAGATTATGCCCTGGGCAGTTTCCTATTTAGTAAATATATTCCTATTAATATTTGATAAGACTCAGTGACTGGATATTCTCTTTATAAGAAATTGATTTGAAAATAGAAGCATTTACTGAGTATAAACTATGCCAATTTCTTTTAAATTTTATATAAATTATTTCATTTAATCCTTACAACAGCTTTGTGATATTTCATCTCAACGAAGGAAAAACTAGAATATTTTGGTAGGAACATCACAGACTAATTGAACAAGCAGTCGATTAATGCACACCTGTGGAGCAACTCAAAGAAAACTGTGTTTTGTCTTGAATTAACTACATATTGTATGTCTTGAATTAACTACACATTATCTTTCATCAGGATAAAATGACATCAGTTCAATCTTACCATAGAAATCGGAAAGAAATACAGTCTTAAGTCAAGTGCAAGCCTTGGATAGTGCCATACATAAATGTGCATAGAAAATTAACCTTGAAAGAATTTCTAATAAAAGTATTTTTCATGATATCTATTGGCTTTCTCATCATTACTGCGTGGCAGAACATGAGTAAATATACATATTACTGAGACATGTAAGAACGCAGATAAGGAACAGATACTGGCAAAAATGTCACAACAGCATATGAAGACACCAAAGTTAGAATATGGAAATTGAAAAGTGAATAAACAGATGATATCAATACGAGAGACCAGATGATTGAATAATATTGAAGAACCTAAATAGGAAGAAAATCAAAGGATGGAAATGGAAAGCTGAGATCTAATAAATAATTTAAAAAATATAAGCAAATGATTCCAAAATAACAAGATGGCCTACCAAAATAACAAGACGGCCTACCAAATCACAGATTTGAAATACAGTTGATCCTTGAACACAGGTTTAAACTGCACAGATCCACTTATCTTATGGGATCCTTGGGGGTGTTGCTTTTCTGGCCAGAAACTTCTGTGGCGCCTTTGCCCGAGGTTTGCTTGGGTCCACTGTGCCACTCACCTTGGCAGGCTGCCTTCAGCTCACACTACCAGTTTGGATTCCACACCTCCGAAGAGACTGGAGCATAGCGGCAAGGGGTGTGTGAGCGAGCAAGTGTGGGGTCCGGAAACTGTGCACTCAGGCATGCCAGCTGCTGCAGCAGGATGGGCAGGTCCAGGTGCTGGCACAGGTGCCAGCTCACTGCATGACTGCAGCTGGACCAGGCACACAGCTGGCACCAGGGAACTTGGTGGCACCTAGAAGCCTGGTGACTCAAGGGTCCCAAAGGGGAGTCACAGCTCTGGCTCGGGGAGCTCCCAGGTATGGGCTCCCTGAAGGGCCGTGGCTCTTTTTCTCTCCTCCTTGTCACCCAAACATAGCGAGAAAGGGGTGTGTTTCACCCCTGTTTATGTTCACAGCTGCTCCTGCCACAGCTCTGGAAGCTCCGGACAGCCCGCAGCTGCCATCACTTATACAGACATTTCTTGGTTTTTTTTCGAGACGGAGTCTCACTCTGTGGCCCAGGCTGGAGTGAGCGGCGCCATCTTGGCTCCCTGCAAGCTCCGCCTCCCGGGTTCGCGCCATTCTCCTGCCTCAGCCTCCCGAGTAGTTGGGACCACAGGAGCCGCCACCTCGCCCGGCTAATTTTAGCCCTGCTGTTTGGTGGGTCCTACGTCCAGGAAGAATGAGGTATAAAGACAAGTGGAGGGTGAGCAAGACAAAGAGGAGCTTTACTGAGTAACAGAACAGCTCAGAGGAAACCTACAGTGGGCAACTCCTCTCTGAAGCCAGGGTGTGCCCATGAGTGTTCAGCTGTCAGCAGAGAGGGTAGTTCCTCTCTGCAGCCGGTTTTCTCATCTCTTCATTGCCTCTCCATTCTCCACTGAGTCTGAGATGGGGGCTGGGGGGAGGGTTTGTGGCCCGCAGAGGGAAGGAAGTGCATGCTGATTGGTCCATGGGCAGGGTTTGTGGCCCTCAGAGGGGAGGAAGTGCATGCTGATTGGTCCATGGGCAGCCACGGGCGGGCCCGGGGAAAAGAACACAAGTTCCCGGTCTGGTCCAGAGGACTGGCAGCCTCGCCCCAGTCTTCAGGCCCTCCCTGGGTTGAAGGTGGGGCTTCACCGGGGACCAGCCTCCTTCCGCCCAGGAGCCTGTCTGCCTTCTGCCACTGTTCATGGCACCCAGGCTCTTCATGCCAAGGGGGGCCTACAGGCATGTGCTGAGCT
Organism: Mandrillus leucophaeus; assembly: GCF_000951045.1. Taxonomy (NCBI): domain Eukaryota; kingdom Metazoa; phylum Chordata; class Mammalia; order Primates; family Cercopithecidae; genus Mandrillus; species Mandrillus leucophaeus. The sequence continues at coordinate 456,759 of NW_012105575.1, forward strand.
GTCCTCAGCACCCTCTTAGCCTCGGTCTCCTGCTTGTCAGCACCGAAAGTCCAGAGGTGACTGTGGCGGCAGGGGATTGGTGAGTCAGCCCTGCCCCTCTAAGCGTGTACACAACTTGGTGGTCTGTGGCAGCGACTAGGATTGGCCCGGACTTTTCTCCAAGATGCAAGAAGGTAGAGACAGCAGGGAGCAGCCAGGCAGCGGAGGCAGGCATTTCCAACCCTACCGGACGCTGGGGGGCTTCCCATGCGCGAGAGTGCAGAGACGCCTGGGTCTGCAGCCGCACCCGGGAAGCTCCTACCCCGCCAACTTGGAAGGGTCAGGGATCCTGCTTGTCCCTGGGTCCCACCAGCTTTGTGGAGCAGGTAGCCCCAAGTGCATCTCCTCGCAGCCCGGGGCAGGGGCTCCAAGTCCTCGCTGGACCCCTCTCTGCTGCCTCCTCTGTGTCCAACGGCACTGCTTTCTCATCGGTGGGCGGCTCCACCCGGCCCCATCAAGGCGGCCGCCCTAGGGCAGAGGGCTCCCGGGGCTCCCGGGGGCAGGCTCCAAGGACTGTCCGCCTCCTCCCTACAGTGGTGGTGGGCGAGAGCGACGATATGAGGCCAATGTCTGTACCAGTGGAGGCTCCGGGCCTGGGAATGGGTACATTCCGGCCAGACGCAGGTGGAGACAGTGCAGTCAGCTGCCTCGGGATGTGGGGCACAGGGGATGCAGGACACAGGGGTCGTGTCACCGCCACTGCCACTCCCACAGCTGCTCCTGCCACAGCTCTGGCGGCTCCAGACAGCCCGCAGCTGCCATCACTTATACAGACATTTCTTTTTCTTTTTTTTTTTTTTTTTAGACGGAGTCTCGCTCTGCTACCGAGGCTGGAGTGAGCGGCGCCATCTTGGCTCCCTGCAAGCTCCGCCCCCCGGGTTCCCGCCATTCTCCTGCCTCAGCCTCCCGAGGAGCTGGGACCACAGGCGCCGCCACCACGCCCGGCTCATTTTTTGTATTTTTAGTAGAGACGGGGTTTCACCGTGTTAGCCAGGATGGTCTCCATCTCCTGACCTCGTGATCCCCACCTCAGCCTCCCAAAATGCTGGGATTACAGGCGTGAGCCACCGCGCCCGGCCACAGACATTTCTTTCAACAAAACTTACACAGAGTGTGCCTATGTCTCCTGCCTCCCCTTCTACCTCCTCCGCCTGTTGTGTTTCTGCCATCCCTGAGACAGCCAGACCAACCCTCTTCCTCCTCCTCAGCCCACTCAAGACAAGAATGAAGGCCTTTGTGATTACCCACTTCCATTTAATGAATAGTCATAATTTGTGTTTGTATAGCTGTTGATCTATAACAATATTATTGTACTTGCTGAATAATATAACATTATTTTATAATTTTATTAGCACTATTCTAATTTATCAGCAGATGCACAATTAGTCTGTGTACCCAAAAAATTAGCATTTGACAATGGCTAAGGAGATAGATTTAATCATATTTGTAAAAATTGAAATAAATAACATTGCGTTATTTCTTCAATTCGAATTCAGTTAAAGAGCACATCTTCAAAATGATAGATTCTATTAAAAATTATGGGGGAATAATTAAAATAATTTAAGTAAACATACTAATATATGTCAACTTATGATTTCTCATGTGATTTTTCTGCTTTTTTTAAAAATTTATTTTAGTGGGCATATTTCCAATCTTCAATTCTAGGTACACTAAAGCTAAAAATGATACCTTTAAAACAATTATTTTCCTTATGTCTATTAATAGAGCTACTTAAGACAAAAGAGTGTACTTACAAAAAGGCTGGGTCTATTTCTGCTTTAATCGGACTAGGCTGGTATTTCTGAAAAAGCCACTTTAACTCTTTGGTTTTCAACTTATTTGCCTGCAAAATGAGATAAACTGTGATAGTTATATCATAGAGCTGATATGGGAATTTAGTCTCAGAATATACGAAAGTACTTACAGGGTCTTGAATATAGTAAGTATGTGGTCAATTCTGGTTATTTTGTTTATGGCTAGGCACGTACTCAGTACGTATTGATTGCTGGAGCAGATGTCATTAACTGGAATATCGTAGCCTGGAAAGTTATACTTTCTACCACTGATTATTTAAAATCATCGCATTCCTTGTTCTCACTCATAAGTGGGAGCTGAAAAACGAGAACACATGGACACAGGAAGGGAAACATCACACACTGGGGCTTGTCCGCGGGTGGGAGGCTAGGGGAGGGGTAGCGTTAGGAGAAATACCTAATATAGATGACGGGTTGATGAGTGCAGCAAACCACCATGGCACGTGTATACCTATGTAACAAACCTGCACATTCTGCACATGTATCCCAGAACTTAAAGTATAATTTAAAAAAAGAAAGAAATTAAACAACAACAACAAAAATCATCCCATGCTTAAAGGCTCAATTCGAATCTGAGGTTATATAGTATATACTTTTGTTAAGCCAATGCTCTCTACAACAGACCAGAAAGAAATTCTTTTCTCCAGTTCTACATGAGCCATTATTGTTCATACACAGGAAAAGTGTCAAGATATTTTTTATATCTCATGGTGTAATAAATTTTTATTTTTGAAAATGAATTACTTGCTATTAATTAGATGATTTTTAAAAAGTCTTGATGATCATAATTGCTGGGCTTTTAGTTATCCATCAGTAGGTCCCTAATCTTTAATTTTCCTTTATTTTCATCATTTAATTTCTAAACTTATTATAAAAAGGATTGTATTGTTATCTGTTACTGCTTTCAAAGTTCTTTTGTAGCCTGTCGGCAGCATTGTTTTTATGTAAAGTTGCAAAATGGGAATTTAAGCATTAAGTTTTCTTCTCCCAATGCCACATTGAAAGGTTATGAATTGAGCAAGAATTAAAATATGAGGATTTTTATCTCATGTATTACTTTTATTCCAGATCTTTGCTGAGTTACAGGAATCTAATTTTGATGCTTATTTTCAATGGCTGAACATAATAAGATTTACTTATTATAGAAACTAATTCACTTACCTCAAAGTGATTTTCAGAGATCTAGTACCTTGTCATCTTTCTTCACAATAGAGCCTAGCTATATTCTTGAAAAACAGAAATAAAAAAGAAAAAGGAAAACAGGGTCTTTTGTTCATTTGAAGGAAATTTTGTTCGAGTTTATTTATATGGTAATTTAATGCCATGAGATGTGTTTCTAACTTCTTTTATAAAAATAGTAAAAAAAAAACCCTTGAATACAATAAAAGCAATACAGAAGAACATAGTCTGAAAAGACCCTTTCCTCCAGCCTCTTCCAAATATTTAACTGCATATAAGATAAAATTGTGGAATTTAAAATCTATAAGTCCCAAATGTATTTATCTAAGCTTTCATGAAAAGTAAGTTGGCACCAGAAGAACGTACATTTCAACATCATGAAACTGCAGAGAATAAGAGGATTTGAGTTGTTGGAAAAGACCCTTTGAAAACACAATGGGTTGGACAACTTAGTATTGGACAACTTCTTGTAAAACAAAAAAAGAATGAAACAGAATATTTATATATAAAGAGATACCTTAAATAAAATAAAACTATAGACATAAACTAGATTTATTCAAGGGTCTTTCATGCCACATTTATACTTATTTTGTCATTGTCATGATTATCATGATGAAATGTTGATTAGTGTTTTCAAGGAAACTTTATTATGAGCTTCTACATTAATAGATTTATTCTAATGTAATCCTCAGTCTTGATACAATGATGATTATAGTTTCATTGACTAAGCTTGAACTTAAGAATTAATTTCCTCACCAATCTAACAATATTTAATTCAATGATTAAGCTTTCACAGATCTTGATATAAATAATATAGTTATGGACAGTTATATTTACCTAGTTACAAAAAATCTATATTTACTTTTATCAATTTTAGTAAAAGTAATGTGGAATATGGAAAAATAATTTCATGCATAAATCATAGTGTTTGGTTTTATTCCTTACTATTAATAATTTATTGTGTATTCATCTAGAAATATATTCTTCCTATCGATATAAGAGGAGGTAGATACATTTTTTTGTATAAAGGCAATTTATCTTCTAACTTACTTTATATGCATCAACGTTTTCAGATACTGAACTATCACTAAAGTCTGAACTGTCTTTCTTCAATACTGATTTCATGTTGAATTGTATCCCACATCATGGTCTGCAGGTGCGCTTATTTTTTACATGTAGTGTCTCCTTCAAGTTACATCATGTGTATTATTTAATGTCACTATTGGTTAGTGGCCATTTTTCACAACTGAAGATGTAATGGCCTGACCAGCTATTAAGAATTTGGGGAGACGCAGAAATTGTGGTAAAATTCCTTAATGTTAAAGGGAAAGTAACTTTAAGAGATTTTTGGAAAAGCTTTATATACATTCTTTTCAAATTTCAGTACAAATGAAAAAGTGGTTTTAATCAGTGATTTAGTAGACTTTGAGCAACTATGCACGCTTAAGTTTAATAGCATGGTTTGGCCAGTGTATTACTCTCAAGTCCTGTTCTCAGTCAGCTTCTATCATCAAAGCAATTGTGTCATTATAGATAAATAAAGAAAACATGTTTTAATTTAAAAATTCATGTTTGAGTTAACTTTCATAAGAGATTTCATTTTTCCTAAGCATTCTTCAAGTTTTTTATTATTTGAAGGTTCTTTCTTCCCAGTACATTTGCTAGGAATAACAACGTTTACATGTTTTTAATCTACTTGAGCAACACTATCGTGTCTTACAAAAGTTGTTCATATGTAAATGATCATTACATTCGGTGAATTGAGGCCATGTTCAGGTCCTAAGGAAGTTCACCTTTTACACAAAAGATTGAGAAAATTTCCTAGATATAAATACAGATAAATCAGACATCACAGTGGTGATGTAAAAAATGTAATGGCAATGGAAAGGAGTCCAGTTCATAGCCTGAAACTTAAAAATGTATTCTTAGGAGTCAGATTTTACTGAATATTTTACCCACAATAGCTGCCTATTTTGTTATAATAAAATATATATAAATATATATATAAAACTTTCTTTAAACTCTGTAACTATAGGAATTATTTTCTTTACATAGTTGTGCACACACACAAACATACATCTATATCTATATATCTATATATAGAGAGAGATATAAAATATGTTTTGTTTCTTTTGCCACCTACTCCTAACTTTTTGTTTGGTTTTTAAATTAAATATTAATTGAATAGACTTACCTTCCTTAATCCTGTGAACTGAAAATGAGGGCATGGTAATCATGAGGAGAAATATTTAGGGAAATTAGATTACAAGTAAAAGTATGAGCATATTCTCCTCTTTTCTACAAAAGTTTTCAAATAGTTCCTGGGGTTTTTTTGTTGTTCTTATTGTTGTTATTGTTGTTCTTGTCATCAGGTTTGATTTTAGTCCTTGCCCTTTCCTTCTAGTTCTCCTTTTATTAATAGGAAGGCAGGCAAAAGCCCCATTTATGTGTGTGTTTTCCCCTCAGACAGCTTTCATCCACTGCTCTGCACTAGAATTGCACAAATCTTCATGGTGAGCAATTTTAAGAAATTTTAGTGAAAGGTAGAAATTATTTCAGAAATCAGTTTCTCTGGTCCTTTATATTAATAATAATATTTGGCTTCCCATTGCTCTTTGGAGTTGTTTGTTAAATATGTGTTTTCGACAACCTCCTCATTACAGTTTCTTAAAGAAATGAGTACTGGTTTATAAAGAATTATCATTATCCATTCCATTTATGAAGAAGAGAACAGCTAATAAACTGTATTGTAAAATCAAAAAAAAAAAAGTCTGAGCTGTCAAACAGACTCGCACAATTTATTGATTTTTACTCAATGTGACCTTTACTAATAATTAGTAGAGCATACAAGAATGAAGTAATGTTACCAGTACGGTATCTGTATCTAGGAAGACCCAAACCATTAGACTGCATCCTTTATGTTTCCTTTCCACATGGGGAGACATTTTGGTTCCAGAATGGCAATCAAGTTCTGTCTGCAGGACAAGTGAGTATAATGGAGTGGCTTATTTCAGGATATAGCATGTATATCCCACTGAAAGATCTCACTGATAAAAACTGAAAGTAGTTTGACAGCCTTGAGATTACTTCCAGTTGGAAAATCCTGTCAGTGTACATAGGAGGAAAGCAGGGGAGGTCAAAACTTCCTCAGGCATTCCTAGGAAGGAAGAACCTCACAGAAATGCTTTCACGCAGTCTTTCCCATGTGTCTTCACACATCAGTATCCCAAAATCTTCCTCGACCTTTGTAAATGCATGATGGTCTACTGCTACATAAATGTTCCATTTATTTGTTTTGTTTTTTTTTTTACTATAACCTTATTGTTGAACTTTATGCTTATCTCAAATTTTCTTCTGTAATAAAGGATGATGCAATTGCAACTCAATGTTTTTATAGCAGCCTCCCTACTCTGTGTGGTCATTTGACTAAAGATCTGCAGAATGATACAGAATAGTCTCCACTTATCTGCCATTTTGTTTTCTGTGGTTTCAGTTTTCAGTTACCAGAGGTACAGTACCACAGCATATTTTCAGGAAAAAACAGAGCCCACAGTGACATAATTTTTATTATAATATATTGTTGTAATTATGCTGTGTTATTATTAGTTGTTAATTTCTTGCTGAGAATAACTTACAAATTAAACTTTTTCATTGGTATGAATTATCGGAAAAAAATGTATATTTAGAGTTATTTACTATTCTTGATTTCAGACATCCACAAAGGGTGTTGGAACATATCCCCCATAGAAAGGAGGGGAATACTGTGTAAGCAGATGTGTTGGAGTGATATCCAGGAAGTCTCCTTAGAAGAGATTTCTAAATTCCTAGATATCTATCTCTGGGACAAAAAATGTATAATTTTTAATTTGTAGAGATGACACCAAATTTTTTTAAAGAATTTTTAGCAATTTACATTTACTACACCAATTTACATTTACTACAGAATGCATGATGGCTTACTGTAGACTTGTAGTATGGTTTGAAGTCAGGTAGTGTGATGCCTCCAGCTTTGTTCTTTTTGCTTAGGATTGTCTTGGCTACAAGGGCTCTATCTGGGTTCCATACGAAATTTAAAGTGGTTTTTTTCTAATTCTGTGAAGAAAGTCAATGGTAGCTTGATGGGGATAGCATTGAATCTGTAAATTACTTTGGGCAGTATGACCATTTTCACCATATTGATTCTTCCTACCTATAAGCATGGAATGTTTTTCCATTTGCTTGTGTCCTCTCTTATTTCCATAAGCGGTGGTTTGTGATTCTCCTTGAAGCGGTCCTTCACATACCTTGTAAGTTGTATTCCTAGGTATTTTATTCCGTTTGTAGCAATTGTGAATGGGAATACATTCATGATTTGGCTCCCTGTTTGTCTGTTATTGGTGTATAGGAATTCTTGCGAATTTTGCACATTGATTTTGTATCCTGACACTTTGCTGAAGTAGCTTATCAGCTTAAGGAGATTTGGGGCTGAGACAATGGCGTTTTCTAAATATATAATCATGTCATCTGCAAACAGAAACAGTTTGACTTCCTCTCTTCCTATTTGAACACCCTTATTTCTTTCTCTTGCCTGATTGCCCTGGCCAGAATTTCTAATACTTTGTTGAATAGGAGTGGTGAGAGAGGACATCCTTTTCTTGTGTCGGTTTTCAAAGGGAATGCTTCCAGCTTTTGCCCATTCAGTATAATATTCTGTGGGTTTGTCAGAAATAGCTCTTATTATTTTGAGATACATTCTATCAATACCTAGTTTATTGACAGTTTTTAGCATGAAGCAGTGTTGAATTTTATTGAAGGCCTTTTCTGCATCTATTGAGGCAATCATGTGGTTTTTGTCATTGGTTCTGTTTATGTGATGGATTACGTTTATGGATTTGCATATGTTGAACCCACCTTGCATCCCAGGGATGAAGCTGACTTGATATTGTTGGATAAACTTTTTGATGTGCTTCTGCATTCGGTTTGCCAGTATTTTATTGAGATGTTTTGCATTGATAATTTTCTTTTTTTGTTGTGTCTCTGCCAGGTTTTGGTATCAGGATGATGCAGGTCTCATAAAATGAGTTAGGGAGGAGTCCCTCTTTTTCTATTTTTGGAATGGTGTCAGAAGGAATGGCTACGGGAGGGATAGCATTAGGAGAAATACCTAATGTAGATGATGGATTGATGGGTGCAGCAAACCACCATGGCACATGTATACCTATGTAACAAACCTGCACGTTTGGCACATGTATTCCAGAACTTAAAGTATGATGATGATGATGATGATCATGATGATGATGATAATAATAATAAAGAATGCATGATTGCCTGTCTTTCCACACCCAGACAAAAATAGTCTCAATCATTTTTTATCTTTGCTGACCCAAAACTAAAAAATCATTTGAATTAATTTTATATATAGAATAAGATTTGTGCTCATAAAATAATTAAAATAATGGGAGCTGATACCACACAATGTTGCAGTTCTCTGCCATTAAAAAATAAAACTGAAGGGTGGGCACGGTGGCTCCCGTCTGTAATCCCAGCGTTTTGAGAGGCTGAAGTGGGTGGATCACCTTGAGATCAGGAGCTTGCGATCGGCATGGCCAACATGGTGAAACATGTCTGTACGAGAAATTTTTAAAAAGTTAGCTGAGCATGGTGGCAGGTGCCTGTAATTCCAGCTTCTCAGGAGGCTGAGGCAGGAGAATCGCTTGAACATGGGAGGCGGAGGTTGCAGTGAACTGAGATCATGCCACTGCACTCCAGCCTAGGTGACAAAGTGAGATTCCATCTCAATAAATAAATATATAAACAAATACACAAACAAACAAACAAATAAATAAAGCTGAATATGAGAGGAGGGTAACCCAGGGCTGATAATGGCAGCACCACAAATTTGCTTGTGATTCAGGATCAGGTCTCCAGTTTCAGGTTCATCTTCCCAACAACTGCTGGAGACTCAACTATCAATTATATTTAAAAAAGGGATAAAAAAATAAAAAGTGAGATTTTGAAAGAAGTGCTTTTCCCTCTTAAGGAGACTTCCTGTATGTCTACCCAACAGTTGCACTTCCCTGTCATTTTGAGACCTCTAGCTACGTGGTCGGACATATCTGTAAGGGAAGCAACTATGATGCAGGTTTATTTTATATTAACTTTTATTAAATAAAGAAGAAGAATGTCTATTAAGAGACAATTAGAAGTCTCTATGTTTGACTTTTCATGGATTTAAAAACAATTTGCATATCATTTTTCTTGGTAATTCAAATTTATCTTAATGACTTTTTTAATGTTTATTTATTTATTTATTTATTTGTTTGTTTATTTTGAGACAGGGTCTCCCTATGTCGCCCAGATTGTATTGCAGTGGTGGGACCTAGCTCACCACAACCTCCGCCTCCCAGGCTCAGGTGATTCTCCTGCCTCAGCCTCCTGAGTAGCAGGGATTACAGGTGCATGCCACTGCCGCCTGGTTAATTTTTTGTAATTTTAGTAGAGACAGGGTTTCACCATGTTGACCAGGCTGGTCTCAAACTCCTAACCTCAGGTGATCCACTCGCCTCAGCCTCCTAAAGTGCTGGGATTACAGACATGAGCCACCACGCCTGGCCCTGTTTTTTTTTGTTTGTTTTGTTTTGTTTTTCCTATTATATTGGGTTTTAAAAGCCCTTGCTACTTTCAGGTATTAAGCTCTTTGTCAGATGTTTGGGTCGTCATTATATTTTTTTCCTAGTTTTTCATTTTTATTTTAATTTAGGTTATGGCTCAATATGCTTTTAGTCTCTATATTGTTGAACTTTCGTTGCTCTTTATTTGAAGGTCTCAAGGAAAAGAGATTTGTTCAATGTTTTATGATTTTTAAAAATTAGATACAAATACTAACCTGTATACATTAGCCTGAGTAGTATTAAAGGAAAAAATCCTGACACTCATTAAATTGGTATGAAAATCTTTATTCATGAATTTGCAATAGGGGTATTGCTATGGGAGGACTGGCCTCAACTATGACTAAAATAGGGAAAAGTGGGAATTTATAGTCAAGGAACAAAGTAAGGGCTCAGTGGATGGAAAATTACTAAGAGGAGACAATAAGGATAGGGAGCTTCTTTTGCTAATGTGATCTAACAGGATTCTTACAGAAGGAAAGCCAGAGTGATCAGCTATCAAGGGGTGGTATAAGGAATTCGATCAGGTATTGAAGGCTATCAGCTATGAAGGTGGGAATTCTTGCTCAACTGCCTCAGCTGGATTCTTGCTGTAACTGGACTAAGCAGACCAAAGATGGCCCAAGGATGAGGCCTACTCAAAATGAGGGCTCAGAGAAGCCTAAGTAAAATTTTGTCAAGGAAAGAATCTTTCTCAATAGTTTTAAGGTAAAAAGATTCAGGCAATAAGTGTAGTTTACTTGCAAATTACTCCCCCTATTTCATTTCCAATGGGAGTTAGTTTATAGCAGGCTATTGAATACTAATAATAAAATAAATCTACTTATGAGAACTGGGAAAAGCTAGAAAGAAAAAGTGGGGCAAAAAAAAAAAAAAAAAGCAAAAGGCAATCTATCAGGCTGCATTTGGGAATATATATATAATAGCCATGCCTATCAGAAAACAAGTTCTTGGTCTCTTTAAAAAATAAAATCAGTGATTGCTATACATAGGATAAAATGCATTCATGAAAAAGATCTGTAATTTTGAATGCACACATAATCTGTAAACAAAATAAAGTATTTTCAGGCTGGAAAGTTATAACAATTTGGTTTCTAGAGAAAGCTCTACAAAAGCATTGAATGTTTAGTGAAACTTTTGAAATTAAAAAATGCAGGACATTAAAACTAAAGGGATTTAATTTTATTGTTAGTTTAAGCTAATGGTTTATGACAGTTTGGTAAAACAAAAAGAGATATTGCATTAGTGAAGAAAAATGACATAAAAATTTCCCCCAAAAAATTACAAGCAAAATATGATTTTATTATACAAGAGAGGTATTTATTTATGTCAGCCTTTCAATATTATTTTGAACAGTTACAAATACATAGAGATTTACTAAGTAAAATATGAGTATTTTAGGGTGTTCAGGTTATTATAGTAGAGAAAATCTTTTTTAAAAATATATAAAAGTAATGATAAAATTGTTATAACATTTTATCAGAAAAAATACTAACAGGTATCTTGAAAAACGAATATAATAATGTAAGTCATATTTCACATTGGAGAAATTTTTATGCCAATGATTTCTTTCTAGTTCTGTTAATGTCAATGAAAGTGTAAAAGCATCGTATCTAAAAACAAATTTCACTGTCATTGTGTACAAAAGAATAAAAGATAACTGAGTCTCTTTAAAAACAAAAAACTACCATGTGGACATCTTTTTAATTCCGGTGAGTAAAATGAGGCACTCATTACTTTGCATGACTATCATAATCCTCAGAATTCTAGTGAAATCACAAATGAACTTTGTGGAATTAACAGCTCCAGACCATCTTGTAATTATGTTAGCAGCAATGTTTCTAGCGTTAAAATGCCATAGAAAATAAATGATATTAATATTTATCTTATGAACAACAGTTTCATAGTTCCCATGGTGAGTTAAACCACTAATGGCTGATTAGACATGATATTAACAGCAGTGCCAATGAAATGTAACTCACTATGACAAAAACAATTGCTACAGATTTAAAAAGTGCAAGTCAACACAAAAGACACGTAACAGGTCCCAAAGAAGTTATTTGAGAGAGGTTCTGTTGTTTTCTTAAGACAAGTATAATAATCATATTTAGAGAGCTACATAGACAATTTCATATCAATAAACACTTTAAGTGCAAAATCCACTGTATTTATAAAAGGTTGTGTATGATTTCTACTTTTTATGCTAATTTTGGCTTTGGCATGAGTATATGTATGTTTTCTTTTCCAGTTATATAACAATATAAATTCTTTATATTTCTATAAAAGGTTAAAAAGATTAAAGATTTTTAAAAAATGTTGCCTGCTTTAAAAGTTGATATTAATTTTATATGCATGTCCCATGGACACTTAGCAAATATTTATCATAATCATATTATATCAAATAATTCAAAGTAATTAGAAAATTAAAATGGATTTTCCTTTTGTTAAAATGTCTACCAAATATATGTTTATAATACAAAGAATTAAGAAATCCTAAAACAGCTTAAGCCCCATCCCCCACCTCCAAAGGAAACTTGACACCAAAATTTGTGGATGCTCAGGTCCCTTATATAAAATGGCATAGTAAGGGCATATATAATCCACATATATTCTCCTGTATTCTTTAAATCATCTCTAGATTACTCATAATGCCCAATACAATTTAAATGCTATGTAAATAGTTTTTATACTGTATCGGTTTTATTTGCATAATTTTTATTGCTGTATTTTCACTTTTGGTTCATTATTAGTTTTTGAATATTTTTTATTCATAGTGGCTCAAACTGACAGATGTGGAACTCACATATACGAAGGATCAACTGCATACACACACACACATACACAGACATATACATATAATTTATTTTCAAGGTATGTTGATATGGTTGAATGTAAGTCACATTGGCAAGTAAATGTGTCTTTCTCACTGGATTGGCTTCTCAGTATCGCTGTACTGAATATTCTTGGTTACTCTTGTAGTAAGTTCTAACAAGTTTCATCAGAATTTAATCTCTATTAACAAAAGTGACTGACAGACTATCCTGAGGCCTGGCCAATTCTGATTAGTTGGTGGAATCTGCCATGGTTGTTCTGTCTAGAGGGATGCTGATGCACATAGGTTTAGCAAGATAGACCACTAAGAGTGGGGAAAGACACCTGTCTAATACTCCTTGTCCTTGAAATCTACTTAGTACAACTGAAGACATGACCTTGGAGGGTCATCTCAGTAAACCAACTGGGTTATTCATGGCCACATGACAATTTAAAAAAATTTCCTCATCTGCTGCACAAGTGCAGCATTTTACATATGTTGCAGACTTGTTATACAGAGACTATAATTTTCTTAAAATTCTTTCCTATAGAATATGAACTTCCTAATGGCATTATTTCCACGTAGTGCATGTTCAGCAAATGTCCATCCCATGAATAAATGAACAGGTGGTGTCATTCTGAGGTTTGAAAAAATGTTAATATTTTCTCTGTGGAAGCAAATCCAAAAGCAACTGTCAAAGATATGATTCAGCCAAAAGGCCAAATCCATGATCCATGTGTTGAATAAAGTTGGCGTAAGATACATTTTTTGTTGTCATGGACTGTATAATTTAATTCATCAGACAAGACCTTGGCTCTGCCAAATGAAAACTCTCCTTATCACACGGTTTGGAAAGAGTTTTCTTTGTTTACTGAGTGAGTTCAGCTTGATTTTCTCCTGAACGCAGCCAACTTTGAAAGAATGACAGAGAGATGAAGGCAACTATAAGCATATACAAAATAATTATGAGTTCACTGAAGGGCTATGGAGTACCAGATACTATTGGAAAACAGCCTTGTAATGCCATCTAAAATGCAACCTGGACATAATTCAGAAATCAATACATTTCTCATATTTCAAAAATGCCTACTTTAACATAAGATGTATCAAGGATATATTTCGTTGGTGGTTTTTATTAATCATTTCTATGTATCCACTGACTCATTAGTTCATACATCATATTCTGAGCTCTTTTTGTGTGCCATGATACTGAGGATTCAAAGAAAATTAATATAGAAAATGTTTCCATTGAGGCCATCTGATTTACCTTGCTAGGTTGGTTGTTACAGGGAGCATGGTAAGTATGGATTTATATATTTTTCAAGTATAGCATTAGGTTCAAATAATGACATAATGCTGGCATCTCTGAACATATTCCATTTAAAAGATAGGTAGAACAATCCTTTCTCTATATTAAAATGCTGCAAACCATTTTAATTATGTTATTTTAGAACAAAGATCTTTGAAAGGTCATATAATTATTTTTAGTAATTTAAAATTTCTATTAATGTTAAAGATGACATATCAAAAATATTGTCCTCTGTTTTCTCATTTAAAAAAAGATTGTATTTTGTGCAAAGCCCTGGGCTATAAAATAAGAAAATATAATTTGAGTTTTGAATAAGTTAATATTTTCATGATTTTTTTTCTGATATATGCAGAAATACAAACAAAATGCACAATTCATCCTGAGGGTTTCAAAGGAGGCTTAGCTCAAAAATAGAGGAGTTGGGCCCAGGCACGGTGGCTCACACCTATAATCCCAGCACTTTGGCGGGCGGATCACGAAGTCAGGAGATCGAGACCATCCTGGCTAACATGGTGAAAACCCGTCTCTACGAAAAATACAAAAAATTAGCCGGGCATGTTGGCATGTGCCTGTAGTCCCAGCTACTGGAGAGACTGAGGCAGGAGAATCGCTTGAACCCAGGACGCAGAGGTTGCAATGAGCCCAGATTGTGCCACTGCACTGCAGCCTGGGCAACAGAGTTAGACTCCATCTCAAAAATAAGTAAATAAAAATAGAGAAGTGGAATAAGAATGGAAAAAAAAAATCTCAATGAAAAGGACAGGAGGGTAAAGGTATTACAGGAAAATAGTTTATGATATGTTAGTAAACAACACTTTTCTATAAAGGGAGCATAGTTTATTTGTAGGGGAGGGTTTAAGATGAGAGCTTTCTGCTTTTACCACCACCATGTACTGAACCAATATAGACTTCTTGGCTTCAAACCAAGACATTTTGCATTGAAAATAAAAGAAGTAGAGAGAGTTTAGTTAGAAATTGCTTCTTGCAGAACGCTTTGGCTTTCCTTGCTTTGTTCCTATATCACTGTAATATCTGCATCCTTCTAGACATGATTTTCTTCCTTACATATATCTGTGTGGATCCAAATCTCTCTTCTTGTAGGAAGACTAATCACTGAGGGCTGTTCATAATCCAGTCTGAATTCGTATTAACTTTGTTACATTTCCAAAGACCTTCTAACTAGGTTCACATTCACAGGTACCAGGGTTAGATCATTAGCATATCACTTTGGGAGATGAGCTGGGGAGACACAATGCAACCGAAAAGAGAGATCATAGAAATTTTTATAAAATTTCATGACAAAAAAAAATCTGTCACACATATGTGGAGAATCCAAATTTACACCACTTGTCTGGTGAAAGGATTGTCAATGTGAGTGATTAGCATAAAAAATAATTTGAAACTTTTTGAATTCTCAGAGCTTCAAAAAAGACAAATGAAAAACTCTTTTCTTGAAGCAATCATACAACCCAATATGAAACTGTTATGAAAAATAAAAGCAAAACAAAAAACACAAATCACTATTAATCATCACATCATGAGATTAACCACCATGAGGAAGAATCTATTGACATGATTAACAGAGTACAAGAGGAATATGTCTAGACATAGTCCATACCTGCACTGATGCAGATCCCTAAGGTTCACGTGTTTCAGAAGCCCAGGTTGCTACCTGAAGCAAACACATCAGGGTGTCTACTCACTGGCTCCTATCAATTTTTCATTCCGGAATAGGCTTCCTTCTATGAAAATCATCATATCCTACTTCAGTTCACTCCTCAAATTCCAAAAGTTATTTCCCCAGGACCATTCCCCATATGATCTCATCCCTTTAAAAGGCCAGTTTTACATTGCCTTTCTGCTTGAGCATATGACCATGCCATGGGCTGCTCATTGGCCATGAGTCAATAAAAACTCAACCATAGGGCCAAGCAGCAGGCAGTTTTTAGCCCACCAAGCCAGTCTACTTTTACTTTCTTTGATCAGAGGAGTTAGCCTTCCAAACAAGATGCTGCTCTTTCACTTAGAACTGCCATCCATAAACCAAGCCATCCGTTTGTGGTCACAGAAGAGCTATGTAAATGGCAATCCGATCAGGCAGATCCCCAGGTGGTTAGAACGTCAGTCCTAAAGGAAAATAGATTTTCAGCTTGTGAATACATTGAATATTTTTTTTGGCATTCCTTTGGGATTGCATTTCTATACAAACCATTTCCATCTTATCATGAAACATTTCCAATCACTTACTATCCTTCCCATTGGACTGCTCTATTGACGTCACCCCAGATAATACGTTTATTTCAGGTTTCAAGATTATTTTACATCATGTACATAGGGGCAGTTTCAATTAATGTCTGATAGCAAGCTAATACTTGCCACTCTAATGGAAATACAGGAATCTAAAATCCCAGCAGTTAATGCTGGGTTGTGCCCCCAGGCATTTGCCATGGAACTCTGAGACTCTTTTCAAGTGGTTTTATCTACAAGATTTAGCAACTATTTTCACCTATAAAATATGTGTCCCACCAAGTCCAAATAAAACAACCAGATGCTGACATTCTAACCTATTTTGCCCAACAGGTATTCTTAAATTAACAACTTGTCCATACAAGTTGTTAATTTGGGTGACAATCTTATTGGTTTCCATTTAGCATGTCCAATTAAGTCTGTTACACGCCTTCTGTTTCATAGTACTAGGTAAAGTATTCCCCAGTCATACGTAATATCCATTTCCATAATACATCCAGATAAAAAGACACAAGCATTTTGCATAAAATCTGCTTAAATATATCAACTTTTCATCCAATTTTCACCTTAATCCTATCAACCTTTGCATACTTCTTAGGTCCTCCCAACCTAACTTTAGTCCCTAGTTGGAATTTATCAAGTTTGGGAAGCACCGTGCATGGAGTTCCCTTGAGAAGGAGTCCTAGTAACATCTTTTTTCCGTATACTGACTGACCATTGTACTCACTCAAGTGCAGATGGCCTTGAGTACCCAACTGGGCATTGAGGTGAAGGACACTGACTTTTTAATCAGTCTTTATAGTGACTAGATTGTGGGACCATTGCCCTAGGTTGTTGAGGACAGGTTTTTCATGTCATCTTTGCCTTCCAGTTTTTTAAAATTTCACCAATACTAGGTTGAATAAAGCGTATTTGTTTTGGCTCTTTAACACTGTGGACTAACAAGAGATCCTATTAGCCCACCCAACTCCCAAAAGTATTGCATTAAATATGTTTAACCCTTATCAATGTTTGCTTTATGCATCTTACTTCTTAATAACCATTTAATTATTTCGACCCTGCTGGGAGGAGTCGCTCCCCTTTTCCTTCTTTTCATCTTTCCTCATTGTTTATCTCATTCTCTTTTTAATTATTCTAACTATTGCAATGTGTTATTTCAGCATAACATCTCCCTTTGGAAGAGGGTCTGAGACTAGGGGCTGTAGCACAGGCTGGCTGGAATGCAACTTGGCCCAGGCCACTATCTGCCTCATCACTCTGTCTTACTTTCATTTTAACTACTATTACAGATAGCAATAGCCAAGGATATGAATATTTCACCCTTTCTTCCTTTCTTTCTTTCTCTCTTTTTTTTTTTTTTCTTTCTTTCTTCCAATTTGCCATTTTCTTATGTATCCAGTAAAGCAACTGCCTGGAGTTTGCACACACCTTTTACAAATAGCAGATTATTTTTACCACCAGTAATTGATCGCAGTTGTTATTCCACACTATAGGTGCCCCTGTGACATCCCAGGATTCAAAGGTTCCCCATCTCCCAGCCTTTTAACCTGTCTTTTCCAGAACTACATGTTTCAGGGAGTCAGGGTTGTTAGATGTTCAACTGTCTTGTGTTTTGTGGATTACTTAATGAAGTCTAGGCACTAGGCAGAAAACAATGACAGTGGGTTTGGAATATGGAGGAAATGGTAAATTTTTGAAAGCAAGATAGTGACTTTATCACATTTGCATTTCTAAATGACTCTCCAGAGACTCTAAATTTAGTGTTTGGGGATCCAGGAGGTAGGTGCTCTCAATAATCCAAGTATGAAACAAACAACAAAAAATGTTTATGCTAAAGTGATGACAGGAGAAAATAATATTTATTAAAACTTTTAACGTTATGATATAAAACTGATAGCACCGATTGAATGTGGCAAGTGAAATAAAGACAGCAGTATAATTAAATGAATTCTGCCCTTAATAACTGATAAATCTTTGCCTAATTGACTACTTTAAAATAGAAGTAAAGTTGAACTTGAGATTCTGGTTAGAAATACAAGTAGAAATGTCCAGTTAAGAATATTTTCTGGATTTCAGAAGGTAAGTCAGGATGGAAGAGTCATCAGAAAGTAGTTCATGAAATAGGGTCTAAGAGGGAGAAAAGAAAAGGTGTGAAGATAGAACCCTTAAAATTTCCCATATTTGAAGGCCAGGTGGAAGATAAGGAAACAGAGAACCAGAATAGACTATGACACCACAAAGCTAAAGAAAAAACACTTCTAGGAATGAGTGAGTCATATGTAGAATCCAATGTTACAGGAAAGGTAATGACAGAGGAAGACACTAGAATTCGTAGAAGGTCTTTTTATAAAATGTGTTAATAAAGAAGCATACATACTATGATATGGCTTGGCTCTATGTTCCCACACAAATCTTTTTGAATTGTAACCCCCACGTGTTGAGGAAGAGACCTGTAATCCCCATGTGTCAAGGGAGGAAGGTGATTGGATCATGGGAGCAGTTTCCCTTATGCAGTTCTCATGATAATGAGTGAGTTCTCAGGAGATATAATGGTTTTATAAGGGAATCTTCTTCCTCCTCTCTGCACTTCTCCTTCCTGCTGAAGGAGGTAGGTGAAGGAAGCTGAAGGAGGAAGCCTTGTGAAGAGGGTGCTTTGCTTCCCCTTCATCTTCTGCCGTGATTGTAAGTTTCCTGAGGCTTCCCCCGCAATGTGGAACTGTAAGTCAATTAAACCTCCTTCCTTTATAAATTACCCAGTCTCAGGAAAGTTCTTTATAGCAGTGTGAAAAAGAATACATGTTACTTCATAATATATTTTTAATTCAAGTATTTCTTTATTATTTGTTTTCTTTATAGCAATATGCATTTTATTTGCACAACTAAACACATTATTCTGAAAAAGATCCCTGTATTAATCTGCTAGAAATGACATCGCTAGGTACCACATAATCAACAACATTATAATCAGCAGCATCAACAGAAATTTATTGTTTCAGAGATGGAGGTAAATGTCTGAAATCAAAGTATTAGCAGGATGCATTAAATTGAAGTATTGTGAAGAAGAATAAGTTTCATGCCTCTCCTTCAGCTTCTTATGGTTTTCTGGCAATCTTTGCTTGACTTACAGATGCATTGAGCCTATTTCTGCCATCATCTTTACATTGCATTGCATGGTATGTCAACTGTGACTATCTCTATGTCCAAATTTCCCTTTTAATTTTTAATTTATTATTGTTGTTGTTGTTATTATTATTATTATTATTATTATTTTGAGACAAAATAATGCAGTGGCATCATCATGACTCACTGCAGAATTGACTTCCCAGGTTCAAGAGATCTCACCTCAGCCTCCTGAGAAGTTGGAACTAAGGGTACCCACCACTACCCACCACCACACCAGGCTTTTAAAAAAATTTTTAATAGAGGTGAGGTCTCCATATATTGGCTAGGCTGTTCTCAAATTGCTGGGCTCAAGCAATCCTCCCACCTTGGCCTCCTAAAGTGCTGAGATTATAGATACTAGCCATCGCACTCAGCTAAATTTCCATTTAGTAGTGTAGTGCACACCCAAGTGACCTCATCTTAATTAACTACATCTGCAAAGCTCAATTTCCAAATACGGTCACATTCTGTTCTACTGGAGATTAGTACTTCAACATATAAATGTTGAGAGGACACAGTTCAACCCTTAACAGACCCCTACACTCTCAAAGAGTGTAATCAAGATCAGCACTCTTCAGTAGAAATAAGTAAGCCACATATATAATTTTAAGTATCCATAGCCCCATTAAAAATTAAAAGAAACAAGAAAAGACAATTTAATAATATATTTTATTTAGCAATTATCTCCAAAATATTATTGTAATGTGTAATCAATATAAAAGTTACTGAAATGTATTACTTTTTTTTTTTTTACTTAAGCCCTTGAAGTCACGTGTGTACTTATTCTATACTTATAGCACATCTTGATCCAAGCTAGCCACATTTCAAATGTTCAGTAGCCACATCTGGCTAGTGACCACTGCATTGGACCAAGTAACTCTAGAGAGTAGTTCTTAACTTCATGGTTTTGTTTCATTTTTCATGTAACTCTTTGTTAGTCTTGTGAAACAGAGATCATAGCTTAGTAACTTTATTATATCTTAAACCTTCGTCACAGAACCTGCCAAACCATTTGTGAAACAGGTAAAACAGGACTGAGGAGAAGGAACAAATATATTATTAAGAACTGAGAAGTGAATAGAAGGTGAGTAAGTAGAAAAAGTGTTTGCAAACTGATCTAGACTTGCTATGATAAAATTGCAGTTGTGGATGTATCTTCCATTGTTTATAAGGTGATATATTAGCTTTCTAGTTGCCACTGATACCTATTATCACAAATTTCACGGCTTAGAACAACAACAACAAAATTATCTTATAGTCCTGGTGGTCTGAAATCTGAAATGGGTTCTAATGGACCAAAACTAATTGTTGGAAGGGTTGTGCTAGCACAAGAGGCTCTTGGAGAGAATCAGTTTCTTTGCCTTTTTCAGCTTCTAGAACTGCATTCGCTGCATTCCTTGGTCCACAAGAGTGGGGGTGGGAAGTTTCCTCCATCTTCAAAGTTAGCAGCTGAGCATCTTCAAACCTCTCTCTGCTTCCTTGTAACATCAGCTTCTACCCCTCTGATCACTGCTTCCTTCTGTATTTTTGCAGCAATAAATTGCTTTATTATATGTTTAGCCAGCGAATGAATAATTCAGGGAACGGTTTTTCTTTGTGCCTTAGATATCATCATGGAATAATCACACAACTATATGCATTATTATTGAAATGGTAAAAAACAGGTCTTCGTAGGTCTTCGTAGATCCATTTCATAAACACATGACATGGCTATAGCAGAGGCGAAAAATATTTTTAATACAGAAGGAAGGTCCCAGTTACCCTGATTTGATCTTTACAAAGTATATGAATGTATCAAATTATCACATGTATTACCCCAAAAAAGTACATCTATTATGTATCATTCAAAATAAATAATTTTTAAAAAATAACAGATTTACCGATGACAATGTTTGCTAAATAAATAAAAGACTGCTCAATGTATTTTCATAATTATAAAATCACTAGCAGTTACCACAAAATTAACTTCTTCCTGGAGTTAATGACTGGGCATGGATACAACCAAACCCTATATTTATGTGTAGTCAACATAGACTTTATTTTCTTAATAAGTTATTTATTCATCCATACATAAATGTTAAGATATCATTATGAGTTAGCCAAAATATCAATTATGTTAGTATTTTTTAAACAAAATAACTACATTAAAGTAAAAACTTTTCACTTGCTATTCACAAAATAGGGTTATGTAATATTTTACTTTTAAAAATAAAGTAATAATTTTATTATGGCAAAATAGTAAACATTAGGTTTTACCAGCTTTTCTGAAATTCTTAGTTGCTTTTATAAAAAGATTTTATTTTATTTTGCTCAAGGTCTTTTTCTGTATCCTAAGGCTGCAATACAATTTATGAGTTTATTGCCACTTCCTTTGCTACATGGATTATACCACTGAAATTTTTGTAGCTTTAAATCATACAATGTGCAAAGTGTAAAAATGCTACTGATCTTTACCATCTAAAACAACGCCTCCTTCTTATAAGGACCGTGTGACAGCGTGGGGGTTCCCCTGGAAAATTCAGCATAATCTCCTTTTCAAGATCCTTAAAATAATCACATCCACAAAGTCCCTTTTGCCATATGAGGTAATAGTCCCAGGTTCCAGCGATTAGGATGTGTATATCTTTGAAAGCCATTATTCAGCCTACTTCATATGGTCATTGATTTGTACACTTGTTTGCTGAAAAGATAAAGATAAATACATTTTTAAATATTTGTAGAATATAAATATTAATAAATCATGTATTTATTCATTAAACATTTATTAAATTTCCATAACATGGGGATTATACATAGTTTCTTCAGTTGACACAATTGTATTTTTTCTAAATATCTTTCAAACATACTCTTAAAATATAAAAAATATGTAGTAGATAATTTGATACTGATCTGACAGGAAAAAAAAATTACACACTCCTGGGATTTCACATGTGAGATGTAATGTATTTCTTTACATTAGCATTTAGAGTTAATTTGTGTTTCTGATATTAGAAGGCTTAATACCATTTTAATTAAAACTATACAGATCATAAATTTTAATCATTAATTACTACTGAAAGGTATGTGAGTAGCATAGAAATCAACCTCCTGTTCATTTGTTTTGGTCCTACAGCCACCTCAAGTTAAGGAAACACTTGTCACTTTACATTTCTTACAAAGCTGTGCCTAATTCTTGCCACCTTCTTCTCATCTCTCTGGTAAGTGTAGATGTTTCCAGTTATAGTAGAAAAAAGCACAATGCCAAAGTGTTGTCAATAAACATACCGCCTGACACAAGTGTCCTACAACTCAGCAGGAAATAATGGCTAATGAAATTGGTAAGATAGATGGAAACACTTCAAATAGTTTTTCACTGTCATAACCCCCTATGCACTACTTCGGCATTGTTTAATAAATCAGTATATCAAACTTGCAGAGTAACAGGCTTCAAAAGAAAGAGACTTGTCCTTATTTAGGTAAATCCTGAACCTAGGATGTAAATACTGCCTTTTAGTTGAAAATTATACATTTTTAGTTTCTATTTATATGAATTATAAGACTGAATTATAAATAGAACAAGTTTGGCTGTCAGAGGGGAAAAAAGTCTTTCGTAGTAAGACAATAAAAATAATCACCGAAACTGTTTTAGAAACTCAATGATACTGCTACTGAAGAACTGAGAGCATTATTTTAAGTGATTTTTCTTCAATCTGTAAGCAAATACTAAACATTTTAATAACATTAGATATAAATAATGGTATACAGACTATATTATTTCTTGTAGTTTTGATTTACAATTTATGCTTTATTTTGCTGCAATTTATATACAAAATACTGTCTAAAAATTTCTCTTTCGATAGATTCTATTATTAATTGACTTAGCTATTTTGATAAAAGCCTGTGCTTTGACCTGCTAGGCAATATTGTAGCAATATTTGATGAGACAAGTTACCATTAAAGAAATTAAACTGCTGATAATTTTACTTTCTGAAAAAGTGCAAACCGTTATTATTACAATGAGGTTTTTATCAAACTCTCTCAGCACAGAAATGTTCTCTTACTTATAGGTTGTTAGAAATCATTATTATTTGATGCACAATGTATCATAATAATTAGGGGCTATTCGGGTTCAAATCCTGGCCTGGTGCAATTTATTATAAGCTTTGTGACTTCAACAGATCCACTACATTCCTTATGTAAATTTAGACTCTTAATAGTGTCTACCTATCATTGCTGTTGTATTCTCAGGAGAATTTATAAATTAATAAATGTGTGAGACTTTGAAGATTTCAAGTATGCAGTAAATGTTAGTTGATATTACAAGTCAACTGTATTAAATGACAATGGTAGTAATTGTGATAAAGTACTAGATAATTGGTTAAAATATTTCAAAGTAAAAGAAAGTCTCTGATCTCACTTTAAGATGTATTGGGTTATGCCATAATTTCACGGTTTATACAGAAGAAGTGCACAAAAGATTCCTAACATGATAAGCACCCAAAGTATATAATAATTCTTTCTATAAGTCGTAGTAGTCATTGATTTTATGAGACTAGCATAATCTGGATCAAAAACTGATAAAGACAGTGGCCAGATAAAAAATACAGGTCAATCATGAAGTCTTTGCCCATGCCTATGCCCTGAATGGTATTGCCTAGGTTTTCTTCTAGGGATGTTATGGTTTTAGATTTTATGTTTAAATCTTTCATCCATCTTGAGCTAATTTTTGTATAAGGTGTAAGGAAGGAGTCCAGTTTCAGTTTTCTGCATATGGCTAGCCAGTTTTCCTAATACCATTTATTAAATAGGGAATCCTTTCCCCATTGCTTCTTTTTGTCAGGTTTGTCAAAGATCAGATGGTTATAGATGTGTGGCATTATTTCTGAGGCTTCTGTTCTGTTCCATTGGTCTATATATCTGTTTTGTTACCAGTACAATGCTGTTTTGGTTACTATAGCCTTGAATAAAACACCAAAAGCAATGACAACAAAAGCCAAAATTGACAAATGGGATCTAATTAAATTAAAGAGCTTCTGCACAGCAAAATAAACTACCATCAGAGTGAACAGGCAACCTACAGAGTGGGAGAAAATTTTTGCAATCTACCCATCTCACAAAGGGCTAATATCCAGAATCTACAAAGAACTTAAACACGTTTAAAAGAAAAAACAAACCCATAAATAAGTGGGCAGAGGATATAAACAGACATTTCTCAAAAGAAGACATTCATGCACCAACAAACATATGAACAAAAGAAGCTCATCATCACTGTTGTTAGAGAAATGCAAATCAAAACCACAATGAGATACCATCTCATGTCAGTTAGAATGGCAATCATTAAAATGTCAGGAAACAACAGATGCTGAAGAGGATGTGGAGAAATAGGACATTTTTACACTGTTGGTGGGAGTGTAAATTAGTTCAACTATTGTGGAAGACAGTGTGGTGATTCCTCAAGGATGTAGAACCAGAAATATCATTTGACCCAGCAATCCCATTACTGGGTATATACCCAAAGGATTATAAATCGCTCTACTATAAAGACACATGCACAGCGTTTACTGCAACACTATTCACAATTTTACTGCAACACTATTCACAATAGCAAAGACTTGAAACCAACCCAAATGCCCATCAATGATAGACTGGATAAAGAAAATGTGGCATGTATACACCATGGAATACTATGCAGCCATTAAAAAGGATGAGTTTATGTCCTTTGCAAGGATATGGATGAAGCTATAAACCATCATTCTCAGCAAACTAACACAGGAACAGAAAACCAAACACTGCATGTTCTCACTCATAAGTGGGAGTTAAACAATGAGAACACATGGACACAGGGAGGGGAATATCACACACCAGGGCTGTTGGGGGGTGGGGGACTAGGGGAGGGATAGCATTATGAGAAGTAACTAATGTAGGTGACGGGTTGATGGGTGCAGAAAACTACCATGGCTCATGTATACCTGTGTAACAAACTTGCAGGTTCTGTACATGTATTCCAGAACTTAAAATATAATAATAATAATAATAATACATGTCAATGTACCTGTGAAGCTGAGCCAAGTTTCTAATTAGATTATTAACTAAATGATTCCAGTATTGTACTAAAATAATAAATCATAATAAGAACCATTTGTCCCAGGAACAAATGGGTAGTTTGTCATAAGAAAATATATCCCTATAAGGTGCCACACACACACAAAAAAGTTGAATTCCTACGTATTTTATTCTCTTTGAAGCAATTGTGAATGGGAGTTCACTCATGATTTGGCTGTCTGTCTGTTATTGGTGTATAAGAATGCTTGTGATTGTTCCACATTGATTTTGTATCCTGAGACTTTGCTGAAGTTGCTCATCAGCTTAAGGAGATTTTGGGCTGAGACGATGGAGTTTTCTAAATATACAATCATGTCATCTGCAAACAGGGACAATTTGACTTCCTCTTTTCCTAATTGAATACCCTGTATTTATTTCTCCCGCCTGATTGCCCTGACTAGAACTTCCAACACTATGTGGAATAGGAGTGGTGAGAGAGGGCATCTCTGCATTAGTACAAAGCATTGGATTGTATTCAGCAACTATTCATTTTGAAAATCTTAGGGAAAGAATAAGCCATATTTTCTCAATCTGATAAAGGTTATCTACAAAAACTTACAAATTGTGTAATTCTACATAAGGTAAGAAGCTTAAAAGAATTCTACTTAGAGTTGAAAACAAAATAAAGATTAATCTCTTCAGGGGTAACATTCAAAATGTTTAAAAACGTGTCCAAAATAAATGCCAACCCATCAGAATGCAGAACAGTTTCATAGACTGTACCAGCTGATTACTAATTTGCTACAAGGTGTTGAAGATCTAGCCAAGGCAATGATATAAAATAATGAATGCTATGATAATTTTACATAGAAAACGTAACACAAGCCACAATTTATTAGAAATACTGAGTTCACCTAGGTAGTCAGGGATATAATGAAGGGGAAAATCAGTGCAAATATTTTCTATTTGTGTTTACAAGAAAATAAAATAGTATTTTCCACGGCTACAAAAAGTATAAACTAAACAGTAACCTAAAACTGAATAAAATCTTTATGAAAATATGTAAGGATATAAAATAAAAATATAGTGACATATACAAATATAATGACTTAACATTATAAAGATATCAATTACCATTCATCTGAACAAAATCTTTAAGACAAACTCAAGGAATACATATAAACATAGTAATAAGATCTGATTTTATATCCACCAGAAGGTCAATAAACTACATTTAATGACATAAATTTTTGTTGAGATTGTGGAAAAACTAGGCCTCATGCATTGCTTGTAGAAATGTAAATTTTTATGGTCATTCTAGACCACATTTAGGAAATGTTTTAAATTTTCCAACAATTCCACTTCTGGTAATGCCTAGAAGAATCATTTGCAAATCTACAAAAAGACATTTACAAAGATATTCATTTTAGCGTTGATTGAAATAGCAAGAATTTGAGACAGCTTAAATGCCTTTCAATTGAAAAATAGATGAGTAAAATGTGGTATAAGCAAATGTTAGAACCAAGTAAAGCAGTCAGAAATAATGAATTGAATTTACATTTATTTTCATGGGCAGAACTCAGAAATAGACAGTTCAGTGAAGAACAATAAGGAAGAAGCACATGAAGCTACGTAACTCAACATTATGTATGTAAATTTTAAAAAATGTACCTTTGAGGTTGAGATTGGGGAAGGCTTTAGCCTATTAATAAGTAAATAGGAAGATAAAATTTTATTAATTAAGGAAAATGAAAGCAGAAAATGTTTGCGTGTTATGGACTGCAGATTTAGACTAATACAACTGTGTGTTACTGACTTAAAAACAAACTTGAGCCTGGAGCGGTGGCTCACGCCTATAATTCCAGCACTTTGAGAGGCCGACGCAGGCGGATCACAAGTTCAGAATTTCGAGACCAGTCTGGCCAACATGGTGAAACCCCATCTCTACTAAAAATGCAAAAATTAGCTGGTCGTGGTGGCGCGCATCTGTAATCCCAGCTACTCAGGAGACTGAGGCAGGAGAATCACTTGAAGTCCAGAGGCGGACGTTGCAGTGAGCCGATATCGTGCGCCACTGCACTCCAGCCTGGGTGACAGGGCGAGACTCCTCTCACAACAAACAAACAAACTAACAAACAAAAACCGAAACAAAAAACTTGATAACTTATACTCTTACTCAACTCCTGTCAGTAACCCTAGTTGAACTTTCAACTAGAGATTCTTACGGAGAGTATTAATCTAATACAACAAATTAAGGCATGGTTTAATTCTAAGGACCAACAATTATATCAAAATATTATCACATAAATCTTTCAAATATTTTGCAGGGCTATAAGGAGAAATAAATTATCTAACATTTTAATAGTGGCTCAAATTTCCATTTAACTTTCTGTGTATAAAATATACAAGAATAGTGCATCTCTATTTGAGATGTTCAGCTATCAGTCTACGCTGTAAGCATTTATTCTTGTAATTTTTAGTTTTTATTAAAACAAAGAACGATTAGAAAAGATAAGACTAAACTTAGTTATCTAGATAACATAGATAAACTTAGTTATCTAGAAAATTTGCCATATAGTACACTATCTCATATTTGATAAATCTTATCAGATAGGCATATGGAGACTTAATTGTTTTATATGTGCTATATGTTTTGCCTGAATTTAATATCCTCAAAATAAGCTTACCATAAGTGTGTCTTGAGACTTTTCTTACTATTATCTCACAAACTTTAAAACACCCTGCATTTGACACATAGACCAAAGTCTTTTCTATTAAAATTGGTTAAAATCTCATATGTGGGTGTTTTTGCATGTGTTAGTGTGTGTGTAAGGTGTGGTTCTATAGATTGATGTGTAAATAGATAGGTACGTAGATAATAGATGATGTAAGCTAAAGTTCTGAAAACATTATACGTTTCAGAGAACTTTAGCTTTTTCCTAAAACTGATAATGCACCTAATCTAAGATTAAAGAATAAAATATTCCAAATTCAAGAACATGAAAGAGGCATTACCCCACACACAATGGAAAACTTCAGTGGCAGGTTTAGATGGCTGATTATTTTAAAGGAAACAAAAAGACTGTGCGAATCTAGAATCCTGAACACTGACTTTGATGCATATAAACAATCCAAAAGGTAGAAAATAAATCACCATCAAAAATATGTATCCCAAGCATTTGAATTCTCCAAAATATTATATCATTACTTATAACGTGAAAACATGTTAAAAATAAAATTACTCCTTATTTAGGAGAGTGTGTTTCACAGCACAGACTAAAAAGAAATTTCTCTTGTGTGCCTACCCATTTACGGCACTCTATGGATCTCTCGCCTGGATCTATGTGAAGTCAACAATAATTGTTATTCTAAAACTCTGAGAGCAGCAAACTTGGCTAAGGCAGATGGTGCTATAGCCAAAACCTGCGGCATCACTGCCATCAATGTCATTTTTCCTGGCTCTTAGAAATATGAGGAAAAGCATAGAAAGAACTGTTAAAAATGCTTGAATATTCCCTTGTAGATGACAACTCTGTAGATCATCTAGCCAACACAGAGATGCAAAAATTGAGCACAGATGTGCAAAAGGTGCATCTATCATTATGTATCTAATTTCCCATAAATTCAAGGAAGTCAGATTGGATTTCAGAAAATCAGTACTGATCAAGAGTTGGGTCAGTGTCTTAATTTGGGGGACCCCAGAACCAGACCCTGACTCAATGATTTGATTGCAAGTAGTTATTTTGTAGGATATTCCAGGAAACTTCCGTATGGGAATAGCGAAGTAAGAGGAATGGGAATTGTATTAGTTTCTTAGAGCTGCTGCAACAAGTTTCCCCAACTTTGATGGTTTAAAACAGCAGAAACTTATTTTGTCACATTCAGAAGCCCAAAAGTCTGAAATCAAGGTGTCAGTAGGGATATGCTCACTCCAAAGGCTTTAGGAGAAAATCCATCTTCATCTCTTTCAGGTTCTGGTTGATATTGATATTCTTTGGTTTGTGGCAATATAACCTCAGTTTCTCATTTCTCTCATTCATAGGTCTTTCCTCCCTGTGTCTCTGGTCACCCTTTCCTGTCTCTTGTAAGGACACTCTCATTAGATTTAGGGTCCATCCTAAATGAGTTTGATCTCATTGCAAAATATTTATCTAATGACTTTTTGTTTGGTTGGTTGTTTTTTCTTTTTTTTTCTTTTTCTTTTCTTTTTTTTTTTTTTGAGACGGAGTCTCACTCTGTCACCCAGGCTGGATTGCAGTGGTGCGATCTCAGCTCACTGCGAGCTCTGCTTCCCAGGTTCACACCATTCTCCTGCCTCAGCCTCCTGAGTAGCTGGGACTACAGACGCCTGCCACCACGCGCCCGGGTAATGTTTTGTGGTTTTTTTTTTGTTTTTTTTTTTTAGTAGAGACGAGGTTTCACCGTGTTAGCCAGGATGGTCTCGAACTCCTGACCTCGTGATCTGCCCACCTTGGCCTCTCAAAGTACTGGGATTACAGGGGTGAGCCACCACGCCCGGCCTGTTTTTTCTTTTTCTTTTCTTATTGATTTACTACATTTTTACTTTCTTCTCCACACGGATGGTTCTATATTTATCTAATTACAGCTATGAAACTCTATTTAAAAACAGGATCACATTCTGAGTTTCTTGATGGCTATGAATTTTGGTGGAACACTGTTAAATCCACCACAAAAGGGTAGCCAATTAAGTATGAGCTATTATGCAAGCTACCCATCTACTCAATGCCAATGGCACATTCCGGAAACCCGTGGAAAACTGGAACCTCTGAGTTATATTCCATATCCCAAAAGGCAGGAAATTGGCATTAACTTCTGCCAGTATTCAGTTTAGCCTTCTGAAAGTGGGGGAAAGGTGACTACTGGGGATGAAGAAGAGGAGGCATGTTGGATATGGCTGCTGTCCACGTTCAATGCTGAGTAGGTTCCAACTACCAAAGAAAGCTTCATGGCAATGAAATGCAAATGTTGGTAACTGAAAGTCCTGTGAACACTACAATGATAAGACAATTACAATTACAATGAGGTAATATGGACCCAGCACCAACAGCTTCTGCTGCAGACAGCTAATCACACAAGTATGATTTCCATCCATCACAACGTTTACTTCTTGTAGAGAAAAGGCTTTCAAAAAATGTCATTAAATAAATTGGCTGGTCAATGCACAAAAATCGATACGGAAATAATATATGACAGAAAAAGCCAATCTTATTTTTAAAATTGACTTTACAAAGATCACTTTATAAGAATGGGTGATAAAAATGGTAAAAGCTGTAGTTACCAACATCCTTGGTTTTAGACTAAGAACACTTGGGCATGTTTGAATTAGAGTAGTGACTTAGAGTGGGAAGAAACGCTGTTCCTGTGTTCCTTCGTACACACACAAGAAGTACAGCACTGAGCCACTTTTAGTAAGGAGAGTAGGCCATATCTAACAAGAGTATTAAGTCAGACAAAATATATAGAACTCCTGACTCACAGAGATACTTTCTTATATGTGAATCCAAACATTGAAGTAGTTATTTGTGTTGTTCCTTTTTACTTATTTATTTTTTAAATTTTTTTATTTTTTATTTTTCTATTTTTTTATTATTATACTTTAAGTTCTAGGGTACACATGCATAACGTGCAGGTTTGTTACATATGTATACTTGTGCCATGTTGGTGTGCTGCACCCATCAACTCATCAGAACCCATCAACTCGTCCTTTACATCAGGTATCAGGCTATCGCAAGAACAGAAAACCAAACACCGCATGTTCTCACTCATAGGTGGGAACTGAACAATGAGATCACTTGGACTCAGGAAGGGGAACATCACACACTGGGGCCTATTATGGGGGGGGGAGGGGGGAGGGATTGCATTGGGAGTTATACCTGATGTAAAGGACAAGTTGATGGGTGTTGTTCCTTTTTAAATGACAGGACAAGTTCTCATGTCCCAGAATTACAACTATAATAGGGAGCAAAGCATATTCTTGGAAACCTAAGTTACTGTAACTCAAAAAGCCCTTTGCTCATAGATGACTTGTGATAAATGTGAATTAATGCCAATTGAAATTCATCCAGAATATGTAGTATAGCATGACATTCAGGCATCTTGTGAATTTATATACCAGCTAAAATACAAATTTTAACTAGTCAGCTTTCAGTTCGGAGAAATAATTTGCATTCTTTTCCTGCCATTCTTCCTTCTTTTGGAAAAAGCACCCTGAATTCTGAACATCCATTGGAAAAATATTACCATCAATTTTGGGATGGTTTCACCATCATCTGCTCAAAAGTTGGAAATTAGTAAGCAAAACACCTTGCCAGGAAGCAAACTGAGTCACCTAAGCAAATGTGATTGATTTGAGGCTTTAAACGTAACCCAGATTTGCCTATCAGTGTGTATAAACCCATCTTCCTATATGTAATGATTGGTTTATGGATGGTAACATAAGGCAAGTCGGCCCAAACAAAATGAACCACAGTGCATGTTTTAATGATTAGGAAAATACCTTATTGGTAGCTGTGATGATTAATCTTATGTGTCAACTTTACTGGCCCACAAATTGCCAGACATTTGACCAGGCATTATTCTCTATGTGTCTCTGAGGGTGTTCCTGGATGAGATTAACACCTGATTCAGTGACTGAGTGAAGCCAATTACATTCCCTAAAGTATGTGAGCCTCACCTAGTCAGTTGAGGGCTTGAACAGATTAAAAAAAGCTGACTTTCCCCAGAGATTAAGAGGGAACTCTTCCTGCCTAACTGCCTTGAGCCAGTACATCAATCTCTCCTTGCCTTTGGACTTAAACTGAAACATTGGCAGCGTCTGGATCTTCAGCCTGCCAAAATTTGGACTGGAAAAATCCCATCAGTTCTTCTGGTTCTCAGGTGGTTTGGATTTGGACTAAAACTTCGTGACTGGTTCTCTTATGTGCCCAGCTTGCTGACTGCAGATATTGGGGCATGTTAACTTCATTTATCAGGTAACCTACTTTCTTTTAATAAACCCTATTTTTCTCTTGCCTAAGAGAACCCTAAGATAGATTTTGGTACTAAGAAGTGGGGTGCTGTTGTAAAAAATACCTAAAAGTGTGGGAATGACTTTGAAACTGGGTGATGGATGGATAGAGGCTGATAGAGCTTCAAGATGCATACTAGAAAAGTAGATAATGATGTCAAGAGATTTTTTGTCAAAATTCAGACATTATTGACATTTCTGGTGAGGTATTAATTGAAAATGCAGAATAGGTTATTGGAAACTGGAAGAAAGGCAATCCTTATAATAAAGTGGCAAATAACTAAACTCAATTGTATACAAGCATTTTGTGCAAGATAGAAGCTGTGAGTCAAGGAATTTGATATTAACTAAGGAGATTCCTAAGCAAAGTGTTGGAGGTGCAGCCTGGTTGCTTATAGTAACATTTTTCTGAAAGATGAATTGAAGAAGAAATTATTAAGCAAAATGAAACCATGACTTAAGATTTGGAAAATTCTTTGCCTATCTGTATTGCAAAAAACTAGAAAGTGTGTTCTGAATAGAACATTAAAAGTTTGATAAGGAGATTAGTATGAGTGTGAACTAGGAATTTAATCAGCCCCTATGTAGAAGCCAGGAATACAGATGGATACTAGTAGGAACACTGCCAGCTGGGAGTGAAGGAAACAGATAAGTAGGACTTTATGAAAAAAAGGCTGCTAGCATGTGTTAGCCTTTAAGAAAAGGTAGGAAGAATCACCACATAATTCAGAGATCATCAGGGCTGCCATCCCCAGGACAGGACCAGGGATAAGGTTGCTTCCTGCTTGATTTCAAAGAGCGGGGCCCTCACAGGAAGCTGGGGAAGATGGGCCACTCCTCAGCAGCAGGTGGGGGTGCTGCTACCCCATTGCCCTGGAGGACAGAACATTGAGCCAAAGAAGATTCTTCCTGAGCCATAAGAGCTGACAAAATTTGGTTTGCTAAGTTTTGGACTTGCTTGTGATACATCACCCCATCCTTTATTCCTAGTTCTCAGCTTTGGAATAGGAATATCTATTCAAACCTATCCACCATTGTAGTTTGGAAGCACAAAAGTTGTCCGGTTTCATAGGTTTATAGCTGGGGAGGAATTTTGCCTTGGGATGAATTGTCCTCCTATCTCACCTACTTATATCTGATTTAAATGATATTTAGATGAGACTTTGAACTTTATATTTTAGAGTTGATACTGGAAAGAGTTGTTGTGAGGATATAAGAATGGAAGAAATATATTTGTATATAAGAAGGATATGAACTTGAAGGGGTAGGGACAGAATGGTATGAACTGAATGCTTGTATTCCTCCAAAAATCCATATATCTAAGCCTTAAGCTCCAGTGGGACAGTATTTGGAGATAGGACCTATAAGGATGTGATAAAAGTTAAATGAGGTCTTAAGGGTGGCACCCTAACATAATAGGGAAGATATCCTTTTAGAAAATGAAGAGGCAGGGAATGGTGGCTCACCCCTGTAATCTCAGCACTTTGAGAGGCTGAGGTGGGCACATTACGAGGTCAGGAGATCAAGACCAACCTGGCTAACACGGTGAAACCTCATCTCTACTAAAAATACAAAAAATTAGCCAGACATGGTGGTGCGTGCCTGTAGTCCCAGCTATTCGGGAGGCTGAGGCAGGAGAATCACTTGAACTCAGGAGGCGGAGGTTGCAGTGAGCCATGATCTCACCATTGTACTCCAGCCTTGCAACTGAGTAAGATTCCGTCTCAGAACAAACAAGCTAACAAATAAATAGATGAAAGAAAAGGAAGAGGCACCAGAGCTCTCTCCCTCTCTCCACCATGTGAGGACATAGAGAGGAGGTGGCCATCTGCAAGCAGGAAAGAGAGCCCTCACCAGAAACCAACCATACTGACACCTTCCATCATATTCTCTCTGCTCTCAGGGCCTCTCTAGCCTGGTCTATGAAAACAAATCTCCACCAGTCATAATAAATCCATAATACATATAGTATAGTATCCATAGTATTATCCACAATAGTGTGGATGCTGTACATCCATACCATTACACACATGTAAATTATGCAACTTGTATTTATTACATCCATACTATTACACACATGTAAATTATGCAACTTGTATTTATTACACCCATACTATTACACACATGTAAATTATGCAACTTGTATTTATTTTTAAAATAATTTGAAACAGCAAAAAACAGCAATTAATAGAATATACTGGTTGGAAAATGCAAAAAGTATTATAAATCAATAGTTAGTTTTATAGTTTAATATGTTTTAAAAGTCATAAATATTATAGTGACTGTTTCAAAAGTTTTAAAATTAGCTTATGGATTAGTACTATCCATACTTCAAAATCCAAGCAGATTTTGAAATTTTATTTTCCCTCACATACTATTTCATGCATACCAGAAAGTGGAGCAGTACAATTTGTGACAACTTTGCCTAAGAAGCTTTGTAAGAAGCTTCTTCAAATTGGGAAAAATGAATATAAAATGCAATAACTTTAGTTTCTAACCAGGGGTACACTCTCAAGGATGGTGCCATTCTACATCAACTATAATAGTTAACCCATATGACCAACAGTCCATTATTAGATATAATGTTAATTTTCCTACAAACTTCTCAGTTTTCAACAGAACCTAATCTTGCCAATTTAAGAAAAAAATTATTAAAGAATATTTAGGAGCTTACTAAATTTCTGGGAAATATAGAGTCAACCTTGGCTCTTAAACAGCCAAGATCAAAGTTCAAACCATACCTACAATGGCTGTAGCTATGTCACTACTACTCATAGTCCTTAGCACAGACTTCATATGTCTCCCTGGACACCTGAGTGCCTGCCACGGTTTCCGAAAATCGGTGTTTCCCCCAACATTGCCAGGAGAGGAAGTCCACACAACGTCTGCTTCTTGCTTTGTTCTGAAAAGTTCTAATGTGGACCTATTACAGCATATGTCACATGCCTATGCCAGTGCCACAAGGCAGATTGAGATAGAGCAGAAATG
The DNA here is from genome assembly GCF_000951045.1 of Mandrillus leucophaeus. Lineage (NCBI taxonomy): Eukaryota > Metazoa > Chordata > Mammalia > Primates > Cercopithecidae > Mandrillus > Mandrillus leucophaeus. Next base: position 492,004 of record NW_012105575.1, read on the forward strand.
CATACATAAAAGTGAATGTACCTCAAAATGGAGAGTAGATCTAGGTTTGCCATCCCCAAATATAGGCAAGTATTTTGCTCAGTGAGCTTAAAGAGGGTCTGAATTGTGGAAAAAAACATTTATTCTCTTATCATGAATACAACTGTCTAGGAAGTGAAAAATATTTTATATTATGATTAAGGGTGTTAAATAAATGACCCGAAAATCTTAGAGTAGTGTTATTCTTAATAATACTACCTATTTTTAAGAATTGCTTTATACCAAATTAGAATTTTTCTAGATTTTGCATTTTGACCCCACAAAAAACTTGAGCAATAGAATGAAAATAAATATAGAAATATAATTTCCTCTTCACTACGGAGTAAATTACAATCTTTCAATAGAGGCCTGCTCGAATAAACATACACATACATCTGAATAATGAATGATAAGTTGCTGGAAACAAATTCTTTTGAATCATGAAATGACTTCCTCATGCCTCATAGTTACTTATTATAATTTTGATTATTTACGTTACAGTAGAAGGGCTGTAATCTATTGAGATCACTATAAACAGCTTCAGGGCTTCTGATAAGATCACCCAAATGGATTATCCATTATACATTAGGTGAAATAAATTATCTAAGAGGAATAATCGAGAGTCCTTCAAGGTAAATTTCTTCCATATTAATCCAAACAGGTTTTAAAAATTTATTTTTCCTCACAACATTAGAATCTGACTTTTATCATGTTCCCTTCTCCCCAAAATACATAAAAATTGACAATATCTCATATCAGAGATGAAACATACTCCCATACTGCAGTTCTTGAAGTCTCTAAAATTGATCAACAATCTTCTAGCAATGTAATTATACAACATGTATTTATTTTTAAAACTAATTTGAAACAGTAATTAATACAGTATACTGACTGGAAAATACAAATGGTATTATAAATCAATATTTTATATGTTTTAAAAGTCATAAATATTATAATGACAGTTTCAGAAGTTTTAAAATTAGCTTATGTGTCTCTCTTCACAAATAATTAAGAAAAAACTATATGCACATATTTTTGTACAAGTTTATATTATTTGGACATTTCCCAGGTACAGTTTTTCATTTGTACTGATTATCTGCCTGACATTAAAATACACTTTGAGCAGCAAATTTTTACAAGCCATTGATAATTAAACAGGAATCATTCCTTGTGATATGGGACTCTGAATATGTTTAAGATGCAAGGGAAAGCCTTTAATTAACTCCTTATAAATTTATGATGTGACAAGATATTGTCTGTTGCTTTTTCACAGGAGACCTCCCAGAGCCATGAGAGGCCCAGCTCGAGCTATTAGTTACCTTTCAGTGGCAGTAGAGCTACTAGAGAATTGAATAGACCCCACCATATCATGCTGCACATAAGAACAACTGCATAAAAAATTAATCACTCTAGTTCCACATGTGAAATGTTACAAAAGAGGAAGTCAAAGAGGAAGGGGAAGAAACACCACCACGGGGTGCCCCACATTAGCATCAACAAACCACTCTTAATGACCAAAGCAAAATGTGGTGGCCCAAGTCCCACATGCTTATAATTTTCAAACTTTGCTCATGGTTAAATAATGACCTAGCCACGGTGGGATGCTCTGATATAAAAGCAAAATGCTCTGTCCTAACAGGGAAAGGAAAACAGCCCTAGTGCCAATATGACGGTTGAAAGAATTCATCAAAAACAAAGTGAAATGCCAAACTGAGCACAGTCAGTTATGCATGCTATTCTTCTTCAAATTAAATATTAATGTTAATATTTCCATTTTAATCCAATATATCTGAAACAATCCATACAAAAATCAAAAGGATTGTTATTGTCCCCAATTATAGTTGAGTAAATTTGCCCAAGGTGGGAATTCTGGGATTGAACCCAGATTTTTCCAAGTCCAAGGTATCAGTTTCTAGAACACTTAGCTATATCTTTCTTTTCTTCACCATGAAAGTTTAATACCATTTTGGCCTTATAAAATTATGCTTGCTTTAAATGAATATTATTACAAAGTGTTTGCAAGCACTTCTGAAAGAATGAGTAGTGAAATTATATTTTATTATTATTATTATACACCAACAATGGGAAGAAGAAAAGAAAGAATACAGATTTTTAATTAAACCAATCCAAAAACCAAATTTGTTATCAAATTATTCTAAGCCTGTTTTGACAGTACGCATTTTTATGCTCCAATGCTCATTCATAAAATCTTTCTCAGGTGAAACTGTTACTATAAAGAAGAAAAACAGGAAAACTTTTGAGTTGATAATCAGTCTCCAAAAACATATTGAAGCCATACCTGTTCCGAGTTGCCATCCTAAACTCTGGATGAATTTTCAAAGGCCATTGAAGAGGAAATAAATTAGTTAATATAAATAGTACCGCATGTGTAAAGATGTATTTACAGACACATTTATGTACACAATATGAATTGAAGTTGGAATAAGAGACTGTGGGGAGATGACAAGAAGGGATGTTACTCAGCGTGTGTAAGAATCCTGCTGGTGACTGACAGTTGACTTGTTTTGGCAAGGCTTAATGGAATAAGTAAGGAAAGTTCCTTCAGGTCACAAAACTATCAAACTTAAACCTCCCTTATTGGAGTTGAGCTGCTGCTTTTCTGAGACTACAGTACTGCCACTGCTAGATTATTGACTCGACCTACCTAGATCCTAAAAAATAGATCCTTAGCTAAACGCTTCACTTCATTTAAGTTGAAGGTTATGTTTGGAGGAATTGAAGCAAATATTGTTTTACTTAATGGGGTTTTTAAAAAGAGACCAATAGTTCTACAAATTCACAGAGAGTATTTCACTGCCCACAGCATATCTACTGGTCTAATAACAATAAAACCACCTACACTTAGTAGGTATTTTCTACTTGGAAAGCACTGTTCTAAAAGTTTTATATAAATTAACTCATTGGAATACTAGTATTTTTTAAATGACCTGCCCAAGGTCAGGCAAACAAATATTAGCAGTAATCAGAGCTCAGGCAGCCATCTGCCTTTAGGTTGCACTTTTAACCACTGCACTATAGAATCTTCTCTAGGGATTTCTTTTATATTTAGTTGTGCTTCTTTCTCTCAAGTTACTTAACTCTCTGTCTAGATGGCAGAGTGATAATTAACAACTATATATGGGTATTTTTTAAATATAAAATAATTTTTAGTAATTTATGTTGGCAAAAAGTAAGGGTTGCTTAGGAAAAGTAGGGCTTCTAAATAAGAGAAAAAATTAGGGTGAAATTAGAAAATATAGACCTGAAATCATAATTGATGAAACAAGCAGCAAATTCAAACTACATTAAAGTAAATTTATTTTAAAAATAATTGTTTAGATACCAGTTCAAAGTTGAGGAGATGGCGGCTCCAAAAGGAGAAAAAAAGTGCTGCTGTGCTGAGGCCAAATGATTCATTAGTAATGAGACACACATATGGTGATTTATAATTGACGGAAGAGTGTATCTTGACTGGGTGTGACACTATGAAGTCGGAGAATGCTATTTTTCAAGAAGAACAACTAAGATTCCCTAAATATATTTTGGCACAAACAGTGAGTTTTACGTTTGGAAACAGTGCCAAGACGTTTTAAAGAAAAGAAATTCTGTTTTAGGGCTTCAGGAATGAAAAGCTCAACTGATATTTGTTTGTATTTTTAAATGTGGAAAGTTTGCATTGAAATTTGATACCTGCTTTCCACACTGGTATCAAAATGTACTTTATACAGCATTAAATATAATTGTGGACCATATGAAATTATATTCAACCAAGTTGATTTATAAAAAATGGCCATTTTCAGATGTTGCAGTGAGCCAAGAACACGCCACTGCACTCCAGCCTGGGCGACAGAGTGAGTCTCTGTCTCAAGAAAGAAAAAGACCATTTATATATTTCAACCTAATATATGTCACATGATTCTTGTCAGATCATGTAATACAGACACATATTGACATTGAAATTAAATTAAAATTAGACTACATTTCGTTGTTTTTTCTTATTTCTTAATAATCTAAGTCTTAAAAATTGAGTAATACTTCAACCATGTGGTTGTACGCTTATCATGCTCAATTGATTTTAGCCATTATCACCAATAAGCTGTGTTCATAATGATTCAAGCACAACAGGAATGTATTTCTTGCTTACAAGGCATGCAGTGAAGTTGTTCCTGGTTTGCGGGCAGCTTTTCATCAATGAAATACTCATGAACCCAGGCAACTTCGTCTTCCGTTCTGCTGCTACCAAGGCCTCCTCATCGTTTGGCAGCCTCTCACCAGAAAAGATTACTGAATAGCATGCTACTCAACAGCACTGGCTTGGAAGGAATCCATCTCAGAGTTGCTCAATTCCATTGATGAGAACTAGATACACAGCCACATCCAAAAGTAAAGAAGCTGGGAAATACAATCTATACAAATGCCTTGAAAGAGAAAATAGTCCCTGGAGGGCAGCCAGGATAATCTGCCACATTACCATGTAGAAAAATTAGACATCTGATCTACAGTGTGGCATATCTTTTTTAAAACATTACCAAAAGTAAATAAATGGTTTTTTAAAACATTACCAAAAGTAAATAAATGGTCTTCACTGAGAATTATTAGAAGTTCCATGCTCACATTGTCATTTATATTTCATTACTCTATCGTCTTAACTCAGTAAGTAAATTTGTTCTCTCTTCAACACCATGTACAAGAAATGATTATTACCACTGTGTTTTGCCAATGCATTTCAATGGCCAAATTGTAACATGTAAAATTTGTTTAAGTAACATTTAAATATAAGATAAATACCTTACCATTTTATAAAGAGAGTGAACTTAAGGACATGTAACTAAGGTAACACTTCTAAGTATTTTTTTCTTGTTTATAATCATCATTTCATAATAAACAGATACAGATCTGAAATGGAATATATAACATGTAGCAACACTTGTCAATCTCAAGGGCAAATTAAGAACACCAGATGATGAAAAAATCAGTCATAAAACAAAAACCCAGAAAAGTTTAACAGAAAGTAATTTAATATGTATAACTAGTATATTTAAATAAAAAAATTTAAATCTAAAAGTAAGTTTAGTCCTCGCTCCACTTTCTACCTGTACTGAGTGCAATAACTACACCCTTATTTTATGTGTAAGCACACAAGTATACCAACATTCCTCAAATCTTTTTTAATATTTTCATTTTCCATTTTCCACGCTCTTCACTGCTGCATCAAAACTCCAGACAACATTCATCTCATAAAAACAAGTTGTTGCAAGTTATACATATACACATATGTATACATATACATACATATATTTAAGAATATATCTATCCCTTCCCTTCTGTCCTAGCACTTTTGCTTTTGTTTGTTGTAGCTTTTTTCTTTTGCTTTGAACTAGGACCAGTTGTTTTTACTTCTTGTGGTTAAATTGTTTCTTCTCCTTTCACCCACTCTCTCATTTTCAGCATTTAATGGAGATGAATAGATAGCACAAGATGTGGTTTCCATTTATACATTTTCATCTCGCAGGAAGTGACACAACAAGTAACAGATGATATAACTCAGGTGTTTTATATCCTGATGCATCAATACTTACCTTTCTCTCTGTCTCTTCTGGGAATGGGAATGACAACCAGAGAAGTGAATAGTTAAAGGCAAAGAAAGGAAATTACAGAGTTTGTAAAAAGGCATAGGTAATTCACAAATTATATTCTAACTTGTGAGCGTTTTGAAGACAGAGGCGAAAGTTTTGTCAACGTTCCCCCTGGATCTAGTATACCATAACTTAGAAGGCATATAATATTCTATATTAAATAAATGAATGGTCTTATTCTGCATGATTAGTATTTAAGTGATAATAGAGTATTGAAAAGGAATTATCTCATATATGTATTTTATCAGCTTCATTTTTTATCAGTTAATTATATTCCAAAATATATACAACACTGTAAAAGATAATATGTAAACATTTATTATGTTTTTTACCTTTTAAAAATTATTATTATAAATATTTTAGATCCTCTAAGTAAGAAGCTATACATTCTATTAAGTGAATATTGTGAATACATTTGACTTAGTTGGAATTTACAGAAATGATTTTGCAAGAAGGTTCTAGTTTAGGGAAGCACTTCTTAACAAAGTGTTTTGTTTGTTTGTTTGTTTGTTTGTTTGTTTTTGAGGCGGAATCTTGCTCTGTCACCCATGCTGGAGTACAGTGTCATGATCTCAGTTCACTGCAGCCTCTGTCTCCCGAGTTCAAGTAATTCTCCTGCCTCAGCCTCCCAAGTAACTGGGACTACAGGCGTGTGCCACCATGCCCTGCTAATTCTTGTATTTTTAGTAGCGATGGGGTTTCCCCATATTGGCCAGACTGGCCTCAAACTCCTGACCTCAGGTGATCCACCCTCCTCGGTCTCCCAAAGTGCTGGGATTACAGGCGTGAGCCACCACGCCCAGCCCCTGATTCTTGCAACAAATTGTTTTCTTAATCAAGTAATATTTTTCTACAAATGAATCAATTAGTCTAGCCATTGTGCATGTTTTGGGGAAAATAAAAATATATTTTTAAGAGTTTAAATAATTACGGTTAAAGACTCGCAAACTAGAATTTAAGCACAAAGAAGTCATTCAGGACATTAAGTCACTGATCTTTAGAAAGAGGAACCAAACTCGCCTGTACATATGTAAGTGTGTGTGTGTGTGTGTGTGTGTGTGTGCGCGCGCGCATATTTTATTCTATTACTATCTTAAAGAATTTCATCTGCTCATTGTCCCATTATGATAGGGATTCTACCGTAGCCTGGTCCTGCATTCAACCTTCTTCAGATGTGTATAGCACTCTTTATCACACTGAGAATTCTCCGTAGATGTATGAAAATACATGAGAAGTGGTGTTATATGAATATTTTCATTAAGAACTGTTGTCAGTTGCACAAATCTATCTTTGTTTCTTACCATTGGAAAGAATTTCATTCTCTTTCTCATAGTCTTCACCAATCTCTATCAATAATGGAATTAAGAAGTACTTTCTCCAGAAACTGTAATATCATATTATAATGAAATGATCATATAAAATATATGTATATATACATATGTGAGTGTAATATATGTACATGTGCACATATGTACATATGAGTATAAATACATTCTCAACACTTAATTTCTTATTCCTTTTTCACTTCTAACTCAAAGTTTTTGAAATGGTTTAATATTCTGTTTTTTTCTTCCCCAAGCTCTTCAAATTAGTCCAAATTGTCTCACACATAAATAACATTCACCTTGTGAAAAAAAAGTTGCTGGAGGATGTATATTTTATTGTTAAGACCAATTCCTTCCCTGTTCTCCTAGCACTTTTTTTGTTGTTTGGTTTTACTGTTCATCTTAACAAAAGACAGTCTGCTCGTGGAAAGAGTCTTCCCATTTTAATAGAAATTAATTTCACCTGAAGATAAATCTTTTTTTCACTGCAAATTGATGAAATGTCAGAATTTTTTTTTAGTGGAATGAATGAACTAACTATATCAGATGCACAATGCATTTATTCCCGCCTCAGCAGACTGGGATTTTGCTTTCTTTTCTATTTCTCTGTATGAAATGTAGATAAGAATGGCTGTAATAGAGCCTGGGCAAAAAATCAAAGTGGTTGCCAAAACACATGTCTGTCCAACGCACAAGGGAGATGATAGCCTTTATCTTGAAACTCCCCAAATTACCAGTGTTTTATTACAATTGCCTTTTATCCTTATTCAATTATAATTGCATATTTAAAAAATAACGAACTATATACATATTTCCCAGCAATTGTTCTTATTTTACATGGTTCTTAGCCCTAATTTGATATATTCAAAGAGTGGTTGTAAGTTTTGTTTGCTTTGGCTTTGTCTTGCATTTTTTGAAAAATAAATTAAACAGTGCATCTTCATAGTTTGAGTTACCTATTTTCCAAAAGCAGTCTCTCCAGTCAGTGATAGTCTTGGAAGGAGATTTATATTTTTTGGCAAGGCTATGCAATTTTTTTTTCTCTACTACCAATTGAGGAGGATGCTTTTAGATCTGGTATATGTATTCTAAAACTGCAGTAATTTTTTTGTTTTGTTTCTTTTTTTATTTTTGCTACAGGCTTTGCAAACAAAGGCAAAGGATTAAGCTAAATTAGAAAGAAAATAACTGCATGACTTGTATGTCATGGATAGGTACTTAGTATTTATTACAAGAAGTTAACAAGCAAAATTAAAGTATAAATACAGGTATGCTACAATTTGCCAAATTATTTAAGATAATAATAAACATATAGGTTCTAGTATAGAAAATAATAATAAACAATATTTTAAGCAGTTACTATGGGACAGGCACTGTTTTATATCCTTTATTAAATACATTTAATTTCAGGAGTCACTTTTTTTTTTTTTTTGACAGAGTTTTTCTCTTGTTGCCCAGGCTGGAGTGCAATCTGGTGTGCAATGGTGTGATCTCAGCTCACCACAACTTCTGCCTCCCGGGTTCAAGTGACTCTCCTGCCTCAGTCTCCCGAGTAGCTGGGATTACAGGCATGCACCAACATGCCCGGCTAATTTTGTATTTTTTATAGAGATGGTGTTTCTCCGTGTTGGTCAGACTGGTCTCGAGCTCCAAACCTCAGATGATCTGCCCACCTCGGCCTCCCAAAGTGCTGGGATTACAGGCATGAGCCACCGTGCCTGGCCAAGAGCCACTATTTAACGTAGATAAAATTATTATCTTCATGGCAAAGATAGGGACAGAGAATTTAAGTAATATGGCTGAGATCATGGCTTTTAGTGAACTTAAACTAGAAAACTTGACTAAATTTAACTTTCAGTTTAGCCACATTTCAAAAGTTTCTGCACTGAACCTAAGGAAGGTTAATTATGTCAAAATTAAAATTTACTACAAAAAGACCCCCACAGACAATAGGAGATGCTAAACTGAGATGCAGAACATGTAGAGAGACAGGATTTTCTTCTTGTCTGCAGATCCCTGTGTCCCACGGTCTCTTTTAGCTACACGTACAGCTGTGGAGAGAAGAGAAAATGACTAATATTCAGAATAAACTTGGTCCATTCAGAGAAGTTTTGTAGGTACACTTATCACTTTTCAATTTTGTTTTCTGCCTGCTACTGGCCTGGGCATTGATGTGTATGGGAACAATATGAGATGATTGATGGCCACATAAGAGTAGAAGCATTTGCTGGCAACTGCAGAGGGCATTTCAATTCTGCTACAGAAAAATTTCCAAGGATTGTTTTATAAGGAATTTTTGCAAACAATCTATATTGCCAACTTATAGTACATGCTGGGATGCATTAGTGAGTATATATTGGTTATGATTTACAGCAGGAACATAAAAGCTCATATGGTCATTTCAATGACTCCTAAACTTTCCCAAAAGAAGGATCTGATTCCCGCCCACATGTTATTAGATGTGGTGAAGGAATGTTAAGTATGAGGAGACAAATTGATGATTAAAATTAACTCTGTATGATGATTAGATCTCTAAATGCAAGAATAATCTTTCCGGGGTTTATATTTTTCAAGATAAATTGACATGAAGGCTTTCATACATATATCTCTTAAGTTCTTTATAGCCATTCTAACGTGATCGTCTCCATTGTGTATGATTTGCTGATACTTGGAATCAGAATTAGCAGAAATAGTTATTATATCCAGAGCTCTCAGGGCACTAAGTCCTTTATGAAATGAAACAGCATATGATAGAAAGATAGCAAACTTTAGAGCTATGTTTAAGTCTTCTGTGCTAATTTTGGGATGCCCCTCCTTTCTGGATAGTGTAATATTAAAACTTGTTTCTAAGAAGTGAGTTATCCCAGTGCACTATCCAAAACAAAATATGTTGATGGTTCTCAAGAACTATGTAATGTCTGAGCATCCCCAAGAAGGCTTGAGCGAATCTATTTGCCAAAAACCATTTCATAACAATACTCAGATGTTATTTGCTTTTTTCATTATGTTGCCATTTGCACTAATGATGCACTAATAATGCAAATGCAGTGAAGGTAAAACATGTGCACCACAGAAGAAATCAAAACACCACCAATGTACTAAGAGTCATTGAATTCACACACACACACCACACACACTCTAAAAACAAAATAAAAAATGAACAAAGTGAGTCAGCTTCCACTTTAAGGAAAACAGTCAACGGTATTGATTTTAAGCATTTATAATTTTGAAAAATTTGCATTGGCCACCATGACATCGACAACTTCTCATTATTCAAAAATGTTTTATCTGATATTGATGATGTAATCAATATTAATATTTTATGATGAAATGGGTAAACACTATAACTTAGTGAATCAATATTTTTCAAATGACCAACACATAATGTTACAGGTCATATATGTATAAGATATTCATTCAAGGTACAAAAAGTACCAATGAATTGTAATGGAATAAAGTGAGTATGAAATGTTTTTTGATGTGGTTTCAGATTCCACATTGAAATAAACTTTTAAGAAATTACTTGTCAAGTTTCCGTGTAATAACCACCAAGAGGAATATCCAATATTATCTGAAATGATATTACAAATTGTCCTCCTTTCCAATTAAATATATGCATGACACCATATTTTCTTCACATACTTCATCCTAAACAACACATTGCACAATATTATTACAGAAACAAATTTGAAAATCCAGTTAACTTCTATTTAGCCTGAAATTATAGAAAATTGTCAAAATGCAAAATAGTCTTCTCATTACATTATAGGGGTTTTGGAAAAATACAGTGATTTTAATAAAATATGTTATTTAGACTCCTGTGATATGGATTTTATTGTTATTTGAAATTAATAAACATTTTAGGATATCATTTTAATTCATAGTAAGACATAAAGATTATATATACATAGATTTAGATATGTGCATTATACAGATAGACATAAATATGTAGACATAGATATGACTTGCAAAAACAAAAATTCTTTGTAGTCCTCAATAATTTTAAAATTGTAAAGGATTCCTTAGGTTGATAATGTTTCAGTAATGTGTTTTGTGATATATGCATATTCCTCTCTATATTGTCATGTCTCTCTCCCACAGTAGATTTCCACTTCTGTTCCAAATATACCTACTAAGAAATGCTTTTCAAAATAACATCACCTACATATTACATCTTATTGACCTTGCTTGTTTTTGATTATAGCATTTTCTATTCAGAATTATATATTTATATTTATATATTATAATTATATATTTACATCATACGTATACATTAACAATTATATATTTACTTTTATACACTTACATGTATTTGCTCATCTGTTTACTTTCTGTGTCTCTCCCTGGTATGTAAGTTTCATAAGGATAAGAAGTTTGTTTTGTTCACCACTTTATCCCCAGTGTCTAAAAGAGTGCTCAATAAATAACTATTGAATAAAAAAGGCATAACAATCAGTAATATGGTAACATGTTCTCAAATCTCTCATGTTACTATACTCAGCATATTTTTCCCCATTTATACATTTGATAATGTTTCCATATCAATAGTTAAAACCCTTAATTACTTTCCTTTTGCCCAAGGGTCAGAGTCAATCTTCTTAACAAGTCATTCAAAGCCTTCTGTGGTTCATGGAAATTCACTTACCTCTCCAGATCTCCATCTACATATTCATTGCCTTGTTATGTGTGCTTTAGTAACTTGGAAGCACATATAAGTCATTCACAAATGATATGATTACTGACTACAATGTTTTTGTTTATATAGTTCCTTTAATTATATAACCCAAGCAAAAAGTGAAAACATATGGACAGAGATAAACAAATAAATACCTCACTAGGTTTTAATTATTATTTTTGAATCGCAGCTCAAGCAGTTAAATAAAGGGTACTGTTAGACAGTAACAAGTGCTATGAAAAGACTACAGTGTGATGCGGGAAAGTAACTATGGTGGGGGCAAGTGTGGGCCTAACCAGTGAGGAAGCAATGTCAAGTAATATAGCCAGAAAAGTTCTTCCCTGAGGCAATCCGTGAGTTGAAATCTGAATTACAAGAAAGAATCAAACATTTAAAGATCTAAGGGGGAATAAAGTGTAGGTGCAGTCACTGAGGTGGATACAGGCTTGGTGTATCCTTACAGCTAAACGTAGTTCAGAATGGCTGGAGTCAGTGAGCAGCGGGGAGCATGGTATGAATTACAATAAAAAAGCCAGTTGCTGACAAGGGAAAGGGTTTTAATTATACTCTAAGCACAAGTGGAAATCACTGGAGATGTTTAAACAGAGAAAAAATATGGTGTTATTTACATATTAGAAAGTTAAAGGACTGAGTTGAGAGAAATGTTAACTATGTTACTCTGTAGAACGCGATTATTTGAATTAAGCAGAAAAGATGTGGCAAGAATGGTCAATTTCTCTTTTGCATGTTGAAGTATAACAGAACGTGTATTATAAGTGTTCAGGTTTGGGGTGTTTGCTGTGAATAATACTCATTTAGGAGAAGACAGATACTCTGTTATATACCTTCTGAAACCATCCCAATCAGGTATGTGCTAAGTACTACTACATTCAAATATATGTGCCTGTGCGTGTGTGTGTTAGTGAAAATTTATGAAAGAGGAGATAAATTGCTTACAGGATAAATAAACAAGTTAGATAACTTCCACTTTGCTTTTTCAGTGACACATACTACACCTACCTTTTAGTTTTATGTAAAGGAAGTTTTAAACATTATTCTTACAATTTAAGACCTACAAATATTTATAGTTAGGGATTTTAATAAAAATGCTTTCCACAAACTCATGTGGATTTACATGAGAAATATATTATATAAGGAGACATCACTGGCCTCCACTGAGGTACACACGTTCATCTCACCTTTGTTATCATTTACTGATGTTCACTATTACATCCTTGAACCGAAAGTTCCTTTCAGTTCACAAGGCAAGCACATGTGCTGGCTAGATATTTTCTAACAACAGCCCCAAGTTCCCTTTTAATCTGCTGCCGTTTCAAACCCTTCACACTTGGGACTGGCTGCGGGAATTCTGAGCTGCTACAACCACCATTCAGTCGCATCCAAAAGTGAAGGTTTCCTAGGAGATTTACTTTCCTCTGGATTATACCACAAGAAGTCAGATAATGGTCACATCTATTCTGGAATCTCCACCTGTGAGCTTTCTCTCTCATTTCCCCACACTTGTTTGGGGCAGCTTTTAGGTATTTACTTTGTCTAAACTCTGGAAATGTTCCCATCAGAAACTTAAATCCTTGCTTTTCATTTTGTCTTTTTCTGCATTTGGGGAGGGAAAACTGTAGTTAACTCCACATACATACATCTGCTTGGTTCATTATGTAAACTTTACATACTTTGATTCAGCCAGAATCTAGCTTTTGATTATAAAACCACATTTCTAGAATCAACTTCAAATATTTTGTCTCTCAAGGGTCTGGATCAAATACTTTTATTTTTAAAGTATTGTCTTGCTTGCAAATATAAAATCAAACAAATAAACTTCTTCTGTGAAACTTACTGATGATGATTTATTATCTCGGTAAATAAATAAAGGCCAACAATTCAATGGGTTTAGTGCCTTAGGCAACTAGGAATAATGAGTAATTACTGAGAATAAAATATATTTATCAGTACGTAAAAATAAAAACATGCATTTCAAGGGAATACACTAAATCTGGATTAAAGAGAGAACACACAAAAATATTGTGCCAATCTTATAAAGAACACTTACTGATATTTGAAAATAATTTGGAAATATAATGAAGAAAGATATTAAATTTAATGTTAATTGCCACCAAATTAGCAATTTTCTATCCAAACCAAGTAATAAAATATTGGGTCAATTTATACTTTGGAGATACTCAAATTTCAAACATTTTATATTAGAAATATAATGACAAAAATAAACCTTCAATAAAACTGATAGGAATCATGTTTTGAGATTTACTTTTTGTTAAAAGGAGGAAAACCCTCAGGACTAATTGTTTAATAAATATTCTAAATATAGGAATTAATTTTATGTAGAATAAAAACACAAAGAAGGAAAATATATGAATAAAAATAATTATGAGCACTGTAGCTTTCTAGAATGTAATAAAGTGTGATGAATCTTTTTATCATTAAAATTTTATATATTGCTAACTGCTTTATAGCTAGTAAGAGATCACCATTATGGACAGTTATAAAGTTTGTCACTTTTAAATGCAGACAATTCATTTTTACAAAAGTATCTATCAGAATTCTGTTCTTCATAAAACTTTTTCTTAGCCTTATGAATATTTCAGTTTTTATGAACATTTATAATCCAATTATAAATGTAAATGCTTTAGATAGAAGACATTATATAAAATGGCACTCTATTAAAAACTCATATTTCTTTGACAGGTTTTGACACAATACCAATGGCACAAAACTTTTTATATTTAATGTCACTAATAAGTCATGTATCATTCAGACAATGAATATTTATTTGTGTACTTGGACACAGATTTAATATATTTTCCCAGCAGTATACTATAAATATAAATATTTCTGTACTTAAAATACACATAATTTTTAATAAAAATTAATGTAACAACTCTTATACATACACATGCTAAAATATATTAATCCTAGCCTTAAAGGCCAATAGATAAATCTAATTTCATACCCCAATTTTTAAAACATGTATTAATTCCTCATGGCCATGAGTAGTGTTTTTCAAAGCAAACTTTATTATCAGAATCACCTGAAAACAATTGATTCCTCACCTTTATTTCAGATTTGCTGAATAACAATCTCCAAAGGAAGAATCAGGATCTGAGAATGTCTTTTTTCTAAATAAATTTTGGTTTATACTTAGATAGAGCAAAGTTTGAGTACCATAAGCCTACAGGATAAAATATCCCAGGCCTTGGTTTAGCATGTAATTCAATCTTCAGCCCTGCTTTTAGCAAATCAACCTGACACTCCCATGGAATCATCTTTGTCTGTTCTGTGCTGCTGTAACAAAATACCGAGTAATTTACAACAAGCAGAAATTTACAGCTCACAGTTCTGGAGGCCGGGAAGTTCAACAGCAAGGTGCTAGCCTCTGGAGAGTGCCTGCTTTGCTACATCATGACATGGTGGAATGTGAGAGAGAGCAAGAGGGGAACAAACTCAATTTGTCCTTTTGTAACAGCACCAATTCCACCCTTAATGTTGGAGCCCTCATGATCTAGTGACTTTTTCTTTTTCTTTTTTTTTTCTTTGAGACTGAATCTCGCTGTTGTTACCCAGGCCGGAGTGCTTGGAGTGCACTGGCGCAATCTTGACATTACAGGAGCCCACCACCACGCCCAGCTAATTTTTGTGTTTTTAGTAGAGACAGGGTTTCACCCTGTTGTCCAGGCTGGTCTCAAACTCCTGACCTAGGGTGATCTGCCTGCTTCAGCCTCCCAAAGTGCTGGGATTACAGGTGTGAGCCACCACCTGTACAGTGGCATCATCTCAGCAACTGCTACCTCCAGGGTTCAAGTGATTCTCCTGCCTCAGCCTTCCCAGTAGCTGGGATAACAGGTGCCTGCCACCATGCCTGACTACTTATTTTTTTTATTATTATTTTCAGTAGAGACAGGGTTTCAACAAGTTGGACAGTATAGTCTCGAACTCCTGACCTCTAGCGTTCTGCCCACCTCAGACTACCAAAGTGCTAGGATTACAGGTGTGAGCCACCCCCACACCCAGCCAAGGTCTAATCACCTTTTAAAGAGTCTTTCTTTTAATACTGTTAGAATAGTAATTAAATTTCAACATGAGTTTGGGAGGGGATAGATATTCAAACCATAGTGCCAACTTTATACAAGCTATAACATTCTGAAGCTTTCAACTTTTACAGATATTCCTGTTCTTCCCAAACCCCTCATCTTTTCTTGGGAGAAGTTAAGTGATTAAAAGAAATTCTTAGTGATAAAATGAAGACTAGGATGTTGGTGTCCTACTCTTAGGCTCTGATATATATTTGCCCTTCAGTTTATTTCTTTAAAGGCCAGTGATGTGCACAGCACTGGAGGGAATCCGGGAAAACCTTCTGTGTTCAGCATTCTGTGAGATTTTGTTTCGGACCTGATGACAAACTGAAAAGAATTCATTCATTGCCTTTTGGGAAGAGGTTTCTAAAATTTATTAAAACTAGAAATCTGATTTACTTATGCTTATATTAGTTTTATGAACATAAAACCATAACCCTGCATTGGTTTATAAAACTTTACGCTGATATTTTATTTTTAAGTTGATTTATATGCATTATATCTGGAATAAGATCATCTTGTTTTTATCAGATAGAGTCAGTAAAATTTTTAAAATTAATATTATAAATTACAATGTCAACATAAAGAAGACTGCAAAATAAGTATGTAAATAGGAAAATGAAATTGAATTTAATTACTGAGTAATATTCAGTATTTCTAAAATTTTTTTGACCTCAAATATTTGAATTTTTGACAAGAATGTTGATCTATAATCTTTTGCTGCTATTGAGTTTGTCATCATGCCAAGACATATTTTTTATACATTTTCTATGCTATTTAAATGTAGGAACTGTCGTATGGCAGTACACAATTGCAAACATTTCCAGTGTTCCTGTTTATACAGATAATCCCATAAACCCAACAAATCTTTATCACTGGTATGTGCCAGAATGTGTAATTCTACAATAAGAATTTGTCATTTTTACCTAAGTAATGCCAGTGCCCTATAGACACTTTTGAAAATACACATACTATGTGAAAATGAAAATACTATTATTATTAATTTTTTGACATTTCAAATTTGACCACGAAGTTTAAAGAGAAAGCTTGGGCAAAATGGAGTGTTTCCTAATAAATGCATGAAAAATAAAAATAAAAACGGTTGGGGCATGAAAATCAGAGGCACTAGAGGTTTAACCTGGGAAGGGAGGAAATAGAAAAAAAGAACTGCAACATCTTCAAAACTTTGCTAGCATGGATTATGGACAAGGAGGCGCTTGTCTGCCATATTATGGAGCCCATTTTTATATTCATAGCAATATAAATATATTGATAATATTTAAGTAGATGGGTAATACTATCAAATTTGTATTTTTAAAAAATCTAGTTTCAATGAGAAATAGTTTTTGAATGTATTTTGGAGATTTTCTCTTTGGCTCATTTAGAAAAATATAGAAATGATTTTGATAAGAGACGATTCAGTTTTGACCTGATATAGGTGATATTGATAAAGAGATAAGTTATGAAACTCAAAGAGCTTGATGATATTGCTAATGTGGAAAAAAGAGGATTTGACATGTTGCGTAAGTCTATCCCAACATGGAGAAACCCTGTCTTTACTAAAAATACAAAAATTAGCTGGACAGTAGTGGCACACGCCTGTAATCCCAGCTATTCGGGAGGCTGAGGCAGGAGAATCACTTGAGCCTGGGAGGCAGATGTTGCGGTGAGCTGAGATGGAGCCGTTGCACTCCAGTCTGGGTGAGATAGTGAGACCTTGTCTTAAAAAAAAAAAAGAAAAGAGTGTATCCACCATAGCCATTCTGCCAGAAGAAAACTGAAACTATTAATTAAATAATTCACATAAAAGCTGTATTTCTCCTACATACATTATGCATTTATGAAAAAGTTATTTTTGAAACAGAATGGTCACATTGATTTTTCATCTGAAGGTCTAAAGCCTCTTGAATGACAAAATTATTCTAAAGTCATTTGTCAAATTACCACAAGCTATCCAGAAAAAAAATGACTCATAAAACTAATAGTACAACTTACTGAGGGCTATTTACTTCCTGATAGTGTTCTAACTATTTGTTAATAAAAGAGTTTTGACCAAGTCTCTCAACATTTCCTTTTCTCCAAGTATAACCGAAAGTGTGAACCATTGCCTTATAAAACCATCTATATTAAATTTAAAAATCATATGCTAGAAACATATATGTGTTTGGATATTAGAAGATTAAGAAGTGTCTGATAAAATACAACATCAAAAAAGGGATTAAGTAAAGACATAGATTCCAAGAAGATATATGTATCTTTATTTCTTTCTATATCCAATGTTATTGGGGTGATAAGCTCTTTAAAATTAATATAGACACAGACTGGGGCAGATGAAAGACACTTACATTTTAAAATTACTTGGGTTGTAATGCGTAATTAGAAAAACCAACTCTGCAAAAAACCTAAGAGTTAAACAAGTTAGAATTTTTTTAATAATAGAAGGAAAATGTATTTATTAAAATATACACAACTTACAGTTTTCTGTGAGTTTAAAAATGCCATAGCAAATGTGACTTGTAGGTAAAGAGAACAACTTGATTTAACTTTCTATTTGAATTTTGGAGCTGCCACTGTAGCTGTAGTTTTGAATAATCCCTATTTATCTGTTATGAATTGAATTGTGTCCCCCTGAAAAGAAATGTTGCAGTCCTAAATCCCAGTACCTCAAAATGTGACCTTATTTGGAAATAGGATTTTTACAGAGGTAATCAAGTGTAGGGTGGGCCCTAAGCCAATATAACTGGTATCCTTATAAAAAAGAGAAAATTTGCACAGAATTAGACAAGCAGAGCGGGAACAGTATGTGACGAGGCACAGAGAGAATGTTATGTGAAAATGACGGCAGGCATTGGAGTGATGCCTCTACAAGAGAAGGGATGCCAAAGATTGTCCATCAATGATGAGAAGCTAAAAGCGAAAAGCAGTACAGCCCTAAGACGGAACAAGCCCTGCTGACAACCTGACTCTGGACTGCTAGCCTTCAGAACTGTGAAACAATACATTTATGAGCTTTAATCCACCCAGGTTATGATTCTTCATGACAGCAGTTTTAGGAAATGAATGCATCACCTGAATAAATAAATTTTATTCAAAATATTGACAGACTGAAGAAATGCTTCTCCAACAACTGTGTAACAGTTGATTCTAATTGAACATTATTACTTAGAATGCCATTAATTATAGAAAATATAAACTATAGCCATTTTGGCCACCATCCAAAGCTTTGAACATATACTTAGCATCATAGAGAAGTTATTATTATAATTTGAATTTACTCTGAATCTATTACTACTAAAGAATTAAGTTGTAAACTTAATCGTGTTCAAGCTAGCACATAAACATTAAGCTCTTTCAATCCATGCTCTATGTCGAAGTCATTTTGGAATTCTTCTCCAGAATTAGCACAGCATCCTCTCTGTCATGGTCTTCAACAATTGTTGTTCAATGAATCAGTCAAATCAGGGATGCAAACAAACTAAAAAGATATCATTCTTAACTTTAAAAAGCAATATGTAAAAGGCAGTACATTCTTTCTCTACTTTGAATTATATAACAAATAGACACAGCAGACCTAGTAAACTACTATTTCCATAACTTGTAGTTCCGGTCTTAGAAAACAGGTATAAAATGTTGTTGTAAAAATCTGACACTTTCTCTCTGTTTTGAAAGACTTTGATTATCGCCTTCTGTACAATGGAAAGATTTTATAGTTAATACTTCATATTACTTTATATTTGAATGAAAAATATTAAATATGTTCTTATGTGGAAAACATATTTATTAATCATAAATAAGCATGCATAAAAGATGTAAATAATGTATTAGAAGACAAAATCCAAACCCTCTAAGAATTATAGTCTTTTTCAGCTTATTAGACACTGACACTGTCATCTCAAAAGGTATATATAACTTTAAAGTTCATTTAACTTTAAACCCATATTTAGAAATTTTATTTTTATTTCCATAACAATAAAACAGTATTTCTCAAGCAATTTGAAAGTTCCATGGATTTTAAAATTAATACTTTTAGTTTAGTTGACAATAATCAACATCTAGGTCCTTTACTGACCCCTCATTTAAAAAACACCATGGTCTACAATTCATAATTCATTGAAATATACACACCCAAATTAAATTGGATTTCATTTTTAAAATTAAAATCAACCTCCCCAAATTGTTTCATTTTTCAATTTTTGCCTAATGTAAGCACTCAAAAAAATCCTGAAATTCCAGTGAAGCAAGTTTTATCAGACACAATATTAATAACACACTAACTCTTAACTAAGAATAATATTGAGTGATAAGATGAAAAGTCTACCTAAATATGTTTTTAATCTCCTCAACTTGGTTTATCTTCAGAGGATATCAAAGCACTATAAGTAAATATATCTTCCTCCAGTAATTTTTATTTCATTATTTGTTAAAATTATATTATTCAGGCTAAGAGATATCTCCTTATTTTTGTGTTAGTTTAAGTGCATTCTTATATTCTTATATTTTGTGTTAGTTTAAGTGCATTCTTATATTCTTATATTCTAACATTCACTGAAAAGCAGAAAAAGCCAGGAATGCACTATAGATGTAACAGTAATGATGAGTGACTGCATTGACAAAGACAAATCATAGAAGAATCAAATAATTAACAAACTCTTCACTTTTTCACTTTTAATAATTTATAAACATCACTGTCTGATAGGAATAGTGATTCTTTAAATGTGCGAGAAATGCTACATTATGCAATGCCGAAAGACAAAAGCAAGGATTTGATATTTTGAAACCCAGGACACAATGACATTCTTTTATTTTGTAGATAAAATTAGATTTGTTTCTTAGCTAAATTTGTTTTCTAGCTTTTCTACACTAGAATAATGTTTCTATGTTCAGAAAAAAACTAAACATTTTTTTTAAGGAAATCTCAAAGCAATTCTAAAAGAAATGGTGTGTAAGAAATGCAACTAACCCCAAAATATATTTTTAAAAAGTGAGAGTTTGAAGAAAAAAGTAATATGAATCCCAGATTTCTATCTCAGCTCAATCAAGAATCTAGAAACATTTACTTTTGCAAAACTCTGCTAAATTCATTAATGATCAGATACATTGTAAATGATTTTCATTAGAAACTCCAGATTACAAATATATCATTTTTCTCAAAAAATCAGCCAGAGTCTAAGAGACACTGTATTTCAACAGCAAGTTTACTGTGGTTATAAATATACTAAAGGTGCATTCATCTAGATTTTGCTTTTATAACTTAATATTTAAAGGTAGAAATAAAATATTTTCAATAATTTGATTAAATTTTAAAATAGCATAGACATTTTTTATCTGTTGATTAAAATATATCTAAATTCTCTGAGGAGAAAACAATGGAAGGAAAGCTATTGGATCCTTTTTGGAATAATAATATATTGTCATTTTAAGAACCATAAGCAATAACAAAAACAGAAATCAACAGCATTCACTTTTATAGTTTTAAAATTTCTGACATGATTCTAACCAAGAGTTTACATGAAAAAAAGAGAACCCCCATCTGTCTGCTTTGGTTTAAAAAAAAAAAGGACCAGCATTTGTCTGTGTTCCTAACTAAAATTTAAATTCAACATAATTTTTTCACCCTTACTATAGAAAAACATCCCAATTCCTGTGAAAACAGTATAAAAAGTGATGGAATAATAAGCAATCTCTACCCAAGTTGTTCCCCCCCCGCCCCTTCAATGTGTTTGCTCTGAGGGTGCTAGAACTCTTTTGAAAATTAGTGGTCCCAAACACTCTGTCATGTATCACTTAGTTAATATAAAGCAAAAACAAAATAAGAAAAACAAACACAAATTAAAACAAGTTCAGTACTGCCAACATATAAACAAAAGGAAACCAAAGCAAGTGTGCATTACCATGAACCGTGAGGATAATTAAATAGTTCATGTAAAACAATTACTGAAAGTTAATATTGAGAAAATGAATATTTGCATCAATTTAAAATCAATATCAATTGAAGTCCTTTCTGAACTGGCTTTAATAAACTTCCAAAAGTATGAGACTTCCTACTGTAAGCATTGGGAGATTTCAATGGGATAGAATTTTTAATTCGAGTTTTTGCTTGGAGTAGGTATGACTGATGCTTATGTGGTACATTTGTAACACACATTCTGATGTGCTGCTTATATTACTCTTCATGGATGGATCTGTTGCCTTAACTGATAAAAGTGCTGTCAGTCTCCCCAAAGATTGTCTCAAAGGCAACAGCTCCTTGTCCAATGATGCATCACTTCACTGGGCAGTTCACACCCAAAGTCTGATCAATGCAGGAGTTTAAGAGCCTGATCATTTCAATTCAATGAGAAAAAACTATGGGAGTCCATTGTTGCTTTAGGACTTCCTTCGTGCTTGACTAAATTGGTCAAGGAGTCTTCAGTCCTTCTCATCGAGTCAGCTTCTTTTACCATCCTTTTATAGGTATTGATCTTAGAGATACTCTAATAGATATCACGCATGCTAAACTCTACTTCAGGATCTGCTCTCCAGGGAATCCAGCCTGACAATTAGTTCAAGGAATGGGCTGAGAAAGCAGGCACTCAAATGGGTTCTGGTTGGCTCTCTTACAGCCTGGCTGATACAAGTTTCCATCACTGGTGGCAGGTGAAACAAAGAATTCCTGACATAACTGACAGACCAATTGTTAAATTTTACTAGTAGGGAATTGGGGCAGTATCTGAAAGAAAATAATAGATTATCTGGTGCAAAGTATAAGGTATTTGAATAACATGAGCAAAATGGTAATTTTAAGGGCAAGGAAATTTAGCAGCTACTATTCAACTGATTAAACTCCACTGGCACTCTAGAAAAAAAAGCAAGATGTCAAGAAAGATTGATCACCAGTTGAAAGCAAGGATGAAAGTCAGAAGGTCTTCTTAGTAGCACTTCTATAAGATAGGAGACCAGGCTTAACAGGACAGCCAAGTTCCAAATAAGACTAAACTCCCAACACAGGTCCTTCATGCCAAATTCAAGACTCTCATTGGAAAAGAATGTGGCACTGACATGGAATGGAGACACGTGGGTTGATGTCCCCGAAAATCTTGAATCCTGGGATTTTCTAAACTCCTTGCACTGATAGAAGTAACCTAAACTTTCATATTAAGAGCTAGCATTCTCCCTTTGCTTGAAAATCATTGAGAAGATTCTACCCTACAAAATACCAATGACCTTCCCAGAATCTGTTCTAAATTCTCTCATGGTTGGTAAGTCTGTACATAGGGTGAACTCATAACAAACCTTAGCCAGGGATGCACTTGGCCTAATAAAAGAGGCCGAGAAAAGAGGGAATACCTAATAAAAGTGGGACTATATCTCAAAGGAGCAATAAAACCTGGACAGAAATATCAGAAGCAGCATGGAGAGGAAGCATGGGATTGCTCTCTGAGAGTCTTTGATCAAGAGAAGAATTCAAAAATAAAAGTGGAGTAAAAAGCATGTATTTAGGAGCACTTTCCCTAGATGTGAGATATAAAATTCTGGCAAGAATTCCAGGAGATAATTAACTTGTTGCTAGGAAATGTCCTAGAAGTGTGAAAGTGTAATGATCCACGCTACTTTAAAATGCAAGACTTGCCATAACAGAAAGAGGAAGAAGGTACTAAAAGTATCAGAGAAGCGGGAAGGTTAGAGTAGATACACCATGCAAGGCTGAAAAGCCACCAAATGGTTGTTTTCAGGTTGGTCTGGAGGATAGGTGATGTATCAAGCCCATGCAGAATGCAACATTATAAAGGACACCAGTATTGAGTGGTGTTTCTACTCTGCATACCTGGGATCATGTCAGGAAAGGTGCTTACAAAATTTGTCTCACTGACAGTAACGGAAAAGAATGATAGGACCCCAGCGAGTCCATGTGGCAGCACTTAGAAGCCAAGTGAATAAAATTCTCCCAGTGAGGTAACAGGGTAGTTGAGAGGCCTGGATCAGCAAAGTGCTATTAAAATAGTAACTGAAAATAGTGTCCAGAGGAATAAAATGATGGGCATCCACAAAAGTGAATTATCCAAGACACTGAAAGCATTTGCCTTAGTAAAAAGTAACAGTCGCTTGCACACATTTCAGACCTAGCTGGGTTTGGACCCAGAACACACTATCTGAAAATAATCCATGTCAACAGGAAGAAGAACTCCACATTAGATGATAAATGTACCTGGCAGCAATGACCATGATTGTTCTCCAGATGGAAGGATTTCCATTTATACATTATACGCTGGAGAAGGGAACTACCCAAACATATTGGATCTGAGCTGACACTGATTTCCAGAGTATCACAACAGCACTCTGAAGTAGCCAGCAATTGATTCCGAGACAAGCAGGCATATATTTCATGTATGGGTCTGCTTTCTTTGCTCACAAGTTTTCAGCCAGCGCCACTGTCATGATCATCAGCATGAGATCCTACACAATGTAAGAACTGACACAATGCAACCTCAGAAAAGAGGACCAACTTGATGGAAAAGGAGGTGTGCATGGGGCTCGTGATTATGGTGTCCACTGTTCTGGGGGCAGAGGAAATGCAAAATAAGTGAATTGTAACAACCTACTAATATTAGTTGACAGATACCCAAATTTCCTAATATTTAATAATATATTTAGTAAATTATTAGGAAATATCCTGTTGTTGCACATAAACACGAAAGCACAGAATTTAATGGTGCTCAGTTTCTCATTGGACACCATAAAAAGGACTTGCTCTTTTTGTTTAAGACTCTAAGTGGACTACAGTCTATCCTTTGGAGTGAATTGCTTTACATTTTTTCAAGTCTTGACTGACCCTGTAAACTTTGCTTAATCCTAAGGAATTCCTGATTAGGCTTCAACGGTCTTGTTTTCTGAGCTCCCCAGTCCTATGTGATGTACAGCACTGAAAAGCCTAAAGTCTAAGATCAAGCTTGAACCCTGCTTGACAGGTGTAGACAGTAGTCATTCATATCTTAGTCCAATATTCCTTTACTTGGTTTCACTGCTTGAATTCATACAGTCAATGGAAGAGCTGTATTATAAAATTGAGAAAGTCTCTTAAATCATGAGAAATAAAAGTGTCAGAGACGTTTAGAATGAATCCAGAACATTAATATTTATCTAAAAGTTAGTTCAAGGAAAGAGAAAAGAAAAACAACGTGCTTTTAAATATAATGGGAAAGTGTTCTCAAGGATAAACAAAGACTGAAAAGATAATTAAATAAAGGTACATGCCTAGACATAGTTCTATAATATTTTGAAATACTAAACTAGAAAAAAATAGCAATAACAAATAAAAACCCTTAGATTTTAAAAGATAGGAGATGAAAGGAAATGAAAGGACATTACTTAGCCACAAATAAGGAAAAAGGCGAAAGCCAAACGACGATACATGTCAAAATTTGTATTATTAATTCTAAATGCTAAGATCTAATAAAACAATGTTGAGAAATTATTAGCAAAAATAATTTTGTGCCTAGAATGTAAGTTAAGTAATTACTCTAGTAGGGGAACAGAATGTAAATATTCAAAAATTTAAAATATTTCTAAAATATTATTTGACAAATAATTTGATAAATAATATAATTTGATAAATAATTTAGAAAACCTAAAATGAACAAAAATAGAAAGATATGAGGTAGGAAATAGTGAAAATAATTCAAGAGGACAAAAATAAAATATATCCAGAATGATAGCTGCATAATTGTCTAAGATGTAATCAATCTAATGTGGACTAGGGAAGTCAGAGGATTCTGAGAAGAACGGCTCCAGCAATGAAGTAGGTTTCATTATCCAGACTGTATGATTAATGTAGTAAAGGCAGTGCTTATTTAGTGAATGGAAAGAGAGAAAAAATGATCTAGAAAGAGACAAGAAAAAAGCTGTATAGTAAAGTCATGGCTCAAAAACAAAATAAATCAAAACATGAAGTGATTTTTGAGTAACTGGTGGAGTGAAGAGAAAAAAAAATCTATTTTTAAAACTGTTTCAGGCACCCTAAATTTACTGATATTTGTCTCTCTGAGTCTTGTCACAACACTTTGTACCTTATATATGATATATAAGATAATATTTGAAATGTTCTCTGATCTGCATTTATAAAGTTAACTTATGGATAAAAGCAAAACAAACAAATGAAAAGGCCTCAAATGTACTTAAGAGCAGGATAACATAAGCCCCGATTGAATCAAAAGTATGACTCACTCTGTAAGTTTCCTATGTTGTTTGTAACAAATTACCTCACAAATTGGTGTTTCAAGTGACAAATTTGGTGGCTTAAAACAAGACATGTATTCTGTCACAGATATGGGAGTGAGGAGTTTAAAATCAAGGTGTTGACAGAGCCACACTCCGTATGGACGCTCTGGGGGAGAATTCTTTCTTGCCTCCTCCAACTTCCTTGGCTTAGGCCTCTTTCAGTGGAATCTCCGCTCCCATGGCATGTACACTCCTCCTGTGTGTGTCTGCCTCATCTGTCTCTGCCTGTCTTTTATAGGAATAGATGTTTGCATTTAAGCCCAAATGGATAATCCAGCATAAAATCTACCTTTCAAGACCCTTATTTTGCGACTAAAATATCATATATATACACACACATATATACACACACACAAACACATACATATATATACATATATGATAGGAGAGTAGCGTCTGGAGGCAGGGAACCTAAGGCTGATTCACGCTGACTTCTTAGAATTAAATCAAAAGGAAACCCCAACTCTCCACACCGAAGTAACAAAAGGAGAGGAGGCTACTGTCTTTGAAGCCCCTCCCTTTTTTTGCATGGCAGATGGAAAATTGAAATGATCTCTGATTGGTTGCAGAAAGCAACCAATCAGACGTTTGCATAGGAGAGTAACTGCGTAACTTCACGTCAGCCTCTAATTGGTTACTTTCCACAACCTATCAGATACTTTCATAGGGTGTAGCCTTTGTAACTTCATTTCAGCCTCTGATTGGTAAGCAACCAATCAGACAAATGACGAACCACTACTGTATTTACGTAGGGTATGCACCAAGTAACCAATGGGAAACCTCTAGAGGGTAGTTAAACCCCAGAAAATTCTGTAACACTACTCTTGAGCTGCTATGCTCCGCCGCTCCCACCCTGTGGAGGGTACTTTCATTTTCAATGACTCTCTGCTTTAGTTGCTTCATTCTTTCCTTGCTTTGTGCGTTTTGTCAATTCTTCGTTCAAGAACCTGCACACCTTCAACCAGTCACATATGCACAGGATTAAAAAATGTTGAAGTTAGTTTATCTTAGGTGGAAGCATTTTCCTGCCTACCACACTTACAAAAAGTAATGGATGAATAGTCAAAGATAAAAAGAAATTCTTCGTTCTAGTTTATTCATCCTTTATTAGTAGTTCTGTTTAAAGTCACTGGATCAGAAAATGGAGGTTTAATTAATATTAAAAGTCATAATCTAAGCAACGGAAAAGAAAAATAGAGTTAGTGAAAATTTTAAAAAATACTTGATGAGTAGGTGAGAATAATGTAAAAGGCTAAATCTCCATTATTTTATACTGTTAATATTATATATAAACATATTAATCCTTGAAATAATATTAACAGCAAATTTACAAAAAATAAATATTCTCTTTACATTTTTTCCAGTGCCACTTCTCATTTGGCTGTTAGCTTTTGCTCCCCAGGTATAAATTTAAATGTATGAAATTATGTTTCCCTTTCCAAGAAAAAAAAATAAACCTACACAAAGTTATTGTTTCTCTTTTCATCCCAAGAAAACTAAATAGAAAAGAGATGAAAAGCACACTTACTAAATTATCTTTCTGCTGACTGAGTTTCTCTACCTTCAACCAGGATTCTGATCTTATGTTCTTAACTTTTAGAGGAATGTGGGTTTCTCAACATAAAAATCTAACGGAACTGATGGAATTCATAGCACTTATTCTTATGCATGTGGGTCAACAATCATTTTGTCCAATAATGTACACAGGACTATGATTCAGTGACTGAACTGACAATCTCAACTATGAAATATTAGTAACAATGGCATTGTTCTCATATTCATTCTTAAGAAAATACATTTAGAATCCTTGCCTTTCTAAAATATATCATACAAGTGAGAACGAAACAGTACATTGGTGGTTTTCACAAGTTACCGTTTTTAATGTTTCATCTCACTTGTTGATCTTTTACAGCGTAGCTAATAAGTAATCCTGAAGCTTTGAGAAATAAAATATTTGACTCTTATTTATTAAGTTATGTAATTTTTATAACAAGTTAGCCAACATTTTAATTAAACTTAGGCTTAACCCCTTGTTTTTGCTGATTTAGACAGCTTTAGCTTTACAAAATTTATATCATATCCACAATGTTATGGTTTAGTTAATCCAACCGATTAAAACCTTCAAAATATTACACATCTAAGATTGCAAATCATTCTAGTAGAATGAATGCACATCAAGTATTATGTTCTGTTCTTCAGTCAGTAGGCAAACAAAGGCTGGGCATGGTGGCACATGTCTGTAAACTCAACACTTTGGGAAGCTAAGGCAGGTGGATCACTTGAACCCAGGAGTTTGAGACCAGCCTGGGCAACATAGCAAGATCCTATCTCTAAAAAAAAAAAATAGAAAAATTAGTCGGGCATGAGGGTGTGCACCTGTAGTCTCAGCTATTCAGGAGGCTGAAGTGGGAGGCTCACCTGAGCCTGGGGAGGTTGAGGTTGTAGTGAGTCATGATTACACCACTGCACTCCAGTCCAGGTGACAGAGTGAGACTCTGTCTCCAAAAAAAAAAAAAAAAAAAAAAAAACAAACAAAATATGGTGCTCAGCAGAAAGGCCCATGGTAGCAGCATGTTTGTGTGTGCGTGTAGGTAGATGGGTGCAATACTTTGAAAACATAAATGCTGCCCCTAGGAGAATAACAGGGAATTTTACCAGAATCAGAATAAATAGAATACTATAGAATGCTGATGACCAGCAAGGAAAATTTTCAGATATTACATTCACCTTTGGAAACTTTAAGTTTCTACCACTGCAAATTCTTTAAAGACAGACTACCAATTTTATTACCTAGCTCATGAAAAAGTTGAATAAAAGGAGAAGGTAAACTATAATTTAAAAGTATAAAATACACAGTTCTGTGTTCTTGATCATAGACAATAGGTCTAATAGCCCTCTTATTTCTCTAATTGTTATTATTCTATGTTCTCTATATAGCATTTAAAGGTTTGGTATCCATGTAAAATTTAACATACATAACAATGACGTACAGTGCTTACACTAATTTAAAAAAAAAAAAAAAAACCTGGCTCTGGCCTGTGAGATTGAGATTTAGTATGTGGATAATTGAACCAAATGACCTGCAGCTAGGCTTCTCTCATGCCTTAAAATATATATAATACTAATTCTGCAGGGATAGCAGTTTTGAGAGAAAATGTGATAAATTTGGCTTTGGAAATTCTTCATTATGCAATACTTACGGAAATTAAGGGGTAGTTTGGAAAAGGAATTGAACACAGAGATGTATATAGGACAATCACACATTTAGATTGGACTGTTAATCAATCTACAAATTCTATGGAATAAGTGACCAAAGACGGTTGCATTACATGGAAGACAGGAGGATATTTAGAATTTGGTGAGATATTTGCATTTAGAAGAGGATTAGAAGAAAAAGATCCAAGAATTAGTGACCACAGTAGTAAAAGGAAAATGCAACATGAGATAATGTAGAAGACAAGGAAAGGAAGTACCCAAGGTGATCTGAGCAATATAAATAAATATGACAAAGACATTGGAGAATGAAGACAATCAAAGAGCCACTGGATTCACCAACATGACGGTCATTAGTTGTCCTCCTTGAAAACATATACAACAAAGTGTTAAGAAGAAAAGTCAAGTTCCAGGGTATTCAGAAGTGTCTGTTGAAGGACACAAAATAGAGACAAGCAGTGTATACATATTTTAAAATGCATTGACTAAAGAGTGGTATAATGGTAGCTCAAAAATATAGTAATAATTGGACCAGGCGCAATGGCACAAGCCTGTAATCCCAGCACTTTGGGAGGCCAAGATAAGTGGATCACCTGAGGTCAGGAGATCAGCCTGACCAATTTGGTGAAACCCCATCTGTACTAAAAATACGAAAATTAGCCAGGCATGGTGGTGTGCGCCTGTAGTCCCAGCTACTTGGGAAGTTGAGACAGGAGAATTGTTTGAACTTGGGAGGTGAAGGTTGTAGTGAGTTGAGATCGCACCACTGCACTCCAGGCTGGGTGACAGAGTGAGACTCCATCTCAAAAAAATAAAATAAAATAAAATAAAAATAAAATATAGTAATAATTATGGTGCTATAAGATGGATGTGAGCTATCAGAAAAAATGTAGCCACTAGAGAATGAGAATTTTAAAATGCAATTTTAAGTTGCAAATTTAGTTTATGTGGCATTTATATTATCCAGAGTATGATTTGGTCACAATAACCAAATCAAGTAATAATATGTAGTCCAACAACTGTCATTATATGCTAATTAACACATATTTTTAAAATGATAATTGACTAGGTCATGTAGCTAGGCCATCAAGATGGGTTTAATCTGCTTTTAAAAATCCAGATTGCAATAGTAATTCTACTCAGTTACATAAATTTGATAGTAACAAGAGCCATGGAATGTGGTGATTTTCATAGCACAGGACTTCTTCATTTATAACTTCTTTCGCATAAAGAATGGTCTTGTCCAGGGTACACTAGTTATTTTTGCTTGTTTGCTTCAGAGATCACTTAACATTCTTTTTGTCTACCCAGCATCTGAACCTACATACTGTGTTTGTAAAATTCCCAACCAATGAGGTATATCCAGTTTCTTGTTTAGAAGTCAAGTATACTGGAGTCTTACTTTCCCAGTGCCTCACAGAAAAATTACACACCCATAACTAAGGTTGTGCTGATTACACATTGACTTTGAAAAGGAAGCTAGTTACCTGAAGAAGAAGGGACACGACGACACACTTTCTGGTGATCGGTAGCTGCAGTAAGTGCAGCTAAACCCAGAGGACGGTCTCAGCAGAGCTGCATCAGTAGAGGCTGTTTCTATGACTCTGACTCACAGTTCCCATTTCATAAAGAAGTATCATCTCATTTCCAGAGACGGAGCTATGCCTTTGGTGGACCAGATGTGCAGCATGATTCGAACATTGTTTCTGGCTGTTTGGTCTCCAAACCTGGTTCTCTGCATCTCTGGAGATCTTATGAGCCATCCAATGTCTTTCTTATGAATTCTTTTTCTAGAGTCAGTTATCCAGAATCAGTTCCTCCTTTGTGCTAGTATAAACTCATGCAGTCAACTCTACCTGAGTCATCATTGAGGCTTCCACATTTTATATTACTTTATTTGTTTATAGGGAAAATGCATGCCATCTGGGTATCTAGTGAAACTAAAATGCATTAAGGATTTTGTTTGTTTTGTGTGACTTCCTTTTCATTCACCAATTTTTATGCCGTAATATGCCATAGTTGGGGGAAAAGTAAAGAAAAACAGCTATGATTACACACTGTCTTTTACTCTCTCTTATAGTAGTCACTCTGCGGGCATTGTTTGCTACTCTAATTCTCGTCTCATCTTGGTTAGTCGTCATTATTGACTGAGCACAGTGCTGTGCTGTGTGATGTATCTCTGCTGCAAAAATCATTCTTCTTCGTTAAATCCTCTGCACTTGCAGCTGTCTGCTGAGCTTCACTCTCCACCAAGATGCAGACGCTGCATTTTCTCTGATTGTGTTTGTGGCACATTCATGAATGCTTCATGGGAAAAAAAATCATTCCAAACCAATAAATCAAATCGATAAATAAGTCAATAAATCTCTTTTGCTTTACAAACATCATCAATCTTTAGCAGAATGAGTCACTAGTCCTTGTCCCTACCTTTTGGACCCTTTGAAACTATTTCATCTACTATTAGAAGCTCTTTGGGTCTGGTGTTAATACTTGCATTAGCTAATACACTTGACCTTACACAAGACCCAAAGACATTTGACCTTAGAAGTCAATTTCAATGAACTCTGTTTTCCTTAAGAGACTTACATGGGGAGTGGAATATGTCAAAGACAGTATTCACTAGTAGTGAATTCAGTAGTGTAATTTAAACAAAAATCTTATATATATGTAATAAAATTTACTTCTTGGTATATTATACATATGTAATTTATAGATACATACATGTATTATGTCCTAAGAATCAAACTGGGATATTATATGTATATTAAGTATATTACACATATTTAAATATAGTATGAATAATATATTTCATTCTTGAGAAATAAACATATATAATATAGTATATGCACATGTTATATACATACATATTGTGTATATATTTATAATCTTTTATTAACTTTAAAATCCCAGCCTAGTGAGCATTCTGCATTCTGCCTAGACTTCCACTGATGCAGGCTGTACTCAGGTTAAGAACCAGAAACAAGGATTAAAAATAATTTGTCAGTGGTTTAAAATTTGGTCACGCTCTCAAGGTCTCAATGACCATTAATTCAGCTCCCAGCAATTTCTGACTGACTGAATAATTTACCTCTGCTGCCATGACTGCGTGGGATCTACCTATTATCCCTTAGAATCCCCTACTCTTCTGCTCTTAGTTTTAGTGTTCGCAGTATTTCCTTCCTTCCCGCTCTGTGACCTGCTTCTGATTTCCCAGGCGTCTATGAATGGCAAGAGCACTCAAAATTTCTTCTTGCTAAGAGGTATTGATTGACTCCTGCCTCCACAAAATATAATTTCTCTCGCAATCAATATTTTTTCACCTATCTTTGAAAAGCCAAAAGATACTATCCACCAATCTATGAATTTTTCTTTTCCTATGGCTTCCCGTTGTCTCAGCTGGGTCATAGAATTTTAGTTTATCTACCTCTTCATACTTTATCATAAAAGTTATCTGCCTCCAACATTGCTGTAGGTCTCAAATGACCCTTGACAATAATGGTTTCACAAAGAAAAGTAGCCTTGTAGAGTAAACTCTGAAAGGAAAGATGTGACTACAGTCATCTTCCTAATAACCTAAATAATTTGCTTATTTAGGTAGGAGACATACAGTTTGTAAATCACCCCATAAAGAACTGAGACCTTGAAAGGAAAATCAGTTTACTACTCCATCAGGTAGATAGAAAGTTAAGACAAGATTTTATGTCTCCCATGTTTTTATTTCAGAAAACTCTGTATTTTAAAAAATATTTTAATTAAAAGTAAATTAGTGTGTGTTACTTTGAAGTTCATAATAATTTAAGACTTACAAATTGTTTCTGCCAAAGAAGACTTTCCAAAAGTTTTGTTTGAATATTTTATAAATTTATGTGGGTAAATTTTATGTAATTTTTAATAGAATAGATAGTATTATAAGATTTTTCCTATATACTTATTTCAAATATCATATACCAAATACTATGCATTAAAGAATCAACATGCATGCTTACACTGTACTTACTAAGTATTCCATATTGTGTTTCTAATTTTATAATGTACAAAGAAAGTTTGTTAAATTCTTAGAAGAAATATACTTCTTAAACCTTTTAACATAGTTGTTAACAAGGCTATTCCTTTAATATCCCATTATATTATACATTCTAGTATAAATAAATGATATTTAAAATAGGAATAAATGAACTGATATTAATTAAATTATCTGTAATTTTTAATTTTTCAAATACAAAAGTTAATGGAAGTTTTAGAATTCATATGAAAAAAGAGATCCATATTCTATTTTCTAGTCTTATTCCTGGCATAGTTAAAATTATTGAGCAGTTCAGCTTGTACAAACATTAAGAGTTTTTATTCTGGTGTTGTTGCTGTGGGTTTATCAAGTATTCACGATATTCACAATTATGGTAGACTCTGTGTTCAGGGACTGGGCATAACCTTTGTGAATGGCTAGCAGTGCAGGGGAGTAATTTTTGTTACGTGTTTAATTGTGGTTTTCTGTCTCTCTCTTGCTTGCTGTCTTGCTATCTCCCTCTGTATCTTTATAATGTATTGCCATTTTCACAGCTGAAATATCCTGAAGAAATAATGTTTTAATTAGTTTTATAATTTTTCCCATTTGATAGTACCTTCTGCAGCTACGTGTAAGAAAGCCTGCAAAAAATAAAGCAATAGTGAAAGAAAAAAAAATCGAGATTTACAAGATGTAAAATATCAAGCGCTGTATCTTGAAAATGTTCCTTTTGAATGACACTTGGAGTCTGGGACTCATGCCAGAAAGTAAAAGCATTTTGGCTGTGCAGCTTCATGAGACCAAAAGATCAAATATTTTTTCATAATCTAAATAATCAAACTTTTTTGAACTTTTTGATCATTATGAACTTTTTTCATAATCAAAAGTTATTTGCTTGATTTGTAGTCTGTCTCCTTCATACTCAGAGGGGAAAAGTAGATGATATAAAGACACAAAAAATATTAAGGGAAGTGATTTGTTTGCATTATTGAAATGTCAGGAGTTTATGCTCGTTTGGATAACTAAATATCACTGTAATGATAAAGTGTGCATTGTGCTTTGTCTTTAGTCTACACTCTCAATACATGCCTATATTTATAATATTTAAGTAAGGTAACCAAAGAAGCATTATTTATTCTTAACGTATTTTAATGTACTCTATAGTCTTTAAAGTTAACATTGAGTGAGCATTAACTATTTTTTAATAAATTTATATGTTAAAAATAGAATTGAAGTTTTAGGGCATTATTTTTAAGATTTTTAACATTTTTTAACTTTTTTCAAAATTGTGGCTAAAAGTATTACAAAGGCAAACATAACTTAAATATCAAACATTACCAAGAGAAATCATTTGCATTTTGCTGCTATTTGTTTCCAGTCTTTTTTTGTTTCCATACCTTATTCATTAATAGAAATCCTAAACTTGGGCCTAGTTGCTTATGCCTGTAATCCCAGCACTTTGGAAGGCTGAGGTGGGAGGATCATTTGATGCTAGGAGTTCAAGACCAGCCCAGGAAACATGGCGAGATCCTGTCTCTATAAAAATAAAAATAAATAAATTAGCCAGGCATGGTGGCATGTTTCCCTAGTCCTCGCTACTTGGGAGGCTGAGGGAGGAGGATCACTTGAGCCCAGGGGTTCAAGGCTGCAGTGAACTATATTTACAACACTGTATTCCAGCCTGTGTGACAGAGGAAGACTTGAAAGAAAGAAAGAGACAAAGAGAGAAAGAGAGAAAGGAAGGAGGGATGCAACGAAGGAAGGAAGGAAGGAAGGAAGGAAGGAAGGAAGGAAGGAAGGGAGGGAGGGAGGGAGGGAGGGAAGGAGGGTGGGAGGGAGGGAGGGAAGGGAAGGAAAGGAAGGAGGGAAGGAAGGAGGGAAGGAAAGGAAGGAAAGGACAAAAATCCTAAAATACAAACAAAAACAACCTCACTTTACACCTGGTGTGTGGGTAAAGATTTGACAGTTTTCTACAATTAAAAACAATTTTGTATATTTACCTGTATACTATCAAGAACAAATACTTCTTCACCTTTTATATATTTTACTCACATGGTACATTCTTATTTCTGTAACTGAGTAAAAGAAGCATTTCAGCAAGAAAGTAATAAAACCAGTATGTCCTTCACTGATGTCCCTGTTTACCTTGTCTGATTGTATAACTGTCTATGTTTAGAATAACAATAATTTGCCCACAGTATAACTGCGCACTGACATCCTCCAGAAAGATGATATATTCTTCTGTCAACTTAACCACAGTCCCATTTTCCAAGAATAATTTGCAGTTTGTGGTGTGGCTGTATAGTTTAAATTGTTATCCTGAAATAAATACTGAAATGATGTGACCATATATGGTTCAATGAAGTTAAAGAGGTATAGAAGCAAATTATTTTATTTTATCATAATTAGAAAAAAGTACTAGTACAATTTTAGAAGTTCAGTTTGTTGTTCAATGCAAGCCAGAACTGGCTACTAGCAATTTTTTAGATAAAAACAATCGACATGAAAATGTAATATGAGACCCAATGTTTAGTAACAAACAGGGTGGGTGGAGGGTGGATACAGTATTTAGTAACAAACAGGGTTCAGATTCAAGCTGCTACTTTGAATCTGCTTAAGTATAATCCAATTTATTACATTATTTAATCATTACAAATAAAAACTTAAGAAGTACATGTATCATAGCGTATTATTCTGATTGCACCAGTTTTTATTGTAACTCTTCCAAGTCTTAAGAAAATCATCCCCAAAATTTTCACTGAAGGATTTTTAGATTCAAATTGAGTGATTATTCTGCCGGGCACTATTATTAGCATTGTACATGCCTTAGCTCTTTTCACCACATGGCAGCCCTCTAAGGTGGATATTATTATTAAATCCGTATCACTGATGGGAAAATTGAGGAAGAAAGATTTCCAAAGTCATATATCTAGTGAGTAACCATTTTCAAAACAATTCTGTTGGAATACTCAGCAGTTTAGAATATTGTAAAAATAATTTCATTAAGAAATCCCTGCTGGCCATGCCATTCTCAAATCTAATCCCTTTACTATTTGGCTTTTAAAGCCCCTGCAGGTTAACTTATAAATTAAAATTCTAAATGAAAAGCAACATGCTATCATACAACAGAAGGGATATATACCTGGTCAAATCCAAGCAGATGCTGAAGATATAAGTGAGTTATATAAAGAAGAGGTCTAAATGTCCATGGTCCTCACTCCTGCTACACTAATTCCTCACTCTGTCCTCACCTGTGGGCTTGTGGCTACTTCTCTATGATCAGTTGACAGAGAAGAAGACGACCCAGGCCTGGTTTATAGCTAGTTCTCCATAGTATGCAGGTACCACCCAAAAATGGAAAGCTGCGCCACTATATCTCCTCTCTGGGACATCCCTGAAGGACTATGGTAAGGAAAATCTTCCCAATTGTCAGAACTTAAAGCAGTGTACCTGGCTGTGCATTTTACTTTGAGATAGGAATGACCAGATGTGAGATCATATACAGATGCACGGTTGTAGCCAGTGATCAGAGGCTTGGAATAAACCCGATTGGAAAACAGGTTACAAATAAAGTTGGAGAAGTGGTATGTAGATGGACCATCCTGATTGAGGAAAAAAAAGTGAAAATGTTTCTTTCTCATGTGAATGCTTGCTAAAATATGACCTCAGCAGAAAGAGATTTTAATTATCAATTGAAAAGGTGGCCCAGTCTGTGAATACCAATTAGCCTCTTTCCCCAGCCAACTTTGTCATCACCCAATGGGCTCATGGACAATTGGCACAGTGGCAGGGACGTAGGTTATGAATAGATTAAACAACATGGACTTTCACTCAATGAGGAGAACCTCGCAATGGTCACCACTGAGTGCCTAAGTTGCTAGCAGCAGATACCAGCACCACGTTTCTAATATGCCACATCCCCTGGCTGATCAGCCAGTTACCTGGTGGTAGGCTGATTATATCATGGAAGGAGTAATATTTTATTCTTACTGGAACACTAATTCTGGATATGGATTTGTCTCCCTTACACACATTGCTTTTGCCAAAACTAACATCTGTAGGCTTATTCAATGCCTTATCAATCATCATGGTATTCCACATTCCATTACTTCTGATTAAGAAACTCACATCACAGCAAAAAGTGTATGACAATGAGCGACTGGTCATGGAATTCTCTGATCTTACCAGGTTTCACACATGTAGACTTATAGAATTCTTTATCAATCATCATGATATTCCACATTCCATTACTTCTGATCAAGGAGCTCACATCGTGGCAAAAAGTGTATGACAATGAACCAATGGTCATGGAACTCATTGGTCTTACCATGTTTCCCACCATCCTAAAGCAGTTGGCTTGATAGAATAGTGAAATTGACTTTTGAAGACTTAGTTGCAGTTTCAGCTTGGTGCCAATTCCTTGCAGAGCTGGAGTAAGGATTTCCCAAAGGATGTATATACCCTGAATCAGCATCCAATAGATGGTGAAATTTCTTCAAGAGCCAGGATTCACAGGGCCAGGAATCACTATTACCCGTAGTGACCCACTACCCAATTTTTCCTCCTTGTGCCCATGACTTTATGCTTTGCTGGCTTAGTAGTCTTAGTTCCACAGGGAAGAATGCTTCCACCAGGAGACACAATGACTCCATTTAACTGGAAGTTAAGACTGCCACCCTGTCACTTTGGACTCATGCCTCTTAGTCAACTGGCAAAGAAGGGAGTTAAGGTTTTGACTAGGGTGATTGATCCAGGATGACCAATGGGAAATTTGACTACTACTGCACACCAGAGATAAGGAAGACAGAAGATTCCTTAGAGCATTTCTTGGTATTACCCAGCCCTTGGATTAGGTAAATGGAAAACTGTAACAACCCAATCCAGGGAGGACTACAAATGGCCCACACCCTTCAGTAATGAAAGTTAGGGTCACTCCACCCGGTAAAGAACCACAAGCAGCTGAGGTTCTTGCTGAAGGCAAGGGAATAGAGATGGGTAGTATAAGAAGATAGTCACAAATAACAAGTATGACCACATGACCGCTTACAGAAACAAGAACAGTAATTGTCATGAGTATTATCTCTTTATTTTGTTTTAAATGCATTTTTGTGTGTGTGTGTGTATATATATACGTATATATATACACACACTTAATATATGTATATATATACACACACACATATATTAAGCAAGTATATTTGTTTTATTTCCTTTCTTATGTCCTTATCATGTAACATAACATGTATTGACTTTACATTACTATTTAGGTAGTGTTAATTTTATATAATAATATTTGAGTTACAGAATATCAGAAGAACAACACACATCACCCAAGGACTTTACCTTCTCTTCTGGGGAAGGGATTAGTGCATTTTTGGTTGTACATTAATTAGTCATGTAATGTTAGCCGAAATTATAGCCTTGATGTTGTCTTTATTTAGAGATTAAACATGGCTTAAGGTAATATGTATGGATGACACACTGACGGGGAGATGAAAAGAAACATTATTTGACTGGGTTAAGGAATGCTTAGATAGCTGGTGAAACATTATTTCTGGGTTGGATTGTGAGGATGGTTCTGGAGGACAGCAGCGTATGGATTAGTGAACCGAGTAAGGCAGATGGGCCTCTCCAATATGGGTTGGCATCATCCAATCTACTGAGAGTTTAAATAGAACAAGAAGAGAGAGTATGGGAGAATTCTCTTTCTCTACTTGAGCCAAAATTTCCATCTTCTTCTACTTTTCTGCTCTTCAATGCCATGTAGAATATGGTAGCAAGGATGCACCTGGTTCTGATACAGATTAGGACTGAGACCATCAGCCCCCTAATGATCAGGCTTTTGGACTTGGACTGAATTACAGCACAATATTTCCTGTTTCTTCAGCTTACAGAGGATAGATCATGAGATTTTTTATTTCCATAATTATGTGAGCCAATTCCTTTTTTTTTTGCTTTGAGATTGAGTCTTGCTTTGCCCCCAGGCTGGAGTGCAGTAGCACGATCTTGGCATGTGAGCCAGTTTCTATAATAAATTTCTATATACTAATTTATAGAAATTCATTGCATTAAATTATTTTTATCATTGTAATGTAATACTTTTATTGTATTAGATTTATTTTTTGCATTAATCCCATCCAAAAAGTGATATGTCCTAAGAATGTTTCAAGACAGTAGAGAATATGTTAGCAAAGATGCAGCTGGGTCTCACCGACTGAAACCAAAGACTGGAAAGTCGTAGGTCCCCAGAGAGATGTGTCTTTTCATTTACTGTCGTTTCCTGTTTCTATATGTCTGCTTCCTTTTATATCTCTGGATAATGGTCTTTTACTTCTTTCATCTTCACAGTTAAGAAGATAATAGCCAGATGTGTTGGTGAGGAACTCCATAGGTCATTTCCATGTAAACAACCATAACTGATGAAAATTATAAGCACAACAATTATTTAAAAGCTCTTGAAGTTGTTTTAAAGGGAAACAGCACATGTTTAAAAGGCATTCTTTCAAGACAATTTACTAAATCTCAGTACGGAAAGCGAGAGTCTGTGGCATTTGAGACACAACCGATCTTCTTCCTCCCCACACCCAAGCTCAACACGACAGGACTTCTACATTAAGTGGATGTTGTTGTGCTTCCTTCCTCCACCAGCTTCTACCCCAGGCATGGTAGGCCAAGAATAATGAAGCAATAAATAGGGTGACAGCAGCTCACGGACAGGATGAAGTTTCCACATTGGTAGAGGCAAGCGGAGAAGATCAGTGGCTCCCACTTCAGTACTGGGAGGAATGACTGAGAGATTTTGCTCATGGTAAGATGAATTCATAAGAACAGAGAGCTCTAAAGTTTTTCCCAAAAACACTATCATCATCTGAAACAGAAGGAGAGGAGCTTCAAGCCTAAGGACATTCCAGAAAACAATAGAGATTTGGGGGTGGGAGTAAACAAAACAGAGAAAGCTGCTAGTTCTAGGAGAGCAACCAGCTAAATCATAAATCAACTAGTTTATCAAAGAAAACCATGAAAAAGGGCAGCCAAGAAGAGCTCTTCTGAGATCAAAACTAACTCCCAAGAGCAGGTCAAAATTACTCCTGCTCATAATTCACTGGATTAGACTGTGAAGTATTTTATTTCCCCAAGCATTATTTAAAATGACAGAGCAATCAACTAGCAATTCATGAATCCTAACAGTTGAGGGTGATACAAACAGAGGCAGACAGGCAG
The DNA here is from genome assembly GCF_000951045.1 of Mandrillus leucophaeus. Taxonomy (NCBI): domain Eukaryota; kingdom Metazoa; phylum Chordata; class Mammalia; order Primates; family Cercopithecidae; genus Mandrillus; species Mandrillus leucophaeus. The sequence continues at coordinate 532,455 of NW_012105575.1, forward strand.
ACAGTGCAATGGAGATAGACAGAAAGAAGCAATCAAAGAAAGCTGTGGTAAAACCACTGCTATCCTAGGGTGACTGTGTGCATGCTTAAGACTGCATCATCTGAGTAATAATGTCAGAGGCTTCACATTGCAGGGGAAGCGGACTTCACTTACATAGTGCAACTAAGGCATTAAACAAATAAACCAGCAAACAATAACAAAAGCAGCCTCAGAGAAAGGGAAAAACAATCATTGTACAGAATTGTTATAATATATCACTCCAAATATCAACTAAAAAAGAGACATGGAAATAAACAACAAAGATGGAGCCAAAGCAGGTAATATAAGCTGCTTCTGAGAGAATAAAAATTTAAAAAATTTAATTTTAAAAAATGTTAAATAGCCATTATTAGAAAGCCTGAAGAACTAAAGGAAGCTATGCTTAAAGAAGTAAAAGAAGCTATAATGACAGTGTCTCATCAAACAGGGAATATTAATACAGAGATAGAAATTATAGAAAAGAACCAAATGGTGATTCTAGGATTTAAAAGTACAGTAAATGAAATAAAAATTTCACTGAAGGAATTTAAGAATAAATTTAAACTGGTCCAAGAAAAAACCAGTGAACTTGAAGTAGAGTACTTGAAATTATGCAATTCAAAGACACAGGGGGAAAATAATTTATAAATGAAGAGACTCTACAGAAATGTGGAACAGCATTAATCACACCATCATATAGGTAATGAATATTGCTAATATATGGGTAGCAAATATCAGAAAGTGAGGAGAAAGAGATAGGAATATAAAAAAAAAAACTAAAGAAAGAATGGGTGAAAACTTCTAAAATTTTATTAAATATATTAACCCATACAATCAAGGAACACAACAGTCTCTAGTAGGGTAAATAAAAATATATCCACATTTAGATGAATTATATTAAACACATGGAACACCAAAGAAAAATACAAACATGAAAGTAGCAAGGAGCAAGAGAAATATGACTCATCATGTGAAAAGAATCACCAGTAAGATAAAAGATGATTTCTTATCAAAAACAATAGAGGCAAGAAAGCAGTGGACTAATATACTTAAAGTGCTAGAGGGAAAAACTGTCAACCAAGAATTCTCTATCAAAGTTACCTTTCAAGATAAACAAAAGCTGAGAGAATTCATTGTTGGCTGTCCTACTTTCAGGAAACAGTGAAGAACATTTTTAAAGCTGAAACCAAGTTGCCTCAGGAAAACTCACATTCACACACAAACGGTACCAGTAAAAACAACTGTGTAAATATTAAAAACAGTACGATTGCATATTTTCTCTTTTTTCCTAAATTTATTTTAAAACAACACATAGGTAGTTGTATTGTGTCAATTACATATTGCAATGTAATATATTTGACAACAATAACACAACACAGTCAGGTGGGACTGACACTGTCGTGGGATAAGTAAGTAACACCAAATGGTAACTTGAATCGATGGTAAAAATAAAAAGAACGAGACATGGTTAAATAAAGTTGATATAAAAATTTCTATAAATATATTCTTGCTCTACAAAAGCCCAAATCTCCTGAGTTCATAAGAGACCAGAGGGAAACCAAAATTTAAAAAAATGAAAAAAAATTGATGATAATTGTTTTGTGTCTCATTTTCCATTTCATGAAGGGACTCACTGGCTTGACTATCTCCAGATTCAATTCCAACTCTTCCACCAACCACAGTGACTACAGAGCTTGGCCCATGTTTTCTATAAGGAATGCTGATTGAAGCACAGCCACTGAAACCAGTCAAGAGACAACTTACCCTTGAGAAAAAAAATTGTTCCTCTAGGGCTATTCTGAGGAACTGAGAAGCCTAGAAAATACCAAGACAGCCTTGACCCATATGAATATTTTCTCAAAAGTAAGATTTATTCTGGCACACTATTTTCTCACCTCAAGTCCCATGGGATGTTTCTGTGCACAGAGGGCAGGGGCAACTAACTCTGTCTGGAGGAGAATTGGAAGGCTTCCCAGAAAAAATAACACACAACTTAAGTGTTGAAGGGTGCACAGGAGCCAAGCAGGATAGAAATACATTTTCCAGGCACAGGGTGCATAATAAAATATAACAGACGTGAGCAAACATGTGGCAAGAGGCAGGGTATGACACTGGCAGACTAGTTTGTCTTTGTATGATTCGCAAATGTAAAATGTTAACCTTAAATTAACCATGGAGTGATTTTTAGAAATGAACATGATCAAATTTAAGTTATAAAAGACTATACAAGCAGCACTGTGGGCATAAAGTAGATAACAACAGAGGAATCCTTCAAGAGGTTGTGTCAATTACCCCAGTGACTTGATACCATGCTCCCAAATCTCCATATTGTGTACAAGAATCAGCCTGCAAATGTTTATTACGAGTGCATTGTTTGTAATAACTAGGAATCACAGTGGGCCGAATAACTTCAGAAATGAAAATAAATCTTAGTTTTATTAAATTTATATATTTGCTGTACATTATTTATTACTCTTTGCTGAATGTTTAGCATTGCAAGAAAATTAAATAATATTTTATTTTAAAATTACTTACTAATTACTAAGAGTACAATATTTTTATAATTAAACTAAACCTATTAATGAAATATGGGTGACTAAGTAGAGAAACACAATGTAAGGAGAAAAAAACTATCTAGAAAGATATTTTTTGGTTGTTTTTGTTTTGTTTTCTCAACGTTTGAAGGGTATTTTTTGTAAACTATATAAGAAGTAGTTTCAGGCTTGACTGAAAAGTTTTATGTATTTGAGTCGCCTATGTGATTCATCTTCCAGCTTAGCTACTGAGAATTAAATGAATGATTCTTAGTAATTGATGGAGTGATCTTACCCCAAATTAATACAGACATAGTAATATAGTATGCTAGCAATTTTTCTCACAAAGCACAAAGGATGGCTTCTAATATAGAAATATTCAAATATTTGTTTAAACGTGTGTAGAGCTAAGCAGAAATTTCATTCAAATCATGCTGGAGATACAATTCTTATTTATAACACCGTAAGATCAGCTGTTGTAGTACAAGATCATTTTTTATTTAAAAGATGTCTGCTTCATGCTTATTCACAGCCTTTTTGTTTGTTTCTTTTAAACTAAAAAGCCAGAAGTAATATTAAACTATAACGTTTAACTATTGTAACACACATTTCATAAACACTATTCTTTAATTTTGAGAAAACAACGTACAAATTGTAAAATGGATCACAACTGAAGAAAGTCCAAGACACTTTAATTTTTAAAATGTTCATTGAAATCTCTTGCAATTTAAGTTGTTATGAATTTACTATTGTGTCAATAAACTAATATTTACATGCTGACAGTAAGATACCACTAAAATGTTTAGACAAGTATTAACGTTTAGAGTACATGTTAAATCCTTTGTTGAAGCTTGCTGTGAAAATACATTAAGTTAGAACTTACACAGTAGGTTGTAAACTAGAGTAAGTTATAAAATTTGACTATGAGCAGAGAGCAAAAAGCTGTACAAATCACACTTAGAAGGCCAGGTTCAATTTGCCCATTGCATAAAAAAGGAACAATAATTCAAGCTATGCAGACTTTCATGCCCACACAAAAAGAGTAAGAATGTTTTCAAGTGCAAGCAAAATATGTGACTTTTGAAGACTGGATTCAAGAATACATTATAAACAATGGCTTAGCGGTTTTTAAAATTTTAGAAATGTGAAAGGAAATCTGTTTTATTTACAAGAGTTAACTGTGCAGGTTTTAAGTAACATTTGGTTAAATAGACTAATTGTGTGTATTGAATCTAGCTGCTTTGTACTTGACATCCATTTTCACTTCCTTTTTTGTATCTTTTTTGGAGGGAGAAAAAATTTCATTAATTAAAAATTATAACTTAGAGTCTTTACATCACCCACAAATAATATGCATAATTTTATATATAAACACTTGAAAATCATGTGAAATATAAATGTTTATATATATATATGCTGTTGGACAATATACAATAAAGTGTATATATAAAAATTCAACTTTACTATATATGATTTTTTTTAACTACAGTGATCCTAAAGTGCTGTGAAAAAATATAAATTATATTATAAATTATTCCTTCTGTCTAGATGTATTTTGTATCTATGTAGCAACCTCTTGCTAACCGCCCCTTACTCTCCCCTTCTCAGCTTCTAGTAAACCGCTAATCTACTCTCTACATGAATGAGATAAATGTTTTTAGCTTCCACATATGAATGACAACATGCAGTATTTCTCTTTCTATGCCTGGCTTGTTTCATTTAACAAAATGTGCTGCTCTTTCGTTTTGCCATGAGTGACAGGATTTCATTCTTTTCTATGGCTGAAAAGTATTTCGTTGTGATGTTGAGCATTTTTTCATATACCTGATTGCTGTGTATATATCTTGTTTTGAGAAATGTCTATTCAGATAAAGTACAGATTTTTAATTGGATTGGTTGTTATTTGGCTATTGAGTTAAGTTTTTTGTGTATTCTGGATATTAATCTTTTGTCACATTAATCATTTGCAAATATTTTCTCCCATTCTGCAGGTTGTTACTTTACTTTGTTGATGCTTTTCTTTGCTGTGCAGAACTTTTTAGTTTGATATAATCTTATTTGTCTAGTTTTGGGTTTGTTTCACGTGGTTTTGAGACCTTATTCATAAGTCTTTGCTTAGAAAAATGTCCCAAACCATTTCTCCTACTTTTCTTTTCTAGTAGTTTTACAGTTACAGGTCTCACATTTGAATTTTTAATCCACCTTGAGTGGATTTTTGTGCAGTGAGAGTGAGTCTGGTTTATTCTTCAGCACATGGATATCTAGTTTTCCCAGCACTATTTTTATGGACTCTTATTTTAGTATTATTTTAAATGTGTTATTTTTATTTATTTTTTGAAAATAATAGGTGCATACATTTATAGGCCACACGAGATATTTTGATACAGGCATGCAATGTGTAAAAATCACATCAAGGTAAATGGGGTATCCATCACCTCAAGCATTTATCATTTCTTTGTGCTACAAATATTCCAATTCTACTGTTTTAGTAATTTTAAAATTTATAAATTATCGTTGACTGTAGTCATCCTCTGTGCTATCAAATACTACATCTTATTAATTATTTCTAATTATATTTTTATATCCATTAATTATTGCCTCTTACCTACTACTCACCACCACTACCCATCACAGTCTCTGGTAATCATCATTCTAATCTCCATTTTCATGAGCTCAATTCTTTTAATTTTTAACTGCTGCAAATGAGTGAGAATATGTGAAGTTTGTCTTTCTGTGCCTGGCTTTTTCCATGTAATATAATGTCCTTTATATTGTTGCAAATGAGCAGATATAATTCATTTTTGTGGATGAGGAGTACTCCTTTGTGTATATATATGACATTTTCTTTATCCATTTGTCTGTTGATGGACACTGAAACTGCTTCCAAATCTTGGCTATTGTGAATACTGCTGCAATAAACATGGGAGTGTAGATCTCTTCGATACACTGATTTCCTTTTCTTTTGGTTAAATTCCTAGCAGTAGGATTGCTGGATCATATAACAGTTCTATCTTTACTTTTTAGAGGAAACTTCATACTGTTCTCCACAGTGGCTGTACTAATTTACATTCCCACCAGCAGTGTATGAGAGTTCTTTTCTCCACATCCTTGCCAGCATTTCTTACTGCCTGTCTTTTGGATAAAAGCCATTTTAACTGGGGTAATATACAATCTCAATGTAGTTTTAATTTGCATTTCTCTCATAATCAAAGATGTTTAGCACCTTTTCATATGCCTGATTGCCATTTGTATGTGTTCTTTTGAGGAATGTCTTTTTATATATTTTGTCTATTCTTTAATCATATTGTTACATTTTTTCCTAGTGAGTTGTTTGAGTTCCCTTATATATTCTGGTTGCAAAACACTTGCCAGGTGGAGAGTTTGCAAGTATTTTCTCCCATTCTGGTGGTTATCTCTTCACTTTTGTATTGTTTCCTTTGTTGTGCAGAGGCTTTCTAACTTGATGTAACCCCATTTCTCCATTTTTGCTTTGGTTGCCTGTGCTTTGGGCTATTACACAAGAAATGTTTGCTAAAGTCAATGTCCCAGAGAGTTTCTCCAGTATTTTTACTTAGTAGTTTCATAGTTTGAGGTCTTAAATTTAAGTCTTACCTTTTTTTTTTTTTTTTGAGATAGGGTCCATTCTGGTTGCCCAGGATGCAGTGCAGTGGCACAATCACGGATCACTACAGCCTCTACCTCTTGGGCTCAAGCAATGCTCCCACCCCAGCCTCACGAGTAGCTGTGACTACAGGTGTGCACCACCATACACAGCTAATTTTTATATTTTTTTGTAGAGAGGGAGTTTTGCCATGTTGACCAGGCTGGTCTTGAACTCCTGAGCTCAAGTAATCTACCCACCTTGGCCTCCCGAAGTGCAGGGATTATAAGTATAACCAACTACGCCTGGCCTTTAATTCATTTTATTTTATTTATTTTTTTTTTCTTTGAGATGGAGTCTGGCCCTGTGGCCCAGGCTGGAGTGAGCGGCGCCATCTTGGCTCACTGCAAGCTCCGCCCCCCGGATTCCCGCCATTCTCCTGCCTCAGCCTCCCGAGGAGCTGGGACCACAGGCGCCGCCACCACGCCCGGCTAATTTTTTGTATTTTTTTTAGTAGAGATGGGGTTTCACCGTGTTAGCCAGGATGGTCTCTATCTCCTGACCTCGTGATCCGCCCGTCTGGGCCTCCCAAAGTGCTGGGATTACAGGCGTGAGCCACCGCGTCCGGCCCATTTTAATTTTTTTATATGGTGAACAAGAGGGGTCTAGTTTCATTCTTCTACATATGGATATGCAATTTTACCAGCACAAATTATTGAAGAGTCTGTCTTTCCTCAATATATTTTCTTGGCAATTTTGTCAAAAATCAATTGGATGTAAATATGTGGAATTATTTTGGTGTTCTCTACTGTGTTCTATTGGTGTCTGTTTCTACGCTACCACTGCGATGTTTTTGTTTCTATGACTATAGTATCTCATAAGCCAGGTAGTGTGATGCCTTCAGCTTTGTTCTTTTTGCTCAGAATTTCTTCTTTTTTAATAAGCATTTAAAAAAATTTTAATTTTGTATTAAAAAAATTATGGGTACATGATAGGTGTGTATATTTATGGGGTACATTAGATGTTTCCTTGGTTGTCCAATGTCTTTTGTGGCTTTATATAGATCTCGAGATTTTTTATTTATTTGAAGAATGACATTTGTAATTTGATATGCATTGCATTTAATCTGTAGATTGGTTTGAATAGTATGGACAATTGAACAACATTAATTCTTCAAACCATGAATACGGGATGTCTTTTCAATTTTGTGTGTTCCCTTCAATTTCTTTCATCAATGTTTTGTAATTTTAATTGTAGAGATTTTTACCTCCTTGGTTAAATTTATTCCTATGTATTTTATTTTATTTATTTTTATTTTTTGTAGCTATTATAAATGGGATTGCTTTCAGCTAGTTCATTACTGATGTATAATAATGTTACTAATTTGTATATGTTGATTTTGTATTATGCAGCTTTACTGAAATTGTTGATAAGTTCTGAGGGGTTTTTGTTGTAGTCATTGGAGTCGTTAGGTTTTTCTCTATGTAAGATTATGTCATCTGGAAACACAGACATTATGACTTCCTCTTTTTTGAATTTGAATGTCCTTTATTTCTTTCTCTTGCCTAATTACTCTAACTAATACAGTACTATGTTGAGTAAGAGTGATGAAAGTGAGCATCCTTGTCTCATTCCAGTTCTTAGGGGAAAAGCTTTAAACATTTCCCTGTTTAGCATAATATTAGCAGTGGGTTTGTCATATATGGTCTTTATTGTGTTGAGATATATTCATTTTATACCTACATTGTTGCAAGTTTTTATTATGAAGGGATGTTGAATTTTGTCAAATGCATTCTCTGCATCTATTGAGATGATAAGGTTTTTGTCTTTCGTTCTGCTATGTGGTGTTTCACCTTTATTGATTTGCACGTTTAACCATTCATTTGTCATTGTCTGTATCTTGATGTATCAAACTAATTAGAAAGTTTACAACTAAGATCCCACTATCCGTTGCATTTAGAGTACTGGACGTGAATTATTTGGATGGTCAAATTCAGAAAGAGCTCATCTGCTTGCTGCTATTGCTGCTAGTATCAAAATTCAAAGAGATGTTCTTGTGGAGGCCAGGCTCAAGATTCCAGGGCAGTCCTCAGCTTTTGGCTGCCAGTGGCCGTGGCAGTGGGAGCAGGTAGAAGCAGCATAGGGATCCCAGTTGTATTAGTTTCTTATTGCTGCTTTGACAACTTGCACTCCAATTAGTGTCTTAAAAACAACATGGGCCAGGTGCGGTGGCTCACGTCTGTAATCCCAGCACTTTTGGAGGCCGAGGCGAGGGGATCATGAGGTCAGGAGTTTGAGACCAGCCCGGCCAAGATGGTGAAACCTCGTTTCTATTAAAAATACAAAAGTTAGTCGTGCGCAGTGGCAGTCGCCTGTAATCCCAGCTACTCGGGAGGCTGAGGCAGGAGAATAGCTTGAACCCGGGATGCAGAGGTTGCAGTGAGCCAAGATTGAGGCACTACACTCTAGCCTGGGTGACAGAGCATGACTCCATCTCAAAAAAAAAAAAAAAAATCATGAATTTGTTATCTCATCGTTTTATAGGTAAGAAGTCCAAAATGGATCAGCAGTACTGCATTCATGCTGCAGGCTCTAGGCGAGAATCTATTTCCTTGCCTTTTCTACCTTCTAAGGAGGCTGCCCACTTTCCTTTTAGTTTTACATTGCATTGTCACCATTCATTGCAATGTACAACTAAAATCTCCTATCACTACAATACCTGTTCTAATTCTGACGTTCCTTCTTTTCTTTTACAAGGACTCTCGTGATAATATTGGATCAATTCTGATAATCCTGGATAATCTATATTAACTTAATCAAATTAGCAAAGTCCCTTTTAATATATAAAATAACTTACTAACAAGTTCCAGGTATTAGGATGTCGACATTTTTGAGAGGCCGTCATTTAGTCCACAACACTAGCTATACTTGAGTGCCCTTGAAATGGATAGTTCAGTGGTAGACTCTCTTGACCTTTGTGTCTATAGCATTCCCAATCATTTTGAAAGTACATAACTTTCTATATTAAATCCTTGTCTGGTTGAAAGTCCTACAGTTTTTAACTTTCTAAATAAATCCAAATAGATATATTTTATTTTCCCAATTAATTTTGCAAGTATTCATTTAATTGTTTATGTATTTTAATTATATGATCAGTGAAAGATAGGCACTTTCAAATCAAAAGATCTTGTCAAATATGGCATGAGATAAAATTCCTCACTTTAGAACTGAAAATATTTGAGTAATCCTGGTTTTCCCAATCCCTGAAGCTCAGCTACTAGCATCTAATGTAGGGTTGTTATAAAAATTAAATAAGATAATTTGATTTCCACACTGAATATATTACAGAACACAATAAAGAAACCAAATAAATTAGAGCTATTATTTTGAATTTCCATTTACTTTTCTTTTTTTATTTTGGTGAAAAAACAAATCAGGTTAAACATTGTTTATTTTTTTCTTTTGATTAGAGTACAATGAGAATACCAACAATTTTATTAAAATTCTGTGTTATTATCTCAGAGACAATCAATCTGTATTATGGCAACATATTTTTTTTTGGCTTTGTGAGGGAATATTTCAAACTTATAAAACTATACATAATATATCAGGGAGCTTCTGTGAACTCATTACCGAGCTTCAAAAATTATCAACTCATAATCAATACTGTCTGACATCCTCCTTCCATATTATTTTGAAACTAATCCCAAACTATAATTTTTCAGCATTTCTTGTTTACCTCTAAAATATAAGGGTTCTATTTTTATGGTGTGCTCACAATATCATTATCAGATCTAAATAATTTAACAACAAACTTGACTATTATTAACTATCAGTTTTAGTATTCAAATTTCTGATTGCAGTTGACCCTCCATATCCATGGGTTCCACATCTGTGGATTCAACCAACCATGAATTGGAAATATTTTTTTAAATGATAGTTGCCTCTTTAGTAAACATATACAAACTTCTTTTTTTATTATTACTACCTAAGCAATGATTTCACTATTTACGTAGTATTTACATTGTATTAGATATTATAAGTAATCTGGAAATGACTTAAATTATGCAGGAGGCTATGTATAGGTTATATTAAAATACTACATAATGTAACATAAAGGACTTGAGCGTCTGTGCATTTTGGTATCCACATGGGGTCCTAGAACCAATCTCTCATGTATATTGAGGCATGAGTATATTTAATAAATTTCATAATGTTTTAAAGATTATTTGTATTTGTTTCATTTGTCTCTTTTTCCAGTTTTATTGAGAAAAATTATTGACAAAAATTGTTTACACAATTATTTGATACAGGTATACAATATATAATGATTACCACATTAACACATTTATCACCATTAATTATGTGTGGGGGGGGGTATGGTGAGGACACTTAACATTCATTATTCTCTTAGGAAAATTCAACTAAACAATACAGTATTATTAACTAGAGTCATCATGTTGTACATAAGATCCCCAAAATTTACTCATTGTAAATGAGTGGGTAACTGAATGTGGATATTCTTTTACTGACATCTCCCTAATTCCACCACCTTCATCCCTTGCCCCTGGCAACCGTGCTTCTAAAATTTACTGTTTCTGTGAGTCTGACGGGAAGGCTATACAATATTTGTCTTTCCCCATCTGGCTTATTTCACTTAGCCTGATATCCTCCAAGTTCAACCATCTGTAACAAATGGTAAGGTTTCTTTCTTTTTGTGGTTGAATAATATTCCATTGTATACACACATACACACACACATACAAACATACCACATTTGTTTTTCAATCCATTTACATGTCAATAGACAGACTGCATATTTTGGATATTTTGAAAAAACTGTAGTACACATGTGGGTGCAGCTATCTCTTTGAGATACTGATGTCATTTGTTTTGGATGTATACTCAAGTGAAATTAAATAATTATCTGGTAGTTATAATATTAATTTCTTGAGGAACCTTTCTACTGTTTTCCATAATGGGTGTACCAATTTACATTCCCACTAATGGTGTGCAAGGGTCTCCTGTTCTCCATACCCTTGCCAACACTTGTTATCTTTTGTCATTTTATTTATAGCCATTCTGATCCATTTGAGGTGATATCTCATTATGCTTTTGATTTACATTTTCCTGATGAATAGTGTTACTGAACACCTTTACATATACCTCTTGGCTATTTGTGAGTCTTCTTTTGAAAAATGTGCATTCAGGGTTTGTGCCCATTTTATTTTTTAATCAGGTGCTTTTTTCTTCTTCTTCTTCTTTTTTATCTTTTTTGCTATTGTGTTATACAATCTCCTTATAGATTCAGGATATTATTCCTTTATCAGATATGTTTTTTGCAAATAGTTTCTCACATTTTTTAAATTGTCTTTTCATTTTGTTGATCATTTCTTTTGCTGTGAAGAAGCTTTTAGTTTAATGTAGTCCCACTTGTTTATTTTTGCTTTTGTTGCCTGTACTTATGGTGTCATACCAAAAAATTCATTGTCAAAGTTGGTATCAAGGAACACTTTCCCTATGTTTTCTTCTAGGAGTTTTCTGTTTCAAGTCTTACAGTTAAGACTTAATCCATGTCAAGTTAATTTTGGGGCAATATAATTTTATTAATGTTTTATAATATAATTTTATTATTTTCCATGTGAGTATCCAGTTTTCCCAACACTACCCTTTCCCCATAATTCATTCCTGGCATTCTTTTCAATGATTTGTTGACTGAATATGCATGGGTTTATTTCTGGGCTCTCTATTTTTTTCTTACCGGTCTGTGTGTCTACTTTAATGCCAGTACCACACTGTTTTGATTACTAGAGCTTTGTAACATAGTTTGAAATTAGAAAGTATGGTGCCTCCGGGTTTGTTGTTGCTCAAAATCGCATTAGCTACTCATGACTTCATTAAAATTGGAAGACTTTGAAGACTTCTTTCTATTTCTGTGAAAAATGCCATTGGAATTTTTGTAGATATTAAATTGAATTAGTAGATAATTTTAGATAGTATGGATATTTTAACAATATTAACTATTGCAATCTATGAACATGGAATTTTTTTATTTATTTGTGTTTTCCTCAATTTCTTTTATCAATGTCTTCTACTTGTAAGTCTACAGATCTTTTATCTGCTTGGTTAAATTTATTCCTAAATATTTATTCTTTTTGATGTATTGTGAATGGGATTATTTTGTTTATTTTTTGGATAATTCATTGTTAGTATATAAAAACAATTAATTTTTGTATTTTTATTTTGTATCCTGCAACTCTACTAAATTTGCTTAACAGTTCTAACAGATTTTAGATGGATTCTTCAGAGTTTTCTATATTTACAATCATGTCTGCAAACAGAGAACATTTAACTTCATCCTCTATGATTTATATGCAGTTTATTCTTTTTTTGTTAACTAACTGCTCTGGATAGTGCTTCCAGAACTATGTTTAATAGAAGTCATAAGATGGGCAATCTTGTCTTGTTCCTGATCTTAGAGGAAAAGCTTTCAATTTTTCATTGTTTTTCTGCATAATGTTAGCTGTGAGTCTGTCATATTAGTCCTCTATTATATTGAGGTATATTTCTAATATACTTAATTTGTTGAGTTTTTACCTTGAAAAGACGTTGAATTTTGTTGTAATCTATTTGTTTAAATTAAGATTCATAGCAAGTCACATTTGTGACTGCTTGATGCGTCTTATAAACCTTTTATATTATAGTTTCTGGTTCCATCTCTCTCTATTAATTGCGGTATATTTATTGAAGAATACAAATGTATAATTCAAATGTCCAGTTTATTATGTACTAAGGCTGCATAGTTTTCTGTTATAAAGTTTATTATTGTTAAGATTTTTGGTGGGGTCAGGTTATATATCTGACAATAAAGGGAACAGAATGTAACAATTAAATGTATATTTTTCAAAACTTATATACATGTACTCTTTTATTTGACCAGATACACTAAAGATACTTTATGTTCAATGTGAATAATATTTAACAAAATACCAAAAACAATTTTAATATTTTGAAATAAATGTAAGATTATTTCTTCAATCACATGTATTCAGAGAGGTTCACTAAATAGATTGAAAACTGTTTTTTTTTTTTTCAACTGTCTTTAGTAAATTATATTAACAAAATATTTGACTTAAGCCTATTCTATGTCCTGAAGTACCACAGTCTAAGCTAACTTGTAAATCTACTATATTCAGGTATGATCCACTAGTAAAACTACTTTTAAGATTGCTTTGGGAAATGGTCATTACTAAAATCAGCAGTGGTCATGTAGACAAAGTCTTATTCTCATGGTATGATTTGTTACAGATCCAATTATATTTATTCAAGGATGTGCCAGAGGCTAATTTTACAAATTTCCCAATTGTGATTTGCTCAGAAAGGAAGGAGACTATGTTAGGTGTTACACATATAAAATGGAATAGTCATATTTTTTGCATCTTTCGGTAAGAGGTTGTATTTACTCATTTTCTTACTCTTAAAAAATGCTAACTGCGTACTTATGTTTTTACAAGTAAATATCTGCCTCTTAACAATAGCCGATTTTTAAATTGAGACATTATATTATAAACATAATCAATAAAGAGTAGAGAAAACCTGAACCCATCATATAGAATGAGTCTTAAATAGTTCTATGCAGTTATTTAAATCTGTGTATATTACATTTACATTAATTTTAATTACATTAATTGTAATTACTGTCTTTTTACATTTTTTTTTCTAGCATCATTTTTCATCCCATTCCAGAGACAAGGATGAACTGCCATTACTGTGAACCAAAAAATTAAAGGCTTTACCTTCTTTAAACTAAAATAGGCTGTGAATTATATAATATATGTATGATATAGATATGTAGAATTCTGAGATAAATGGTCTACATGTTTTCTCAATCAGCTATTTTGGCTCTCCTGATCATGCTTTCTCAGCCTAGAGTGGCTGGAGCATGGCTTTGTCCTAATTCTCATCAGTACTTCTTTCATCCTCATGGTTCTACCCTGTTTGCTTTTATAACTTCTACTGCCCACGCCAGAGCACAGCAGGTTTGTCGTGTTCTTGGATTAATGTAAATGCAGTGATTACAAAGAGTGTGTTATATGCATGTTATGTACCAAGCATGGGTCTATCAGACATTAATCCTACACAGGTCTCAGCCTAGACCCCTTTCTGCAGGGCACCTCCTCCCCTGGGGGGGAAAAATAGGTAGACATTTTTGAGCTGCTATGACAATCTGTACTTAACTCCGTCTAAGCCCACATCACAGTGCCTAGAGACTGTAAGCATGTTTTTCTGTTGCATTCTCAATGACAAGGCCTGTGTATTTTCTCACTATATAGCCAGTGATTTGCACAGTATATGGATTAGAGCAGATCTGAACAAATGTTTGTATAATGATTTCACAAATAAAGTAAAACAGCATAGCCGCTAATCTTAAATTGCTTATATTCTATAATTGACAGAAAAAAAATTGGTAACAACAGTAAGCAATGATGGAAATATGCATGGGTGGGAGCACAAAGAACAGCACCTAACTCAGTCTGAAGGACACAGAAAAACTTCATAGAGGAGATAAAGCATGAGTGAATCTTGAAGGATGAGTCCGCATTATTCAGGCTGAGAAAATAGGATACAGTTTCCAGGTAAAAGGAGCAATACTTGCAAAGATACAGAAGTCAAGAAACCATAGATCATGGTTAAATATGAGACTTTGAAATACGTCTTTTTGTGCCACATTAAATATTTTGAAGGCAACTCTATAATAAAGAAGGAATCCTACTGTTATTTTTAGTTACAGAATGCTATTATCAAAATTTATGTTAATTAATTATAATTAAATGCATTTAGCCAGCAAGGTAAGAGGCCTGAGGTTGGAGGATGAAATGAGGATTGGGTGATCTCAGTCTAAGCAGGTGCCATAGGACAAGTGGGAAATAATCATGGTCTTGTAATAAGACAGTGGCATAGGGAATTAATAATAGCACTTTCATCAAAGTGAAAAAATCGGTATTAACTTTTAATTAGATGTATAATAGCTACAAGCCTGCAGAATTAGCTATACCTGATACTCATGGAGCCTGGGATAATGATATAAAGGGAGGGCTGTATACTTCATGTCCAAATATCTAAAAGTTTTAAATCAAGGTAAAAAAAATGATTAAATGCACTATATCTAGCACTTTACCTTGAAAACATACCTTCATAATGACCTGGAAGACAGACTGAAGATAGAAATTTTCATAGTCTTTTCAGTTTCATGCTGAAACCTGACAACTCAAGGAGATTCCTTTATAACTTTGACTCCCTTCTAGGTGGTGAAAGCCCTCAAGTATTCACATGTGAACATCCTAGTTTATCCAACACCCCCCCTCCAGATAAAAGGACTTCTTCTGAGTATCCTTTGGGCCTTAGTGGTCTACCCTCCGGAGGATTATCCTGGGAAAGAGGCACAAGTCCTGAAAGCAGATCAATGAACAGGGCCCGTTGAGTGGAGGTTTAAGGATTCCAGATACTCAGAACGTAGTTTATAAGATGGCCGTGGTCTCCGTGGGGCCACATCTCCTGACCCTCAGAACATAGTTTATAAGATGGCTGTCGTCTCCATGGGGCCACATCTCTTGACCCTGCAGATCACTTGTCCTGACCCTGATAGCCCCTTGCATTGTGGAACAGTTTTTGGATTGGTCTAAATGCTGTGTTTTAACATAGATAACTTGTCTGTTTTATTACACAGATTTCAGATACCACATTTTTTTTTTTTTCTGGTTAGTTGTTCATAGTCCTGTTCTCCGTCCTGTTGAACTCTGCAGGTGAGACTCTCAAAGTGTTTTCTTTGAATATGAGTGTTTTCTGCTAATATAATACTTTCTACAAAATTTCTTAAACAAAAAAACTTCATCTCCTGAGAATGTTTGCCACTGCTGCAATAAAAAGGATGAGAAACCAGCTGGTTTTAAACAGGTAAATATGATCTTACAGTCTGTTTTTGTCCTTTTGGTTCATTGTTGAGATTCACAATCAAATGCGTCCACTGCATAAACTGGGGTTAAAAGCTCTCTACTTGCTTTTTCATAGTTTTCCTGCATAACTATCGTCTAATCATTTACATGTATGTTACATTAGTTCAGTAATTTTTGTTCTATACTTGTCTCTGTCGTTAATTATTTGGATGACCTTGGACAAAAGTTACAAAATCACTCTCTATCTGTTCTATTCTCTTATTATCTGTCTTATCTATTTAAAGGGTTATGAATGGAAGAAAAGTGAGTGAAGTATGTGCAAATACAGTGAAAATTATACACACTATGCAAAAAATACCTTTTAAAAGGATAGTTATTCTCTATTGTAATGATTATTTATTTGCTGGTTGTCAGTAAGTTATTTTTGGTGGAGATTCATATATATTATGGGTTAAAAACAAATAATATTCTATTATTCCTAACAGGAATTGCTATAATAAATATACTATTTCAAAAAAAATTATTGACATTGTTGATAATATAAATATGGGTTTAATTTGTGCTTTTACTAAAATTAAACTAATATAAAATTATTTAAGTTTCACATGAATTTATGTGTTTAAGCAGATATGAAACTTTATTTTCCTGACATAATTTTAAAAGATTCGTAATTATGTTTAATTAACAAAATATCCTAAGACAGAAGCATTTAAGACTTGTAGAGACTGTAAAACCAAAATTGATATTCCATACTTTATATTGGTTTTAATAACATATTTTAGGGAAACTTACATAATACCAGATTAACTATTCCACCAATATTGAGTCAAATGACCTAAGAGCTAAGTATGGACAATTAGATGAGACTTCAATTGTCTTAGTTGATCTGAAAATATAAAACACCTTAGGTAAATGACACTCATGGTGTCATAAATGTTACATTGTCTCTCGTAAAGAGAGGAGTTTCTGATATTCTTATTATTGGTGATTCAGTATTCAGTTTGCAGGTAAAGTGAGAAATCATGAAACAGATTTAGGTCAACTTGTTTGACAGAAGTCATGCCATGGGTGAAGCAATAGATCCAAAATATGATTCTCAAATATTTCTAGAATCAAGATCACTGTATCAAAATAAAAAGGGCAAAACCCAAAAAAACTTTGTAATGATATGACTCATGATAGCATTTTTACTTCGCATTGATTCAGCCATTGCAGTACATTGAACGCCATAGAGACAGCACTGGAGCAAGTGAGAGTCAGATGGGCGCTCTGCCACTCTGTGCCTCATAGAGGGAGAATAACTAAACACGGGCCAAAGAGATCCTGAGAAGCTGAGACACAAAATGTCACCATAGGTATTCTCTGTGCAAACTTGGGACGAGCAAAAGGGGAAGCACCCACATGTTTCAATCAACTTCAGAGAGGTGGAAGACCATGTTTACTGACGAGAAAGAAAAATGTGAAGACATGGCAAAGGCAGACAAGGCCCATTATAAAAGAGAATCCTAGTGGAAAGACAAAAAAGAAGCTCAAGGATCCCACCACACCCAAGAGGCCTTCTTCAGTCTTTTTCTTGTTCTGTTCCCAGAATCACCCAAGAATCAAAGGAGAATATCCTGACCTATCCATTGGTGACGTTGTCAGGAACCTGGGAGAGAAGAGGAATAACACTATTGCAGACGACAAGCGGCCCTATAAAAAGAAGGCTGTGAAGCTGAAGGAAAAATGCAAAAGGATATCCCTGCATACTGAGCTGAAGGAAAACCTGATGCAGCAAAAAGGGGGTCGTCAAGGCTGAAAAACCCGAGAAAAAGAAGGAAGAAGAAGAAAATGAGGAAGATGAAGAGGATGAGGAGAAGAAAGATGAAGAAGATGATGATGATGGATAAGTTGGTTCTAGCACAGTTTTTTTTTCTTGTCTATAAAGCAACTAACCCCCCTGTACACAATTCACTCCCTTTAAAGAAGAAAATTGAAATGTAAGGCTGTGGAAGTTTTGTTTTCAAAATGTAAAGTGTCTTTTTATGTATAGTTAGCACATTACCGAATGTGTCTTTAGATAGCCCTGTCCTGGTGGTATTTTCAATAGCCACTAACCTTGCCTAGTATAGTGTGGGGGTTGTAAATTGGCTGGAAATTCAAAGCAGCTTCTTGTTAGTGTGCAGCACAAATTAGTTACATATGGAGATGGTGGTTTTTTCATCTTTCATCAGTTGTCTTTGATGTGGAATCTATGAAATAATTGTTTTTCTGTTAACTAAATACCACTTGGAGATTGCAAAAAAAAAAAAATGCAGCTGTTTTGCTGACATTCTGAATGCTACTAAGTAAATACAATTTTTTGTTTTTTAGTATTGTCCTTTTCATAAGTCTGATTTATTTATTTCATTTATTTTTATTATTTATTTATTTATTTATTTTTTCCTGAGAGGAAGCTAGTCTTTTGCTTTTGCCCATTTAGGAGCACGTGAATTATTACAGTGTTTATCCTTTCATATAGTTAGCTGATAAAAAGCTTTCGTCTACATACTCTACCTATCATGATGGGGGTAAATAGTTAAATTGAGGCAGTTTACGTCCAATTGTGAGGAACTAAATGCATGGATTAAATCTTGATCAGTTGACAACAAATTTCACATGGCCCACTTATATTTACAAACTGAAGAGTAACCAATCTATTTACAGCATGGGGATATTCGAGTCAAACATTTTAAGTCTGTCCTTAAAGGACTAATAGAAAACTATGTTCCGATCTTTATATGTAATAGCAGCTATATTTTGCAGTTCCAATATCAAAGAAGACCTGAGATTGTATCACCAAAAGTGTGAGCTTAAAATGCAAGACTGCAGCCGGGCACGGGGGCTCACGCCTGTAATCCCAGCACTTTGGGAAGCCGAGGCGGGCGGATCTCAAGGTTAGGAGTTCGAGACCATCTTGGCCAACACAGTAAAACCCCGTCTCCACTAAAAGTACAAACAATTAGCCGGGCCTAGTGGCGGGCGCCTGTAGGCAGGAGAATGGCGTGAACCCGGGAGGTGGAGCTTGTAGTGAGCCTAGATCGCGCCACTGCACTCCAGCCTGGGAGAAAGAGTGAGACTCCATCTCAAAAAATAAACAAATAAATAAATAAATAAATATTTAACAAAATACAAGACTGCATATTAAGTATTTAGTTGATGTTAGTCTCAGTGAAGACTGAAAATACTGGCTGTAGTTGTCTTTTCCCGTTTATCTAAATATGGACTGCTCAGGAGGCTGAGACTCTCCATTATAAGTTTTTTTAATTAATTGGGCCAGCTTTGAAATGAAGATACTGCATTTAAAATAGGGTATATTTTCCTATATTATGTTTTGCCCCTTTATAAATCAAATAGGAGAAAAGAAGACAAATTTTGCATCTCAGTATTAATTACTCAATGTATTTGAATTTTTTTTTTTTTTACAAAACCCAAACTTATTCATTAGTCATGTTTATCTACTTAGGAGTTTAGGAAACAATTTGTCAGTTTTTTTGTTTTTTGAGATTATTGTTTTCTTAAAGTGCCCATATTTTAAAATAGCGTTCTTGTAATTTTATATGCTTTTGTGAGGAAGTGCTGTTTTGTTATATCATTTTGACTTGGATTCTTTCCATTTGCATTTGTTTATGTAGTTTCAGGAGGATTAGTGAACATCTGAGTCCTGGATGATACTAATAAACTAGTAATTGCAGAGGTTTAAAAGAAATATTTTTTAAAATTCTCAGATAAAAAGCTATTCTTCTAGAATCTGAATTTAACACAATGACTAAAATATACTATATATAATTGAAAAAGTATAAATTAATTTTTTAAAGTTTTTAAATAATCTCATTTCGTGTTTTGTTCACAAATGTCCTTGGAAGAGTAAAAAAAGGTGTGAAAACTTGTTCTTATTATTTTTTAAGAAGAAATACTCTCATTCTTTAATGATTTATTTCAAATAGGTTTCTCTCCTACCTCCCTTGAGTAAAATCACATTATAGTGAAAAGTTTAAACAAAATCATAGTGGCATTGAAGGGTATCTGGCCTATACATTGTTACCTGCTGTCTCCCCTTCATAATCGGTGGTGAGGAAATGTCATCCCACCTTGCTTTGAGCATTGGCCTCTGTCCTGTAAGCATCCACTGAGAAAGAGCCTGTGGCTGCTGTAATTGAGCGTCTGTTCTCTTGGAAGTAGCAACACACCATGATTACTTACAGGGAGCGGAGCCATTAACCCCTTCTGACTTTACTTATTTAGCAAGCTCACATACAGTGCCTACTAGGTACTGTTTTAAGTCCATGATAGTTACAATCCATTTACTTTAATAACAGTCCTAAAAAAGACACCCTTAATAACCTCATATGGATGATGGAAGGGAAGCCTAGTGAGGTTGACAAGCATGCTCAAAGTCACACCGCTAATACCAAGGATGCTGTATCTTCACTCAGCAGTCACTCTCTTGAGCCCACTCGGGTAACACTCTGCCTTGGTGACTATATGCTCCTATTCACACCCCTCAGGTGCTGCTAAAACCAGAGACTCCACTGTGTTCTGACTATGGCTTAGATCTGCCCAGCCCTCAAAGGGGTGCCTTTGTTGCAGGGACACCTCTCCTCAGCTCTCAGCTAAACTCTAGCAGTCCCACTCATTCAATTCTTAGCTACTTATTGGTGACACAGGAATGTGTGGGTCTATTTCATACCATATGCAATCTATTTGGATGCAGACCCTTGTCTCTGATGTTCTTCCTGCCTAAGTACGTCCTATCATCACTTCTGTCCTAATGCAGTTGCTTTGTTATGCTTCATGGACTCCAAAGAAGAAATGGGACAAACTTTCTGTACTTTAGGTTTCACTTTCAATATATATGAAATGCTATAGGTATGGGGGTTAGGATGTTGGCTGGTGCTAAGACCCTTTATATCAATTCAGGCAGAGTCGTCACCTGGTAATATCCCTGCAAACCTGTCATTTAGGCTTACCTTTCAGGACGTACAAGGACTTCACACTCCTTTCTGTAGGGAAGAAATAGTCCTTGTATTCAAATTCTTTAAATAATTACTTATGGCAAACTTTGGTCTTAAAGATTTTGAAATTTAAAAAGATCATTTTTCTCTCCAAATGACACATTTTGGAAAAATTATTATTATCCAGTTGAGTCAAGAACATCAATTGCAATCCAAAGATGAGCAACTCTCTGCTTATGGTTCTAGCTTTCTCTAGGCTTACAATGCTATTTATCTAATGGGTGGAGAAAACGTGGGATTATGAGATAAACGTGTTGGTTTTATATCTCAAATATGTGTATAAACCTATAATATGTTACGAATCTAAATACACTTTTAAGTGTATTTGTGTATTATTAGTCACCAAATCTTCTACTTGTGTTTGGCACAAAATGTTTGGTACAAAGTAAATAGAATCTTATTAATTCAGCCTATGGTCAATTTTTAATGAGCACAGATATTGAATGACTCCTTCTAATAAGCCATGGCCACCTTATTTGCTTGGAGTATGGTGTACAGGTGTGGATAATTGGTAATTCATGGGCATAGGTGGTACAAGGCATTTCACACTGCAAGGAATTCAGCCTTCTGTGACAAACAGAAGAAGAAAGGAAAGCAAATTATTGCATCCTTAAAGCAAAGATAGAAGGATGATGGACTAAAGTTTACTTTTTTCTACAGTGAAGAAGACACATTTGTAGATTAAGTGTTCTAAAACTGGCCTATACATATCATGAGAAAACAAATCTATTTGACTAAGAAAGAATATAAAAATAATAGATTCTACATTGTCAGAAAAGCCCTGGTAAGCAACAGCAGAGACAATAGCAGCAACAATTTGATGGCAATTCTCCAAGATCTTGTTTTCCTGTTTAGAGCTCCCCAAAGGCCCCAAATGGTATGAATGCTTTATTAACATTTAGACCTCATGAGGTGGCTTCTTTCTATGGATAAAAACAAAGGCACTCAGGGATTCCAGCTCCACTCACATCTGTAGCTTCTGCTTTTGTCTAAATTTGATATTTTTGACAATACACCCTTCAGCAAAAAGCCTCAACAGCTTGTGTAATTATTAACATGAGTGCTGCAAACCTTTTGTACTATACTTAAGAGTTGCCAACCTTCACTGTCAGGAAAATCATGGAAAATTAAATTAGGACAATAGATGGAATAATGGATGTGAGGGAGTGAAATCTCTAAGTGCTTTGGTCATGCTGCTAATGAAGAAAGACTTCTCCCCCACCTTTCTCTCAGTTGTGAATGTCAGATCTCAGCCATAAAAGTGTACCTTATATGGTATTTTCTTTTTATATAAGCTGCTAACGATTTCTTGAGTGGCTCCTTTAAAGTGGTCTCTTTTAATACAGTGTTTCAAAACCACTGTTGCATTAACAGAACTGCTTTAAAATAGGCCAACTTTCAAATTACAATAAGGAGAGAGAGAGAGAGAGAGACAGAGAAAGATGAAAAGGAAGCTATCAGCTCTGTCCTGTCTTTATGTATTTAAAGCATTTTTATATGACCCTCTATTAAAAACTGCACAAAGTGACCCAAACGCAACTATCGTCCTACAAGAACTTACTGTATGAGGCAATATATTGTTGATTCCGTCAAAAATGAAAACAGAGCTTTCCAAAGAAACACTGAAGGAAATAATTCATGAAATACTAAATATAATAATCAAGGTTTACTATATCTCTTCTAGAGCCTGCTTTATTTATTCTCTAATTTTATGCAAATTTTATCAATTTCAAATTAATTGTGAAACAGTGTCAACAGAAGGGGAAATTTTATAATTTGCTAATTAAGTGTGAATCATCAGTGAAAGATAATGCATTCAATTGGTTGCTGATATTATTTTTTAAAAAAACTGGAATACGATTAGAGAGTTCAAAGAAAAGAACGTGCAGAAATGGTTTAGGAAAGGATTAATATTCCTGCTTGAGGAAAACGGAAACATCGTATCCATCGCCAGCATAAACAGAGTTAACATTGTATCCTACTGAGTGTCCTTGCAATCATTTCCAGAAGGTTTGGAAGTACAAGCCCAGCTAGCACTCAGCTACATGCGTCACTTGGTGGGTGGCACAGTGACAGGGGAGAGCACTGAGGGTGGCAGCATATTTGATCATATTGCCCAGTCAACTGCATGCATAGTCTGGAAAAATAGTTCTCAAGTATCGCAGAATTGAAGCCTTCTGTTAGTATGAAATATTTTGTAACACCTCATTTACCGCACACAGAATTTCAAAATATAACATACAAACTATAATAAAAAGAAGAAAAAAGATTATGTGATTTATAACAAAATCGCTTTATTTTAAACCCTCAAGCATGATCACGCTAAAATAACCTAATGAATGATGACTACTCGCATATCTACACACGCACACATACACACTCACATGCACACACAGATACGTACACATTAATAATCACAATAAAACCCGGTTACAAATTCTTAGTGAATCAGGAATGTTGTGCTGAGAACTGAAGTAGCTTGATTATTATTGACATCAATTATACAATTTCTTGAAATTAACCCTAATCCTTGGTCATTAAAAAAAAAAAAGCTTATGTTCTTCTTTCAATATATGTTATAATATCCTACCATGACAATTATTAAATCCATAAAAATATTTTATGTTTGAATACAAAATATTTTTTGTTATAGGATTTAAACAGGCTTTTCTCATAATTGATTAGCTGGGGGGGATGTTTTACATTTTGTGAAATACAGAGAAAACTCTTCACTATGAAAATTTATCCTAGACATTCCAGAATGTCTTACATTCCTGGCTCTGCCCATTGAAAGCTTTTGGCACCTGACATCTCTCCCACCTATACTTGAGACAATCAAAACAATCCTCACAAATCACCATGATTGGTGTAGGAAATGCCTTCCTTCTTCTCAAGAATCAAAGCTCTAGAAAAATCTACAAGACACTTACCTGGAGTCACATTCTGTGGTTCAAACAATATGAAATCTACAGTGAGTGGAGACTCTGAGCTGCCGAGCAGCTTCTCCAGGGAGCAGGTGTTTGCAGTGGACCACATCTGTAGCTCTAGTGAGTCTCTCATGACCCTCCATAAATTGGTAACTACTGTAGTGGGTATGCAATGCATGCCCTGACTGGGATGATCCCATTAAGCAGGAAGACATGTCTGCTGTTAACAGTGCCAAAACTGGAACCTAGCTCTTGCTGCTACACTGACCTCCTTCGTGGCACATCTAATGTGCTCTTTAACCTTGTTCTTTAGCTCAACTGTATGCTACTGTTCTAAAACACGTTAACATCCCCCCACCCCAGTAAGGGACAGTGATTCCACTTGCTCAGTATCTTTGTGGCACTTTTCTGTTGCTCCACTCTTTGATTGCTGGGCGTCCGTGAAATAAATGCTGATGTCATAGAACTAATTCAAAGATGCTGTGCCACAAAATATAAATTATCCAGCATTTGACACAGGGTTTTAACCACTTTTTTTTTTTTAACATGGTCAAACAATGATGAGCTATGCATTTTAACCAGAAATGTGGAAGTGAAGCATAAACTGTATGCTACTGTTCTAAAACACGTTAACATCCCCCCACCCCAGTAAGGGAGAATGATTCCACTTGCTCAGTATCTTTGTTGTGCTTTTCTGTTGGTCCACTCTTTGATTGCTGGGCATCCGTGAAATAAATGCTATCTAAACTCAGAAACATGCCAGCTTACAACACCTCATGAATGAGAAGCATAGTTGGACAGTAGGCCCCAGGCTATTAGTAAAGCAGCAAATTCAAAATGAAAATAGTTACAGTTGTTGCCCCGAGGCTGGACACTTAACACATGTAACCATTTTTTCTGACAACACCTCAGATGTCTCTGGAAATTTCAGGGTCATCATAAGGACACAAGTAGAAGTGTAACCACATTTAATCCATCTGAAGCAAAGGATGTTTTCCACAGAATGACTGAATAAGAGGAGTTGTACGTGGTCTCAACATCCACCAGGGACCAGGGAAGTCAAAGAGGGGAGCAGGAGAAATTTCACTTTCTATACCTCCTCTACTCCACGCACCTAGACTTGCATCTTTTTCCAACATTTAGGAAAAGTTTCCTCAGGAAGACGCAGTTCATCATTCTTTTCTACTACCATATCCCATATCAAGATACAGGATGTTCCTTCAGAGAAGCTCCATATTCCGTTAAAATATGGCATGGATTTCATTTCCTTATTAGTTTTTTCAAGACGGGCTTGCTCTCCCAAGCTGCTTCTCTTCATTCACAAAAATGTTAGTTGGTGTCCCCATCCTGGTTGTTTTTTCTGTGATTTTTAAAAAATTTTTCTCATAATTTCAGCTTTTTCCTCTTTTGGTGAAATTATTTCCATCAATAGGGATGTGAATGAATTTTAAACTGGTCTGACACAAGGGCTGATGCAATCTTGAATTCCACTCCATCACTAACTCGAGGTCTTTCAGATTTATCATCATCCCTGTGCTGACATAAGGGCTGATGCAATCTTGAATTCCACTCCATGACTAACTCAAGGTCTTTCAGATTTAACATCATCCCTGTGCTGCTCAAGATACAATATATTCTTTTTTGCTACATTTTTCTCTATTCAGCAGAAACATCAAACTTCTGTTCCTTTGGCACTGGTCTGAGCAACCCACAATCATATGTATTACTAATATCCAACAAAGACTATATTATTTGTCTTACCACCTGTCCAGGGCAATTTGGATGAAGAAGCTGCTATCAGATTTAAGACTGTTGTCTACCACCTCTGCTCTCTTGCTCAGTTGTCCACCATCTATTTCCACAGTTGTTTACCTACTTGCCAAATT
>NW_012105575.1:558781-619078 GCF_000951045.1 Mandrillus leucophaeus
AACCCTGTGTCAAATGCTGGATAATTTATATTTTGTGGCACAGCATCTTTGAATTAGTTCTATGACGTCAGTATTCGAATCAGGCACTACCAGAATGACATCAATAATTTTATTTAACATGCCCAGACAGAATGCCCATTTTCTTCCTTAAACTAACGCCATTCCTAGGAGAAGGGGAAGAAAATGGTACAGGCAATCTCCAAATTACTTGATGAAACATCAACACCACATTTTGATGGATATGCAAAAGATTCTTGTATATGACAGGCATGCTGTATATTTCACCCATATAAGATCCCTCACATGATAAAGAATAGGAGGTAGTGCTTGAACCACTTCTGCCAGAGCCCTTAACCCCTCCGTGGTCTGGAACTTTAGACCGCTTACGTAAGTGTACCTCTTCGATGCAAGTAAACGCTGTCCTGTTTGAGTCAAGTTGAGATCTCCCTTTACTTGTCAGCTGACGTGTTAGTATGCCACAGTTTACGTATGCTGGCAGAGGACATAAGATTTCTGGATCAGAGACATAGGACTTATTACTCATGGCACAACAAGCTTCGCGTTTGTGTGTGTGTGTGTGTCTGTATATATTAAAGTCTCTTTATTCACTCATTGATTTATGGACATTTGGGCTGGTTTCATATCTTTGCCATTGTGAATTGTGCTGCTATAAACATGTGTGTGCAAATATCTTTTTTGTATAGTGACATTTTTTCCTCTGGGTAGATAACCAGGAGTGGTATTGCTGGATCAAACGGTAGTTGCACTCTTAGTTCTTTAAGGAATCCCCACACGGTTTTCTGCAGTGGTTGTACTACTTTACATTCCTACTTGCAGTGTAAAAGTGTTCCCTTTTCACAGCATTCCCATTGCCATATATATATATATATATATATTTTTTTTTTTTTAGTTTTTTTTATTGTGGCCATTCTTGGAAGAGTAAGGTGGTATCACATCTTGGTTTTGATTTGCATTTCCCTGATAATTAGTGATGTTGAGCATTTTTTCATATGTTTGTTGGCCATTCACGTATCTTCTTTCAAGAATTGTCTATTCATGTCCTTAGCCCACTTGCTGATAGAATTGTTTGATTGTTTGTTTGTTTTCTTGCTAATTTGAGATCCTTGTAGATTCTGGATATTAGTCCTTTGTCTTGTGTATTGATTGTGAAGATTTCCTCCCACTCCGTGGGTTGTCTGTTTACTCTGCTGATTGCTTCTTTTCTTGTGCAGAAAATATTTAGTTTAATTAAGTCCCACCTATTTATCATAGTTTTGTTGCATTTGCTTTTGGGTTCTTGGTCGTGAAGTCTTTGCCTAAGCCTCTTTGCTAAGCCAGTGTCTAGAAGGGTTTTTCCAATGCTACCTTCTAGAATTTTTATGGTTTCAGGTCTTAGATTTAAGTTCTTGATCAATCTTAGTTTGATTTTTTTATAAGGTGAAGGATGAGATCCAGTTTCAATCTTCTATGTGTGTGGTTTGCCAATTATTCTGGCACCAATTGTTGAATACGGTATCCTTTCCCCACTTTATGGTTTTGTTTAATTTGTCAAAGATCATTTGGCTGTAAGTATTTGGGTTTATTTCATTGTTCTCTATTCTGTGTTCCATTGGTCTATGTGCCTATTTTTATACCAGAAGCACGTTGTTTTGTTGACTATGGCCTTATAGTATAGTTTGAAGTTGGGTAACAGGGTGCTTCCAGATTTGTTCTTTTTGCCTAGTCTTGCTTTGGATATACAGACTTTTTTTCATTTTCAATATGAATTCTAAGATTGTCTTTTCTAGTTCTGTGAAGAATGATGGTGGTATTTTAATACGGATTGCACTGAATTTGTAGATTGCTCTTGGCAGTATGGTCATTTTCACAATAATGATTCTACCCATCTATGAGCATAGATGTGTTTCCATTTGTTTGTGTCATCCATGATTTCTTTCAGCAGTGTTTTGTAGTTTTCCATGTAGAGATCTCTCGCCTCCTTGGTTTGGTATATTCCTAAGTATTTTAATTTAGTTTTTTACATCTATTGTAAAAGGGGTTGAGTTCTTGATTTGATTCTCAGCATGGTCTCTGCTGGTGGATAGCAGAGCTACTGATTTGTGTACATTAATTTTGTATCCTGAAACTGCTGAATTCAATGATCAGTTCTTGGAGCTTTTTGGAGGGGGCATTAGGGTTCTCTAGGTATACTATCATATCATCAGCAAACAGCTACAGTTTGACTTCTTCTTTACCAATTTGGATGCCCTTTATTTCTTTCTCTTGTCTGATTGCTCTGGCTAGGACGTTCAGTACTATGTTGAATAGAAGTGGTGAGAGTGGGCATCCTTATCTTGTTCCAGTTCTCAAAGAGAATGCAGGGATAGTTTAACAGATGCAAGTCAATAAATGTTGTATATCATACAAACAGAATTAAAAACAAAAATCACATGATCATCTCGATGGACTCAGAAAAAACATTTGACAAAATCCGCATCCCTTTAAGATTAAAACTTTCAGAAAAATTGGCATAGAAGGAACATACCTTAATGTAATAAAAGTCATCTATGACAAACCCACAGGCAACAGAATACTGAAAGGGGACAAATATAACAACTTTTTTTCCTTTCGGTAAAGACTTGAAAAATACAAATTACCAAAATTAAAACAAGAAGAAATAGATTATCTCAATATACCTATATCTATTGAAAAATATAGTTCCTAATTAAAATTATTCCCACCATACAATTCAACAACCAGGTGGATTCACGAGTGAAATTTCTCAACCATTTAAAAAAGATAGAATACAAATTCTATAAAAACACTTTCAGAAAATACTGAAGGAGGTATGAAGGCCGACTGAACCCTTATACTAAAGAAGAATGAAAGAAATGAGATGTCTCCTCAGGGAGGAGAGGAAGGGTAGGAGAAAGAATGAATTGTGATCCCAGCACTTTGGGAGGCCGAGGCGGGCGGATCACGAGGTCAGGAGATCGAGACCATCCTGGCTAACACGGTGAAACCCCGTCTCTATTAAGATACAAAAAACTAGCCGGGCGAGGTGGCGGCGCCTGTGGTTCCAGCTCCTCGGGAGGCTGAGGCAGGAGAATGGCGGGAACCCGGGAGGCGGAGCTTGCAGGGAGCCAAGATGGCGCCACTCACTCCAGCCTGGGCGACAGAGCGAGACTCCGTCTCAAAAAAATAAAAAAGAAAAAAGAATGAATTGTGACTAAGTGGGTTTATCCCAGAAATTAAAGATTGCTTCATTATTTGAAATCGATCAGTGAAATTCAACACATTAAGAGGATAAAGAATAAAATGCTTTTAATGATATAGAAACAGTCATTGACAAAATTCCACACCTTTCATGACAAAAACTCTCAGAAAACTGGGAATAAAAAAGAACTTATTTAATTAGTTAAAAACTATCTACAAAAAACCTATAGTTAACATCCTGCTTAATGGTACAATATCATCATAAAGTAAAAATGTTTGCTCTCACTAATCATGTTCAACATGGTACTCAAAGTAGTAGCTAGTGCAATAAGGCACAAACATAAAATTAATTACATGAATATTGGAATGTAAAAAATAAAACAGTCTTTATTCTTATGTGGAATGATTGTCTACTTAGATAATCTGAAGAAGTCTACCAAGAAAATTACCATCATAAGTTAATTTAGAAAGATGACAAAAATAATATACAATTTTATCTGTAGTTTTAAACACTAACATAGAAGATTACTCAAGACCTACTAAACATACTCATTTTACTCAAGAGAAGTTAAAACACAGATTAATAATATCAACAACTTTGTAACAACCCAAATATCCAAGAACACGGAAAGAAAGTAAATTGTATTTTCCTCATAACAATGAATCAACATCCAGCACAAATAACAAATGATTACAAATACATGCAGCAACATCAATGAATCTCAACGATATCATCTTAAATACAAGAAAACAGGCACAAAATAATACATTCTGCCTCATTCCATTCATATGAAGTCAGGGTCAGGCAAAATTAGTCTATGGTCATAGAAATTAGAGAGTGGTTGCCCCAGATGGTGGGATGGTGGGAGGAATTGAAAAGAGGCATGAGGGAACTCTGGGTGATACAGTGTTTGAGTTATGGTCATAAAGGTGTGTAAAACTTCCAGAACTCTTTAACTGAATATTTAATATTAATGCGTTTTATTGCAGGTAAATTATAGCTCAATTTTTAAAAGTGAACAAATTCCTGAGTTAGACTTTAAGTGACTCATTCAATACCAGAACTAGAATTTATCATTCTTACGGTATTTTTCACAACGGTTTCAACAAACTACAAATTTATTATGCTCATTGCTATGGGGTTTTAAATATGCAATATTAAAACACTTGTTAAATGGAAATATATAAATTTGAAAGACGCCAAGTGACTGTACTTGATTAATTGTTAGATAAAAGGATAAGTGCTGTGAATTCAGAACAAGGAGAAGTCACTGCAGAGGAAAAAGTCTGGAACACTTTTCACTTTTCTGCTAGAATAGGAGCTGAAGTTGAGCTTTGAAAGTTGGATATGTATTTGAATTGTAATCCAACTTTTAAATTTTGTTTCAGGTATATCTTATATAAATAAGCATATAACAAGAAGTATATATATATATACACACATGCACATATATAAATATATAGAGAAATAAATGTATTATGGAAATATAATCCATAATATGTACATATGTTATATATACATATTTATATTATATATTCTATATATAATTTTAATTATATTTATGTTATATATTATATATACAATTATAATTATATGGTTATATATTATATATACAACTGTAATGATATATTTATATATTATATATACAATTATAATTATATGGTTATATATTATATATACAACTGTAATGATATATTTATATATTATATATACAATTATAATTGTTTGTATATTATATTTCTATATAGTAGAAATATGTAATATATTTATGTGTACATAAAAAAATATATATATATATATTTATAAGCTTATTTCTGCCATTTAAATTGGCCAAAAATAAATTTGGTCTATTCAACATTAAAGAAATTTATAGAAATTCAATTAACAACAGTAGATATTGCTGGGAAAGACTTGATTTGAAACTTTTAGTCCTTAGTGCTTGATATATAGTCAAATGATGGCCAATGTGGTGTCTACTGAAGTAAATGAAAGTAACCATAATTAAAAACGTAGAAAAACCCTGTGGGTTCCCCCAAAATAACTTGAGTTTCTTGGCAGCTCAATCAAGAATTTATAAAATACAAACAATAATATGGATACGAACACCTTCAGTTTGTTCAGATTCAAAACGCTACACTGAGGTTCCAGTACTTCTCTTTTTCTCACATCAGAATGTGATTACCGTATTAAATTTAACAACTGACTAAACACAATACTCACAAGCTGACGGATGATAGGTAGTAATTGTTGAAGCAAAGCTTCAGAACAACATGTTTTATGGGGTATACAGTATTCAATTTCCTGAAGTGACAGTTTTCAGTATCTTAATAGCTAAAGGAGAGTAAATTGTTCACTTCATGAGCATTTTTGGCACAAACTTTTAGAAGCAATTTTCAAGGGAGTCATTTAGGATGAATGAATTGGTACTTAGTGCAACACCGGAGTGCAACGTTAAACAATCACCGTGTGCAGAATATGGTATGACATGACCCTAATGGCAACTTGTGTGCAAGTGGAGCAAGAAAGGCTCACGTGACATGACACGTGTTTTATCACCAGGAACTTCCAGCCACGGAACCCTTTTACATGGTAAGGCTGTCATTTTCTTAAAACTTTAACTTCATATGACAGAGTTTTTGAATTATGTTTTTATCGCAAAACTAATCTTTTTATCATGGAAAAGTATGAGTGTGGTGTGTTTCTATTGAGGCGAGTTCTCCATCTGCACTTACGCCTTAAACTCACTTAGCAGTGGGGTAGCCGTGCTAAAGGAGTCACTGCCTGCATTCTCTCCAGAAACTGTTCCCTCTAAGAGCTGCAGCCTTCAAGGACAATTAGTTTAAAGAGTGTAAAATAGCTGGTAAAATATGCAATTCTGAGTGAAAAGACTCCCCCCTTATTTTAAGCTAAAGGAAACAGTATGTTAATAGCATACTTGGTCAAAGATTAACCCCCTTCTTTTCTTAACTTCCAGCTTATCTGTTTCACAAAAGTAACCCTCTTACAACATTGCTTTCTAGGCAACAAGAAATTCTTGGAGACATACAAGCATTTGAAAATCTTTAGAAAGAAATCCTGTAGCTAGTTAAGAATTGTGGATCTAGAGTCAGATGTCTAACTTTAAATTCTAGGTCTGCATATTATGTTAAGTCTGCAATTTGGGGCAAGATTATTTCACTTTGTTTTGCTTCCACTCCATTATTTGTAAAATTAAACTTGTATATATGTCATGGACTACTAAAAAAGATTAAGGCATTAGCACATGTAAACCACTTTCAAAAGAGACTTTGATATAATAAGAACTCAATAGATAGTTGCTAGCACCGACTAACGTTTCAATATTTTGTCAAGTGTCATTTAACAGACCAATTGCTGTATAAATCAAAATTTAAGAAATAGTGCAGATGATAGTACTTACTTTTATTAAGTGTTGATAATATAGGTAGGTATGGCTATGTCTATAGTATTTAAATTAACAAATTTAAACTGCAATGCTTTGATAGCCAATACTACAATTCTAAAATTAGTTTTGAAACAAGTTATAAATTAAGACAATTAAGTTCTGATTAAGATGTTGCTCAAGAAAAGTATTTGTGAAATGGTCATTGTAATAAAACAATATAGTGCCTTGAACAGAAGTTTTAAAAATATACGGGGGAGAAAGGCAGTACTACTAGAAACTAGAATGTATTTCTTGTCACTTGGAACCACTCGCTCAGGGTCCAAAAAGCATCACAAGAATTTGTGCAGAAATTTCTTGAGGGAAGGCTAATGTTTTGCACCTTTCAGAAGGGAGAGGAAGTGCTAGTAGAAAAATCTCTAAGGAAATGCCTTTGGATAACTCATGAGTTACCCTGGAATTACCAACGCATACTGAATGACTATGTAAGAGTTATCCAGAGAAATCTTAATATGCGGAAGTGGCTATTAGCCTGAGCAGCTGGGCAGAGACAAAACAGGGACTTACATTTGAAAAGTACCTGCCCTTCCAACAATGGCAAGGGAAAGCTTGTAGCAATGTGTTCCTCGTGTGTGGGCCAAACATGGCAGTCAGTCTAGAGCCATTTAAAATTGGATTTGACCCAAGGGAATTCGTATCAGTGAATGTGGGGAGAACACTTGACAATCAAGAGCTAAGGGAAGCCCCTTATCAGTGGGTGTTACTGTCCAATCCAGCAAGAGCCCTCTGAAGATTTCATGACATCATCAAAGATTCCAAGAGTGAATTTCAAGCATCTGCCATTACCAAAGAGCCTGAGCAATCTTAAAAGGGTTTCAGTTAGGTGAGACTATTTCCTTCCCTTCTCCCGCTGTCTCCAGGTACTCCAGTCTCGGAGGGATCAGTAACTGCATGGAGTAAATGGATAAGTACAGGGTAAATGAGTCACATCCTTTTCTAAGAAGCCAGGAAGCCCACCAGCAAACAAGACCTAGGTGAAATAGGTTGGAGGGAAAGACGTGTTCTTAAATTATATAAATTGATGCATTTTGATTATACATCATCAGCTGCACTTACTCAAATCCACTAGTTCCACTTAAAGTATTACTTATCATGGGCAAGTGTTCCTTGGCTCTCCTTTTCCCTCTTCTCTCATCAACATGACTTTTCTTTGAGGAATTTGCTCCTCCCCATTCTTACCTAGTTATTCGTGTGAGAATTAATTGTGTTTTCAGCTCCAAGAATGTGTCATAATTGGTTTAAGCCAATCAACAGATCATATTTCTTGGTCATTGAGAAACAGTGAGATCTTGGTTGGAGATGTCAGGAGACACACCCATATTCCACAGGTAATTCAATGACAGAGACGAAGATCTTTCATGGAAGAATGTAGAGTATGAAACTGCTACAGCCACTTAGCTGACACGTTTGGAGAGGCCTTATCCTCAGCTGGGTAACTGCAGATTACCGCCTACCAGCAGAGAGCCATTTTTGAGCCATTGTGTAGAAGTTAGGGAAGTTAGGTCTCCTAGTTATACACTTGATTGAACCAGTAAATATTGCTTCCCCTTTAATCCAATTGGAGTTATTTTTGTGTCATTTATAACATGAAATGTCCTGAAAAATAATTTGAAATGTTTGGTGCCTTCATATGAACACAATTTTACAAATACGCTTCTTTATAGCAAGTTAAGAAAAATGTTTCAGTCAAATTTATACTACTAAAAAATGACCTAATATTTAAAACTTCAGGATATATATGTATGGAATTACCTATTTCACTACAAATAACTCCTGTTATTTTAGATTAGTACCTTTTATAAATGTTTAAGGATGACGAACATTATGATTTAGTTTAATAATCTAGCATGCAATCAATTCTCTGAGGATAAATGAGAAGAGTCATATTTACTTACAATAAATTAAAATTTGTCATATGTTAAACTAATTTAAATTACATTAAAAAGGCAAAAACAAATTTATCTAGGTGAAATATACTTATGAAACTATTGAGATTTGAAGGGAGAACATATTTTAATTTTACCTCCTTTCAGTATCTGTATATTACACAATTATTTGGTTTGTCACATTTGGCTTCTAGTCATTTCTTTACTCTTCATTACAAATTAGCATAATTACTAAATGTTTATTAATTTTAGATATATTACTTTAGCTGTAAAGTTATTATTTTCTCAATCATGCTAAGTAACAAATTAATATTAATCCTTGGAAATAACAGCATTGCATTTATTTCTGTTTTGTTTTCAGACCTATTCCTGTCCTTCAGCTCCAACAGCTTCAGAAAAAAAAAAAAACATACATTTTCTATTCTGCTTTGAGAATTGTTTCCTTCTGCTCTGCTATCTGGAGCAAATATTAGGGCATAGTGTATGGTCCTTAAGGGGTAACTTCTTCCAATTTCATGTATGAATAATGTTGTATGGAGAATTCTAGCTTAAACTTAATTTTTACACAGACTATATTTCAATAGAAAGATATGAACAATATAGCAACCACCTATTGGTTTAATGAATTTTCATAAAAATGGGAATATAATTTTTCTCATTCAAGCAATATGTAATTACAGTATTTGAGAGAGCATATTCATAGTTTATTTACAAGTGTTCTCATTTATCAGAAAACTAAAATTTATTTGAACTTGTAAAACAAAATGACCTATACATGCCAATATCATTAGCCTAAAAAAACCATAGTGAGTTATTTACTTGTCAGAGCCCATGAGCTAGGCAAAGGTGAGATGGAGATATTCTGATTAAGATGTTGTTCAAGAAAAGTATTTGTTTAATCACCATTGTAATAAAACAACATAATGCTTTAAACAGGAGGTTTTAATATACACTGTTTAGAGTTTCATCACTCTAGGTAATTCAAAATTTGGGGATAAATATAAATCTAAGACATAGTTAAGGCAAATATTGGGAAACTATTTGTTTTCTTTCCTTGAAATCAAAGTTACCAATTTCTGGTTAAAAAAAATTAGTCCAGGTTCATGATTAAATTATTGGCTGGTGGGAACCAGAATTCAACTGATCTAATATTTAGGAGATGATTATTGATCCTGACACCAATATGGCTTTTAGGGTCACCAGATTGCTCCATCACTGACAGGGGACAATCAGGTTATTCTCACTATTCCTGAACTCTTTGTGATTTACATAAAGAGACTGTACAGGTGACGCTACACACTTTAATTTTGTTACGTCTAACCAAGAATAATTCAACCAACAGTCATATGCAATGTTCCTCATAAAAATGAATAGAAAGCTTATCAAATAATTGACTATAATAGGTTTATTAATTGATATGGTTTGGCTGTGTGGTCACCCAAATCTCACCTTGAGTTGTAATAATCCCCATGTGTCAAGGGCAGGAGCAGGTGGAGGTAATTAAATCATGGTACAGGTGTTCCCCCATGCTGTTCTTACAACAGTGAGTGAGTTCTCATGAGATTGGATGGTTTTACAAGCATCTGGCATTTCCCCTGCTGACACTCATTCTCTCTCCTGCTGCCCTGTAAAGAGGTGGCTTCCTCCATGATTGTAAGTTTCCTGAGGCCTCCCAAGCCATGTGGAACTGTGAGTCAATTAAACCTCTTTTCTCTATAAATTGCCAAGTGTCAGGCAGTTCTTCATAGCAACATGAGAAAAGACTAATACATTAATCAAATCATATTTCTCATTTCTTCTATCATACCATTAAAATTAAAATCCCAATAATACTAAAAATAAATCAAGATACATGAGGACAGCAATGAAAATTATTTATTTACCCATATAATAGTTACTCGCAATCATCTGACATTTGATAATATAGTTTAATTTAAATACACAATAATAGAGTTGCCATTTTATTTCCATATGAGAAAGAAAATGATATATAGTGCCTCTATCTTTCTAGACATACAAGGTGTGACAATGTTTAGTTCTTTAAGTTATAATGTGAAACCATTCAAAAAATAATATTCCAGTCAAATTAATGTTTAAAAAAACTATCAATTATAAGAGGAAATATAAGGGAATATTTAATCTTTGGATAAAGTATTCTGGGTTTTTTTGTTTTTGTTTTTGTTTTGAGATGGAGTCTCACTCGGTCACCCAGGCTAGAGTGCAGTGGCACGATCTCAGCTCACTGCAACAATCATCTCCCAGGTTCAAGCAATTCTGCCATCTCAGCCTCTCAAGTAACTGGGATTACAAGCACTTGCCATCACGCCTGGCTAATTTTTGTATTTTAGTAGAGACTGGGTTTCACCATGTTGGCCAGGCTGGTCTTGAACTCCTGACCTCAGGTGATCTACCCACCTTGACCTCCCAAAATGCTAGGATTACAGGCGTGATACACCGCACCTGGAGGGATGAAGTATTTTTATACAGTCATGCATCACTTAATGACAGGATGGGGATACATTCTCAGAAGTGTGTTATCAGGCAATTTCATCTTTATACTGTCATCATAGAGTGTACTTACGTGCATAAAACTAGATGGTATACTGTATTTGTCTGCTTTCCACACTGCTATAAAGAAATACCAGAGACTAGGTAATTTATAAAGAGAAGAGGTTTAATTGACTCACAGTTCTCCACAGCTGGGGAAGCCTCAGGAAAGTTTCAGTCATGGCAGAAGGGGAAGCAGGTGTATCTCACATAGCAGCAGGAGAGAGAGAAGTGAGAGTGCAGGAAAACTGCCTCTTTTAAAACCATCAGATCCCATGAGAATTCACTCACCATCACCAGAACAGCATGGGGAAAATGGCCCATAAATCAATCACTTCCCAACATATACATGTGGGGATTACATGCCCCTCCTTCGACATGTGGGGATTATAATTAAATAAGATTTGAGTGGGAACACAGAGCCAAACCACATGATAAACCCTACTACAGGTCTGGGCTGTACGGTGTAGCCTAATACTCCTAGAGTACAGACCTGTACAGTGTGTTACTTTACTGAATATTGTTGGCAGTTGTAATATAATGGTGTTTGTATATCTAAACATCATTAAACATAGAAAAGGTACAGTTAAAAAAAGTATAAAAGATAGAAAATGATATATTGGGCAGTTATAAATTTTTTAGAATGTTATTAGAGTTTTCACAAATAAAAATTAGTCAAGAATAAATACAGAATACAAATGTTAAAACTTATCAACAATTCATTTTCTTGTTTCTGAAGTAATGCTGTGGGGATACAATGAAATAATATATGCATGTCAAGTCTTTAAAACAGCGACTGTCCAATTAAGACTACCCGTCAATGTTAGATAGTGCTGTTAGGAACAGAACTGGAATAGGAGTGGGAGGAGAATGAAAAAATAAATGTGTAGATATTGTCATATTTAAATAAGCAATATTCAAAATTATGGTGCTTAGTGAAGAGACATGTAAGTTCTATACTTTTTAGAAAAGTGTAAATTTGCTTAACCTTTCATAGAAATTAATCTGATCTGTCCCCAAAGCCTTAAATAGGTTTCTTGCTTTTGAACCAGTAATTTTTTTACAAATACTCAATTGAAAAAATATGAAATATGAGAAAATGTTCATTGCTATTGTATTTATAAATTAATAAAAGGCTTAGAAGGCAGAATTGTATCTTGTTAGGAAGAAGAATCTTACATTTCATTCATTAGATACAAGATTTGTGCACATTCCTTATGCCATCTAATTGTCATCTGGAAATAATAATCCCAACAGAGAGTTACTGGAATAAGCACAATACTGCAGGTAAAAATCTTACTATTTTGCCTAGGGCAGAATATGATGTTAGAGATTATTATTATTGATAGTGTTACTATAATTGCATGTTTGTGTTAGGGTTTGCTGAGTTGCATTAACAAAGAGATTTGCAAAATTCTGTGGTTTAGAAAGCTGATTTTATGTTTTTCTCTCATGTAATACAGGTGGAGGTTCTACTGCAGTAGCAGTTCTTTCTTTTTGTTGTTGTTGTTTTGTTGTTGTTGTTGAGATGGAACCTCCCTCTGTTACCAGGCTGGAGTGAGTAGCGCCATCTCAGCTCACTGCAAGCTCCACCTCCTGAGCTCAAGCGGTTGTCCTGCCTCAGCCTCCCGGGTAGCTGGGACTACAGGTGCCCACCACTACGCCCTGCTAATTTGTGTTTTTACTAGAGACAGGGTTTCACTATGTTGGCCAGATGGTCTCGATTTCTTGACCTCCCGCCTTGATCCGCCCACCTTGGCCTCCCAAAGTGCTGGGATTACAGGCGTGAGCCACCGTGCCCGACCAGTAGCAGCTCTTTCTATGCAGTTATTGCTGGTTCAGGCTGACAGAGGCTCTGCCATGTTTAACACATAGCTTCCAAGATTTTTGTCGTTGCTTTCATCCCAGTCACCTGAAAGTGTGAAAAACATGGAGGATCGTGACTCAAAAAGTTTTGTAGGTCAGGCCTGGAAGACACATACATTATATTCTACCCACAGTTCATAGACGCTCAGCAGTATACCTCATTCACTCTAGATCTTTGTTCAGGGGGAAGAAATGAGTGAATTAATTTAGTGATTGAATAATGGTCTTTGCCATATACTTATATATAATGAGGTTGTATACTTGTCATTTTTAATAATATTATTTCTTAGTAAGTCAAAACAACCTATTTAAATTATATTACTGTATTTAAAAAATGAAAACACAGAAAATAACAAAATGAAATATGACTTAAATGTGGGTGACAATTGTGAAAGCTTTATTTTCTAAATGGTATAGCTTTAATAATTTTGACAAGGATTTTGAGTTTATTACATTGATAGTAAGAGGAGAAAAAAATTACATGGATGTTCACAAGATATTCCTAGTTAATTGATTATCTTCTTATGAACTCCAAAAATTAAAAAAGCTTGAGGCTATGTGTAATATCTTTTTTATTTTAATCCAAGTAATTAATGAAGTTTTGACTCTGATTTTAATTATTTAAAGGGTAAGTACAGTGTTGCACTATTTCTTAAGGGAAATTAAAAGGAAAATCCATGATTCACTGATTTTAGTTCTTTTTTGTAAAATCATTTATCATTCTGTAAATCAGATTTTTTAGAGAATGATTAAACATTTTCATATTCATTTATTCAACATTTATCAAATACCTTAAGAGAAACTCCCCAAAGTGTCAATGATCATTTAAGGCCTCAGTTGAGTCAGGGAAATGCAGAAATAAATTGATAAATATGTTGAAGTGTTATAGGTATAAAGCATTTTGGGAATCCAAAGTAATTACTACTTAACCTAGATTGAATGAGAGGGTTTGTGATTATTTAATAGCACCTGGTAATATTTGAGGCTTAATTCAAAAATTTTAGTTGAACATTTCAGGAAAAGAAGCTGGAAGAACAATTCAGGGAGAGATAGGAACATGAAATTATATATATATATGAATTACACATGTCTGTGTATATACATATAGTACAATAAAATATAATGCCATTTCCAATGAACAGTGCAGTCAGTTTGGATGGAATATAAAGTTCATGTTTAGAAAAGGTGATGGACAAATGTTCCAGTGACATAAATTTAGGCAAAGTAGTTAGAAATGAGAAGATCAATTTTCTTGTATGGTACACTTAGAAGTCTACATACTGTCCTGTATGCAAATGTTATCTAACATTGGCTTTGTTTCTTAAGAAGATTTGGTTAGTGATTAAAAATTACATACTAATGAGATGAAAGCAACTAGAAGCACAAGTAGTACTTGGTGGCATTCACTACAAGTAGCTGTGACAAATATGTATATATAATGGCTTAAACCAAATTATTTTGTCAAACATAGAATGGAAAGGTTATTTCTAAGATATGCACGATTCACTCTCTGGCTATATGTAGGTTGTAAAGGAGATTAAAAAGTAATGATTCTGAGAGTATTAGAATATATCAGAGGCAGTTGTATAGATGGTTGTGTCAGCAATCCAGAAGTTAAATACCACGAAAATATTATGTTTTTATTGGCACGCTAGCAACCATAAGCGATAGGAATATAGATAAATAGATAAATAAACTATCAAGTTTGCTCTTCCACAGATACTGAATATAATTATTGCTAAGGCTGAAAATATTCATGTATTCTCTGAGGAATGCTTTGTTTGCATCTGCTAATAGTAGAAAATTCAGCTAATATTCAAAATTAATATTAAAATGGAGAAATAATAAATACATTTTACATCCAAGGAATTATTTTCATTTATGTCTGAAAAAAGAATGAGCAGTTTCCACTTGTCAGATACGAGTGGAGGTTTATCATGTGATGCTTCCCTGGAGATACGGAGAAAATGAAGAACATTCTAAGACTTATGCACTGCATTACAATGATAAGGTCTTAAGGCATAGTTTGACATTTTGAACTTGGAAACATAATATTTCCTTTGCTTTTTAAGATTTTGTTTTTGACCAAATCGGCAACTATTCAGATGAAGGCAGTAACTGACCAAAATTACAATTTTAACAAATACTGAATTATAAAATGACATCTTGTCTTTATAGCTAGTACTTTTTTCCACATCTGGTGTGTTTGTGAGTGATGAGAAATAGCTGCAAACAAAATGTCACAGGATACTTGGGGTGTCGCTTTACCAACCAGAAACCTCTGTGACCTGGAGTGTCTTCTGCCTGGGTATTGGTCGCACCTACTGGGCTCATCCCACCCCCCCTGGCTTGGCAGACAGCGCTCAGTCTGCATTACCAGCCTGCATCCCACAACTGCCGAGGGCGAGCCAGGCGTGGAGCAGTGAGGGATGTGTGGGTTAGTGAGTGCGGGGTCCAGCCACAGGGCACAGCCAGGCATGCTGGCTGCTGTGGTGGGGCGGACAGTTCCAGGCGCTGGCACAGGTGCTGTCTCCGAGTGAGGCTGTGGCTGGACCAGATGTACGGCATGCAGCTCCTGCTGTGGGCACCTGCATCTGGATGAGGGGAACTCTGTGGCACCTGGAGGCATGGAGACGCCAGGAACTGCAGAACCCCAAAGAGGGTGTCATGGCCCTGGTGTGGGGAGCCCCTAAGTATGGGCTCCCCAAAGGGCCACATCTCTTCTCTCCTTCTCCTCGCCCACAACATGGTGAGTGGGAGGGAGTGTTTCAGCCCTGTTTGTGTTAGTTCTTTCATTCTATCCATTTGGTAGGTCCTAAGTTCTTGTCCTGCGTCCTGGAAGAATGAAGTATGCAGGCAACTGGTAGGTGAGCAAGGCAAATAGGAGCTTCACTGAGCAACAAAACAGCTCTCAGGAGACCCGCAGTGGGTAGCTCCTGTCCACAGGCAGGTTGTCCCGGAAAGCTTCCAGCTGTCAGTGGAGAGAAGGCCTTTAGCAGGTAGCTCCTTTCCGAAGACAGGTCATCTCCAGTCCACGAGACTCGAACTGGAACTGGGTAGCTCCTTCCTGCAGCTGGTAGTCCCAAGGTCTGTCTGAGTCTAGCTGAGTGCGGTGTTTTTATGGGCTCAGAAGGGAGGAAGTGCATACGGATTGGTCAAAGGGTAGCCATGAGGGGGCCTGGAAAAAGCACCGTAAGTTCTCACTCTGTGCCGTGGACTCCAACCAGAACTGGCAGGCTGGCCTCTAGGCTTCAGGCTGTCCCTGGCTTGAAGGTAGAGTTTCACCAGGGACCTGCCTTTTTCTGCCCAGGGGCCTGTCTGCCTCCTGCTGCCATCAACACGCCATCCACAGCACCCAGGCTGTTCACGCCTAGATGTGTTTTCAGGCCCCCACTGAACCACCCTCAGCACCCCCTCAGCCTCCTTCCACGACACCCAGGCTATTCATGCCAAGCAGTGCTCGCATGCCCACCTCGAGCCACCCTCAGCACCCTCTCAGCCTCCTTCCATGGCACTCAGGCTGTTCGTGCTGAAGGGTGCTTGCAGGCCCACACTGAGCCACCCTCAGCACCCCCTCAGCCTCCTTCCTGTGCTCATCAGTGCTGAAAGTCTGGAGGTGGCCAAGGTGGCACCATCCTGAGTGCACTCACACCTGGGTGTGTTGTGACAGAACCCAGGTTCAGCCACAACTTTGCTCCACCCCAAAGCAGGTGCTGGGAGTGGGGAGAGGCCAGGGAACAGGAGCAGGTAGTTTCAAACCTGCAGGGGCAAGGGGCTTCCTGAGCACCTGAGAGCACAGGCACGCTGGGGTCTGGAGCTGCGGCTGGGTGGCTGCGGCTGTGCCCAGGATCACAGGCTCCTGCCCTGTGATCTTGGTAGCATATGGGGCTCTCACTTTTTCTTGGCTCCCACTGGACCATGAAGCACACAGTCCCAAACGTGCCTCCTCTGCTACAGTGGACACCCTCACAGTGGCCCCTCCAGAGAGGTCGTCACAGTCATCAAAATGAAATATTGTTTTTTAACTTGTACAACTGGAACAATCAAATTTTGTCAGATATATACATAAATGGACATATGGTATATGTATATGTAAAATAGATTTTGAGAATCCATTGACACAATATTTTGAAAAACTGAATGGACATTTTGAAATGTAGCAAATAAGAACTCTAAAAATAATTTAATTTGGGATGAAAGAATAAAACCTAACCAAATTTGACTACTTTGAAGGAATTGAGTGAATGCATATGAGCACAAAATTCAAATTACTGATGGTAAAAAAAATGCATATTTGAAAGCAGAAGTAGAGTAGGCAGAGTAAAGGAAGAAAGATAATTTTGATCTTGAAGTTGACGGTCAATCATTATTTTTAGAGAGTTCATTGGATTGCACTTTTTGTAGCATAATATAATTAATACAGTTGAGTGATATTGTTTTTATGGCCATAACATGATTAACATTAATCTAAACTCAATAATAGTGAATCAATGCTATTTTTCAATGACAACATTCTCAGGACAATAGGAAACAATTGAGGTACCCTAAGAAAATAACTTCTTCCTCTTTTATTTTATTTATTTAATTAATTAATTTTTTAAAGACAGGATCTCACTTTATTACCCA
Organism: Mandrillus leucophaeus; assembly: GCF_000951045.1. Taxonomy (NCBI): domain Eukaryota; kingdom Metazoa; phylum Chordata; class Mammalia; order Primates; family Cercopithecidae; genus Mandrillus; species Mandrillus leucophaeus. Next base: position 576,363 of record NW_012105575.1, read on the forward strand.
GGCTGGAGTGCAGTGGCCTGTTCAAGGCTCACTGCATTCTCAACTTCCTGAGCTCAAGGGATCCTCCCATCTCAGCCTCCCAAGCAGCTGGGACCTCAGGCGCCTGCTCAGTGATAGACTGAATAAAGAAAAACTGGTACATATACACCATGGAATACTATGCAGCCACAAAAGGAATGAGATCATGTCCTTTGCATGGACGTGGATGGAGCTGGAAGCCATTATGCTCACCAAACTAATGCAGGAACGGAAAACCGAACCCCGCGTGCTCTGTCTTCTAAGCGGGAGCTGCACAATGTGAACACATGGACACAGGGAGGGAACAACACACAGTGGGGCCTGTCGGGGGGTGGGAGGAGAAAGAACATCAGGAAAACTATGTAATGCATGCAGGACTTACCACCTAGGTGATGGGTTGATGGGTGCAGCAAACAACCATGGCACATGTTTACCTGTGTAACAAATTCGCGCATCCTGCGCATGTACCCCAGAACTTAAAATAAAATAAATAAAATTTAAAAATAGATAAAATAAAATTCTAACAATTCTAACTCATTTTTTTTTCATGGACTCATTGTCACTTCCACTTTTCTAAAAGTAATACTTAACCTCCAAATATAAGGACATGTCCATAGTCAATGTATACTTTACGAGCATTGTTGGAGAATGTGGAAAAGCATTGAGGCAATTTTACTTTTGTTTCACTAAAGAGGAACTAATGTGTAAAAATATCAGATTGTGGCCAATATTTAAGACTATATTCTGACACCATGGAACTGGGATAGAAATAAAGATACCAGTGAAAGAAAAACAGTTTTCTGTCTTAAAAGAACTTCTGGTTTTCTTTAAGTTATAGAATGTATAATTTTCAAAATATGTAAAAACTTGCAACACTAAAGATGGGCAAAAACAAAAAAAAATGCCTATAAGTACAATTAATACATTCAAATATGCCAAAAAGTAACAATTTGAATGCACATTTTTTATTAGTCAAATGTTTAAATAATAGATTCTTGTAGAGAAAAAGTAAAGCCTTATTCTTCCCAATTATTCATAATATCTAAAACTGTAGCAAAGTAGAGTTGCCCAGTAGATTAGCTTAAACTACACTTATGAGTAGATATTCTGTCGAATTAACATACAATATTTTTAACTAGTTCGAAAATTTTTTAAAATGTTACTTGAAAAGATATTTTCACTTGTGTTTCCAATATCTCCCTAGCCCACAAAAATATTTTACTCAGATTCTAAGTTTACCTAGCAAACTTTCTTAATATGTAAAGTATACATTATTCCAATTCTTATCAAAATTAGCAAAAATCAAATTCTATACTTCCAATATATGTTATTCCAGAATTTTAACATAATGACTGGGAGAATAAAGAAAAAATGGGCAGTTATGGTAAGCTTCGTGTATTCAAGGAAAGCTTTTGCATGAAGTGAGTTTAGATCAGATTTTTAAAGGATACTGTAGTAGTCAATAAATATAGCTCTCAAAATCTGGGGAGAATGCAAAAATAAAAGGAACCGTAGAGTTTTGAGTTTTATAGGTCAGTATCTCACAATCCTCTTAAAATGACAGTTCTGGAATCTACTACAACAGCTGAGGCAAATGTTACAGTTCTTGTTTTGAGATACTTTTGAATCCATGCTCAGAAATAAGATAGCCCATATGTACTTGAATTTTAAAGTAAATATTCTGTATCCCAATGAAATGGGGGAAAAATGATATATCTAAAGATAGATTTTTGAAATATTGAAAATTTTGTGACTTAGTTGGCTTAACTATGTGCAATTGAAAAAGGAAAAGGGGAGAGAGCAGCTATTCAATGAGTACAACTAAGTGCTAGGCACTGTGCATGTGCTTTGTACAGACTGCAATATTCACCCCTTATAGCAATTTGTGAATTTCATAAGAGTGTCCTTATCCAACAGAAGACATTGAGGTTTAAAGATTAAGTAATCTTCCTAAATTGACCAAAACAATGCAGAACCGGGGTGGCTATCGAAGTCTGTCATAACGGTTGCTATTCTCCACTACTTGCTGCAAGTATTGCGTTTTACACATTGCGTGGCTCGTTAATTTCAATGTAAGTTTCCGGTTGAGAAAAGATTAGCCATTATATTGATACTATTTATACATAGTGATTTATACTACAACCTGTAATTTTTATTGCAACTCTTATTTGGCATTTCTATGTAAAATTTCAGGAATTTTTTAACAGAAAAATTTTCTTAGAAGAGAATAGTTATAAATAAGTGTGAATTAGATACACTATTAAAAAGAAATACTATTAGTCATCCATCTCATACCTTTTAGTTCATGTATCTTGAAACATTCTTTACCTCCAGTTACTTTACACTCAGCATGAAATTATTCAATTGCTTTGAAAACATCAAAGAAATAAAGAATTGCTCCCAATCTGCAGCTTACGACTGTGTCCCCCGATTAGTCAGGGAAGGTCAACGGGGCTAATACATTCACAAAGTACAGGAAAGGGCATACTGAAGAGGATATACTTAATCTTCAGAGCCAAATAATCATTAGCAGTGGTGATGGATAAAGTAGAATATGCAATTGCCACAGGGACAGTACTACATTTATTCAGATTCATAAAATGAAAGTAAGGAAGCATTAGGTTGAGTGGGTAACTCAAATGAGGGATGAAATGCCAAATTTCATAAATTCTGACTATCACGGTCAAATTTTATGTTATCATTTAATTTATACTTCAAATTTAATTTTATTTAATGTTATTAGTTAATATTGATATTTCATGTGAAATAACATCTAGATAAAATTAGATTTTCAACAGCTGAATGATATAAACTAATTATTATATAAACTTTCATTTACATAATTATAAACTGATATTATATATTTATTATATAAACTTTTGTTCATATTATTAAACTAATTATTATATAAAGTAATTATTACATAAACCTTTGTTCACCAAATATATATTGAGTACATTCTATGGACATGTGAAGTTTGAGACAACGTATTTGTACTAACTTAACTTAAAAAACAGTACTACCATTACTTTCAAAACCCAGTTTTGCAATCTCCTAGTACAATATACAAATACATTACCTGCATTTATAAAGTATGCTGATGTGTTGAAAACTATATAATCAACATTATAATTCAAGATTGTTTATAAGCTTTAGTTGAAAAAATAACAGTACTGTGACAAAATTATCTTTGAAGTTCTGTGAAAGACAAACATTAGCATTCCTTTTCAATATTGAAAATTTCATACAAGTCAATATATTATTCGATAATACACTTCTAAATAAACTAAATTTCAAACTGCCATTGGATGGTAAAATAGTAACCAATTTTCTTCCATTTCAAAAATGGAAGAAATTTCCATTTTTCTTTGCCATATTTTTCCATTTTCTTTTCCATATTCCTTTCTTTTTTTTCTTTTCTTTTTTTCTTTTTTTTTGAGATGGTGTTTCGCTCGCTCTTGCTGCCCAGGCTAGAGTGCAATGGTGTGATCCCGACTCACCACAACCTCCGCCTCCTGGGTTCAAACAATCCTCCTGCCTCAGCCTCCTGAGTAACTGGGATTACAGGCCTGTGCCACCATGCCTGGCTAATTTTGTATTTTTAGTAGAGACAGGGTTTCTCCATGTTGGTCAGGCTGGTCTTGAAGTCCCAACCTCAGGTAATTCACCTGCCTCGGCCTCCCAAAGTGCTGGGATTACAGGCGTGAGCCACTGTGCCCAGCCCAAAAATACATATTTATTTAACATAACTTTTTTTAAACAAACCTAATGTATATTATATTATAGAATAAAATGATCTCTAGTGTGAATGATATTAACGGTCCGTAAATCTTCCCTTTCAGACAATGAATAATTATTTGATAACATAAAGATGGTCAATAATTTAAATTCAAAGAAGTTGTACATTGATCTTCCAGACAAAATGCTATTAATCCTAATGATTTCCCATAGCTTGATTTTTGTTATAACACTATGTGTTACACATTCAGGTATTACATTCACAACGATAACTAAGGAACCGCTCTTGTTCAGTAGGTTAAGCAAATTAACTGAAGGTTATAGATTCTTCGTAGCTTTAGATGGAAACTTAAGGTCAAGTCCTGCCTTAGGCAAAATCATGACATAGGTCTCATAATCATTGCCCTTCTTGCAAGCTCCTATAGGTCTACTGACCTACCTCACTGACCCTTGTGTTAACTCCCCCAGGTGACTTGCTCTTCCTTACTATATTTTGGATGCACATTGCCTAACCAGAGTGGCCCTCTTTGCAATGTTTCATGCTTCAAGCTTACTCTCTCCCTTGCATAAAAATTTACTATAGTTTAGGAATTAGTTGTCACCTGGAATGCAAGTTGATAGCTAAATAATATTAATACATTTATCAAATGGTTCTAAAATTATGGGATTATGTCTTATGAGGGTATTTATAGTCTAACTGCAAACAGTTCAGATAAATGCCTCTTAAGCGGTGAAATATTAAAGAATGGTATAAAAATATTTTCAGAAAGTTGAGCCTTCTCTATATCTCCAGATAATCATTCCATTTAAAATTATCTCAATTCATATTCTCCAAAATTTAGTGTAATATTTAATCTCTTGATATCTTAACACTGAAATGAGACAATATAATGAGATTCAGCAATTTATAATACCAAATATATATTTATGTAATCTCATATATTTTTCTAAAGGTTGGCTTCTAGATTACGAATAAAATAGAAATTACAGGTCTTGATTAATTTTTAATCATTTTTTACATTGTGATAATTAAATCAATGATTTCATGGCAGGGGATCCAGTTAACTCAATATGTTTATACGTGGTTTTATAAATACAAATAAGTTATAATATAATTGGTTCTGAATTTTATATTTCATAGAAACTATATAGCTAAGATAATATTTTATATTAGGAAACATGCTCCTTTTATTATTAATTTCCAGGAAGGTACAAGGATTGGAAATATGTTTCATAGAGATAAACATTATGATAAATTATTTACTATTTTCCTATATCTGGTGTTGGAAAAATACACGATTAAGTTTCTAATAATAATTATAACTTAGTTTCATCCCATGTTTATCCCCCACCTTCCCTTATATTCTTGGTAAATAAATAAAATAGAGACCAAAACAAATTTTTTAAATCAATAATGTGGGACCATTTTGTTGCCTTGAAGAAAACAAATCAGTGGAAGTATAATTCAAAATACAGGTCTTAAAATTATTTTAAAATTTAGAAATGGTGCATTTCCCCCCTTCTATCATCCTAGGCTTTAAACCCTAGTAACTAAAGTGTTAAGCACCTCCCTGTAGGTGTTGAGATTGTACACTATTCCATAGTACACACCCTCAATCTTCACTTGTCAAGATAAGGGTGATCAATCTCAATTCCCCATAAAATGTAATTTCCATTAGAGACAAGCAATAAACACTGCCAATTTCTTGGTAGCATTGGACTTCTATAAAATAATCCCCTTTAACAGAGACCGGGGAAAAATACTTTATTTTACCACTGAGATACTGATCTATAGAAGGAGAACAAGTCCATTTATCTTCTTATCTTGTTGAGATGTCTATAATTAATGTGTTTAGGTTTTTAAAAGGCTAGAAGTCAGTGTAATGATTGCTGATTGTTGCTGAAGGAGAAAGAGCAGCAGGCTCCACAAAGTCGAGGCTATTCCTCATTAAAACCGTAATCCACATAATCCGGTATGTGTCTTAATATCCCTGAACAAGGCTAGGGCAGTTTATCAGTTCAAAACATGATCACTGATATCATATTAAGTAAAATACTCTGTGTGAAATAAAAGTTACGGCCTCTATCCTTTGGAAGCTTGTATTTAACTAGTGTGTACAAAACACTACAATTCAAGGCAACGTTTTTTTCTTTCTTCCCAAACATCCAAAAAGAAAGAAGTGCTCCTAACAGAGAATTCATATGCTCTTAACATGTAGTCATATTGTCATACACGGATGCTTACCATGTTAATTGCTGGTGACTTTTCTAAAACATGAGTCATCATTTTTTGTTGCCATCTTTGATGTTCTGCATTTTGCTTTTCGGATAATCTCACAAGGATGTCATAAAATAGCACTTAAATCTTCACTTATATGGGCTTCACTTAAATCTTCACATGATTTTAACACAATTCTAACTTTAGTGTACTTTCCCTTCATTCTTGATCTGCAGACATGTCACTCTTCCTCATCACTTTCTCTCCTCTCACCAGCACTGTTCTTCCATCCTATTAACTGTAATGTATCCCATAGTACTCATCTTCGACGCTCCTCCGTCTAACACTCAAACTACATACTATAATGTTCCACTAAACTGTATCCGTTTAAATATTTCTCTTCTCCCCTAAGCACATAACACTTTAATATCTAACACCTTGTTGTTTTCTGTTGTTATTATTCCTAGAACAATATCTGGTAAAACAATGGATCCTAAAATAGTATTAATAAAATTAATCAAAATTCAATTGTATCAGCAGCATTAGATAAAAAATGTTAGGCCAGGCATGGTGGCTCACGCCTGTAATCCCAGCAGTTTGGGAGGGCGAGGCGGGCTGATCATCTGAGGTCAGGAGTTCGAGACCAGCCTGACCAATATGATGAAACCCCATCTCTACTAAAAATACAAAATTAGCGGTGTGTGATGGCATGTGCCTGCAATCCCAGCTACTTGGGAGACTGAGACAGGAGAATCGCTTGAACCCACAAGGCGGAGGTTGTAGTGAGCCAAGATCGCACCATTGCACTCAAGCCTGGGCAACAAGAGTGAAACTCCATCTCAAAAAGAAACAAAGAAAAAAGTCTTAAACTCAGATAACTATATTTCCTTCTGGGAATTTATTATTAACTAAATATACTCTTCCCCAATCTGTAGTATCACATGATGATACCTTTTTACAAAGAAAAGCAGTAACATTTTAAACATCATCTAAATTAAATTTCATTTTTTAATTTATAAAACAATGTTGTTTACATACCATGTAGCTAGTTTTTTCTCGTATCATTTTAACTACAGAACCATTATTGAATAATCTTATCAGAAGTGCTAATTCACAAATTTTTCCTGACAGCACTACTCCAAAGAAAACATATGAAAACATGCATGCATACACATCAATGTATTACTATAATTATACAATATTTAAGTTAATACAGTACAGTAGTGTCATATATACACAGATGTGTCTGAAAGAGAGAAAAAGGGAGATATGACAAATAACCTGTTTCCTATCACTAAAAATATAGAGCTGGACGATGGTTTTTCCTTTTATTTTCAAGTATAAAATTATATTTAGAAAGCAAAAAACAAAATTCCTCCTTTTGAAGTCCTTTTAGTCCAAGATTTTCTTTAGAAATGTAAGAATTCTATATGTCTGCAAAAACAAATATTTTACTTTAAAATAGCTTTAAAATAACAATTAAATATACTTTTTGTCTTTTTACCAGTCTGAAATACAGGTCTGGCTTACTTTCTACATTAGAAAATGCACGTCCTACTTTATTTAAGAGGTAGGCAAACATGTCTCTATATCTTTGCCAGCATTCAATAAATAAGCTGTTCAGTATCATGGCATATGATCTGCGGCAATTCCTTCAGCGAGGCGTATTCTTACAGCACAGAAAGTATATATAATTTAAAGATAACTTTTTGGATGAGAGCTAACATTTCTTCAAAGAGTCACAAAGCTTCCAAGAGGAGATAAAATGGAGATGTTCTTCTCTTTGCAGACACTATTGAGTATTCCTGCCAAGCAGTTTAAGTGTATTTTGCAAATCATTACATATCATCAAGACGGTTCAAAGATAATTCCATTGTATTTTATCGCATTATCATTATAATTTTCTATATATTTCTGTTCAGTATAATCAAATGATTACTGATAAGATTCCACAAGATAATTTTCTGTTTCATTCACTAAGAAAGGGGATACGCCAAAAGTAAAATGGTGTGTAGGAGAATTAGCCAAATGAATTAGGCGACTGTTCCTCACATTGTTGCGTATTTATTATGCCTTCTTTTCCAAGTTACTGAATCTCTTTCTTCTCTCTGTCTCTCCCTGACCTTCTCCATCACCTTATCCCACTGCTGGAATGGAATTTCTTTCTAATGAAATCCAAAAGGTAATATTGTTTTTCCTTCATAATATAATTGTATTGCATAAATTCTAAATTTACTCAGTACACTTTTTTTTTTTTTGAGACAGAGTCTTGCTCTGTCACCAGGCTGGAGTGCAGCAGCATGATCTCGGCTCACTGCAACCTCCACCTCCCGGGTTCAAGTAATTCTCCTGCCTCAGCTTCCCAAGTAGCTGAGACTACAGGCGCCGCCACCACGTCCACCTAAATTTTGTATTTTTAGTAGAGACAGCATTTCACCATGTTGGCCAGGATGGTCTCGATCTCTTGACCTCGTGATCCGCCCGCCTTGTCCTCCCAAAGTGCCAGGATTACAGGCGTGAGCCACCGTGCCCGGCCTATTCAGTACACTTCTAAAAGGGATCCTAGGCTTATGAGTTCTATTTGTACCACACTGCAATCTTGCACTAAGTCAAATGTGGTATGTTCCAAAGAAACTATACTAATATTTATTTAATATCTTTTACACCAAGTATCATCATCTTCATTACTGTCATCTTCTTCTTCAATATCATCATCATCATGATCATCATCCACCATTCCTTTAACACCTACTATGGTCAACACTTGCATTAGATGTTTCACAAATGATGTGAATGTTACTTTATTCAGTTTACAAAGCAATCATATGAAGCAAGTAATACGATGTTGATTTTCTGCTGATGGGGAAAATGAGGATCAAAGAGGTGAACTGATCTCTTTAATTAATCCCAAAATTAAAAGATGAGTTAACATTTGAATCTGTATCTGTATGGATCCAACCCTGAGCTTATTCCACTATTCCATTGCAAAACAAAGCATTTGGAAGGTCTATTTAAAATATATTTTTAAAAATGTTTCAATTATGTCTACTATTCAAACCCTGTGCTTCCAACAAGGACTAGTTTATGGCCAAATATTCTATGACACATCAGGAGAGAGAGAAAAAATATATATTTCCTTTCTCTGGATTCCCAAAAGCAATATCATCCACAAATATGTTCTAAAATTAGAGGCCTCGTGCCTCAAAAAAAAAATTAAAAGCCCGACACATATATGGTTTTGAAAGTAAAAAATCATTATCTATTTTCCAGCTGTCAAGATGATATATTTTGATTTAGTGACCATTAATCCAAGAAAGGGAAAGTGTACATATTTACCTTGGAGAAGAGAGAAAATTGGCTGGGTTTGGTGGCTCACGCCTGTCATCCCAGCACTTTGGGAAGCCAAGGAAGGCAGATCACTTGAAGTCAGGAGTTCAAGACTAGCCTGGCCAACATGGTGAAACCCTATCTACACTAAAAATGCAACAATTAGCCAGGGTGAGCCCGGGGAAGTTGCATTAAGCTGAGATGGGACCACTGCACTCCAGTCTTAAGTGATGGAGCGAGACTGTATCTCAAAGAGAGAGGGAGAGAGAGAGAAGATAAAATTGGAAAGGCACTGCAGATGAAGCATAATATAAAAGAATAAGCCAAACGTGGAAATAGAAAGAAATGTGGCTTCTCAAGAGAAAACATATTTGGAAGAAAATTTAAAATTTCAGGTAAATATTGAGAGTGGATTTACCATTTGAAATATATAATTTGATAGTTAAGCACTAAATAATCTTAAGGATGAGAATAACAAAAGACAATGTATATATAAAAGTTTAGTTTCACAAAAACAGTAGAAGTGTGATCTGTCAGTTAGTTATGGACATCCATTCACTGGTGATGATGAGATTCTGGCATAGATTAACTATGTAAAGAAGACATGAATGAACTGGAAGCTAATTTCACAGCATTGTTCAAATTATCTTAATTTGTATTTTCTCCTTTTGAATTTTTAAAAAAGAATTTTCTCCATGATAATATCCTGTTTCTCTATAGAAGAATTACAAGAATAATAAACAACATGATATCTCATAGCATAGATTCATTCAAAGGGTGTACTTATATAGGACTTTTAATGAGTTATTTAGAGGATAAGAACTTTTATGTCATTAACAAGATTCAAAGCCCTGTGTTATAGTATAGAAAATTTCTAAGAAAGATAAAAGTCTACATTCTTTGTCTACATTTCAAATAAGTACAGCACTGTGGAAATTACGGCATCTCTGCTTCCTAAGGGCATGCTTACATGATAGATCAATAGAGCGATCTTTAGAAATCCCTATCAATGTATGAAGTCGTTGTGATGAAAAATCCCCATTGCTGATAACATACCAACAAAACTGTCAAGTAGCCAAGGATACAAAGAAATAATAGTCATGGCCAGGATTAGCAAGAAAGGACTATTATAATAATGGAATCCATAACTTATATTCAGCCTCAAGATGTATGGATTAGTGATGAAAACTGCTGATCATACCACATAAGCACAATTTTCCTGATGAGCATCATTATTATCTCCAAATGAGAAAACGCTTTATGTCTCTAAGAGTCAAGGAAGGACAATATAGTCTGAATTCTGTAGCAGGTGGGACTGGAATATGATCAGGACTCCCTTCTTCGGATATCCTTCTTGTTTACCTTCTTAGCATGCCTTTATTGCATTGATGCCATAGGTAGGATTGGTTCTACAAACACTGTCACTTCATTTTTAAAAAGAACTAAGTTCTTAATTCACATGGATGATCTTCAAAATTGTTTATAAGCTGAAGTGGACTATTTAGGAGGCTGTTCTGTGTGAATTAAAATGGAATAAATCAAGAAGTACCATCATTTACACTTACTTAAGCCCCATTTATCTCTAGCATTGCCTTGCCTTTAAACAATACAGTAGACAATAGATAAAAACATGCTACTTGATCTTGAAAACCAGAATATATGATGATAGCATTAAATAAAGAAGGACAGAGGAAACTTTTGGAGGTAATAAATACGTGTATAGCATAGACTGTGGTTATGCCTTCTATGGGTATATACTATTTCCAAACTCATCTAGTTGTGTCCATTAAATATGTACAGCTTTGTGTGTGTCAATCATATCTTAATACATTGTTTTTCTTTTTTTCTTTTTTTTTTTTTCCAGAAAATAGCATGATGCTGGGTGTGGTGGCTCACGTCTGTAATCCCAGCATTTTGGGAGGCCAAGGTGGGTGGATTGCCTGAGGTCAGGAGTTCGAGACCAGCCTGGCCAAAATGGTGAAACCCCTTCTCTACTAAAAATACAAAAATTAGCCAGGAAGGATGGCAGGTGCCTATAATCCCAGCTACTCGGGAGGCTGAGGCAGGAGAATTGCTTGAACCCTGGAGGAGCAGGTTGCAGTGAGCTGAGATTGTGCCACTTCACTCCAGCCTGAGAAAGAGCGAACTCCACCTAAAAAAAAGAAAAGAAAAGAAAATAGCTTGGATGAGACTAGCCATATCTGCATATCTGTGTGAATTGAGGGGAGATTCAAAGTTCCGTCTGTGAGCAATACACAGTCTATTGGCTTGTCTCCCTGTCATCCTTCTGCCACACTGATTCCGTCTCCTACCTGTATCTCCAAATAGGTGGAAAGATGATGGATAGATAGAGAGATACACAGATAGATGATAGATAGATAGATAGATAGATAGATAGATAGATAGATAGATAGATAGATAGATAGATAGATAGATAATAGGGTGAGGATAAGGGAGGAGGGAAAGTGTCTTCTTTCTGCTTTACACACGGGCATAGAAAAAGTGGTCAGTTTCGCTGAATCTTTTTTAAAGGAACAGATATTTTACAGGTCAGGGCAAACAATGTTTCCTTGGTAAGGAGAGGGAAATAGGACCTTAAAAGTTCAATAAGGGGGTCAGACGCAGTGGCTCATGCCTGTAATCTTAGCACTTTGGGAAGCTGAGGAGGGCAAATTGCCTGGGCTCAGGAGTTCAAGACCAGCCTAAGCAACATAGCATAGACCCTGTCTCTACACAAAACACAAAAAATCGGCTGGGTGTGGTGGCGCGTGCCTGTAATCCCAGCTATTTGGGAGGCCGAGGCATGAGAATTGCTTGAACCCCCGAAACGGAGGTTGCAGTGAGCTGAAATTGCACCACTGCACTACAGCCTGGCAACAGAGTGAGACTCCGTCTCAAGAATGAATGAATGAATGAATAAATAAATAAATAAAATAAAATAAAAACATTTTAAAAAAATAAAGTTCAATAAGGTAAAACAAACACAGGCTGGGAGAAGAGGAACAAGGTGGCTACATTCTAGAGTTCTCTACTTTGTGATTTTTACCTTGGACATGTTTCCATGCTTAGAAGATAACTAAACTGGCCCTGCACAGATGTCACAGTTACTTATATGTGGTTAACTTTAGGTTTTGATGGAAACACAGAACAATTGTATCTAAATATAGATTATTAATATAATAATATAGATCCTATTATTTGAGGATGATACCTAATAGCATGTGAGTTGTGAAAGGTAAGGTGCTACAAGAGTCAGTCTAAATGTTTGCTTCACTGAGAGATCTTTTATGATCCCTAGATTATATTATGTCCTCACTTTTACTTCCCGTAACACCATGTATGTTTCCTATTAAACTATTCATCACAAGTTAATGTAATCATTTTTTAAATGTATGTCTTTAATGAAAAAGTCTGAAGTCTGTTAGAACAGGATATTTATTTTTATTTTACTGCAGTATTGCATAGTAAAAATCTTAGTACATGGGGTAGGTGCTCAACTAATACTCAATGACATACAACGCAATGATACAATTCAATTCACCCTTAATCCAAAATTAAAATGTCAGATATCACTTGAAGACAAGATATCTAGATATTGATTATTTTCCTTCTCCTCAATAACTATGACAATGCTCTTATTTCTATATTTGCCTCATAAATATTAATGACATCTCCATTGCATCCAATGCTTTTTATAATTTCTCCATTGTTTCTATAATGAGAATTTATCATTTCAATGTTGCTTCTTACTATAAACCAGAGGCATACTTACTTCTTTTAATTAATTTTTAGACTTTCATAGTCTCTTGGAAGTTACGATTCTGCCTATCTTTAGAATCACTTTGTTGCTACTTGTATTTTGACCTACTCTAATGTTTTCCAGTCACCTATCTCATTAAACCTAATTATCAAAGATGGGGTTTTACAAGGGTTGTTTTACCAGTTTAAAATATTAGTGGAGAACATCAAAATCACATATCAATCTAAAATTAAAAATTATAGGCCTGGATATCATAACTTGCAAATCATTTTTTAGGTAGTGACTTACAGTAAGTTTTTGATCTTTCTGACTCACTTCTCTTATATGTAAAGTGAGGTTCAATAAACTTGTACATAAACCACTGGGTCTAATACCTGGAATAATGTAGAAATTCAGATCTTATGTGTGTATGTGTGTGTATGTTTGCATGCAAACCCACACATATATGAATGCAAGTATGTGTTTGTAATTTCAAACCAATGTGAAGCTTGAAAGCCTTTTCAAATCATTGAACACTTTCAGGGATAATAAAAGCTACACATTAGGTACAATGTACACTACTTGGGTGATAGTTATACTAAAATCTCAGAATTTAACACTATATAATTCGTCCATGTAACTGAAAACCACTTGCACCCCTAAAGCTATTGAAAGAAAAAAAAATTGAATACTTGAAATTAATGTATAAGCTAAATGTAGCTTATCTTTCATTCATTAATTTTTCCATTCATTCATCTGTACATCCATTCTACAAACACACGTTGATTGCCTGCTGTTTCCTTAGTTGTAATACACACACCAATAAATAGGTCACCATCTTTGCCACTGAACTCTGTTGCGAACTCTGTCGGACATGTTAGCAAATTATTATGATATAATAATATGGTGTTAGAATAGAATAAAAACTGAGTATCGTGGGAGTGTGCATCAGGAAGAACTAGTTTTGTATCAGTTCACGTTATGAATATTGGGTAGCTTATATTTGGGGGTAAACCATAGAGAGCTAATCAAAGCGGCAGCACCAAGAAAACATTTATAGAAAACAATGATTGTGCAATCACACGTTTTCCTAGTCTATAAGCCACCTCCTAGTTGTCCAGGCAAACAATAAAGTTAAACTAAAATTTATCTTTATTTAAGAATAAATACTTATGAGTGTGTAGAAGTGGACACGTGGGAGTGTGTGTTGTTGTTTAACAATGACAATGGTCTATGTCAGGAGGAAAATATCAGCGGTGTTAGTTATGTGAAACTGTTTTCAAAAAATACCTATTTCAATTAAAAACACCCTTCTGAAATGCATTTTCCTATACGTGCGCATGTGTGGGATTGTCTCAAGACACCTTCAAACATGTGGGTATCGTACTTGCTACATGGAATAAATCCTGCTGTACCGACCTACTTGAAATTAAATCTGTGTACTGAGTAGTCCTAGAGAGGTCACGGGTAATTTCCAGAATATTCAGCCTTAAGCACAACCTTAAATAATACTAAAAAAAAATAATGCTTTATTAGAGTGCTTATCAGCTATGTTATGAAACAATAAATGATTTCAGAGATTCATAATAAGCCTATATATAAAATTACCATTCTATCTTTCAGCCCCTGGGTTAAGAGAGTGAATGAGATCAGAACTCCTGAAGCACATAAATTGGAGAAGCTGACTCTGTGATTATTTTTCACAATACAGTCCATGACTATTTTCTTATTATAGATCCGCACAGGAAGAACATAGCTGTATTACGCTATGTCACATATTTACAGAAAGAAAATACTCAAGATTCAGAGTTTCTTAAAAAAATTCATTTTGTATTATTATATCAAGTATGTAATTAGGACCTGCCGTTATACTAAGTGTCGTACATAAAAAAACTGAGGAACTTCACAGAGGATTGAGGGAGACAGGCAATTAAACAGACAATGAATATGGAAGATGCTGGACAAATTTTTGAGGGTTTTAAGCATTAGAATAATAACTCTGCTATGAGAATAAGTAGGTGAACTAATATTAAAATAGTAAAACAGGAAATAAAAACTAAAATGTTGAAAGATAACACTAATCAACGAAATGAAAATACAAAGAAGCTACAGGCAGCACACCAGGCTAACAACTTAGTCAGGGTTCCTTGGCCTGAGGCAATCAGAGATACTGTAGGGTTATGTACAACTGAATTCCCTGCAGGGAATCTCTGGATACTCAGGAACTAGGGCAGAGAGTGAAAGGAAGAGTAAGTAAATGCAGCTACTCGTGTTTCTTTTCTGTACACTCAGTAGGAGAAGGTGAAGAAGAGAATGCAAGACCAGGACACAACAAAAAAAAATCCCAGAAAATATTTTATTAAATAGAGTCCTAAATATTAACAAGACATGAAGCACTCCTCCTTCCCCTGCCATTCACATCCTCCGCACATTCTTCCTCCATCCATGGCTGGGTTTATTATTGCTGGGATAGTTAAACTCTTAAGGAAAAAAACTCCAGTTATCAACTCTTTCCAGTCTCAAAGAAGGAAGAAATGGTCAGGCTAAAAAAAATACATGGTTTTATTTTAAGCACATAAAATACAGAAGGCAGAAAAATGTCTTAGCAGCTACATAGCCAGAACTTTTCAAGAACTAGAAACCTATTCTTTGCCTTACAGAATAAAACCATATAGCTGATAATCGGATGAGAAATATTCCTAGTGCTCTGTACAAGTGTTTCCAGAAAGGGCCCCCATCCAGACCCCAAGAGAGGGTTCTTGGATCTCATACAAGAAAGAATTTGAGGCTAATCCATAGAATAAAACGAAAGCAAGTTTATTTAGAGAGTAAAGGGGTAAAGAGTGTCTATCCCAGAGGCAGCAGAAACCCCACCTCCCTCCCCCAGGGCTGCTGTTTGCCCATTTTTATAATTATTTCTTGTATATGCTAAAAAAGGGGTGTATTATTCATGTTTTAGCTTTTTAGGTGATATAGGGTAACTTCCTGCATTGTCATGGCATTTGCAAACTGTCATGGCACTGGTGGGAGTGTAGCAGTGAGGATAACCAGAGGTAGCCCTCACTGCCATCTTGGTTTTGGTGAAATTTAGGTGACTTCGCAAGTTATTTTCTCAGCCAGGTCTTTATGACCTTCGTCTTGTGCTGACCTCCTATTTCATCCTGTGACTTTTGTAAATGTCTGGGAATACAGCCCAGTAGGTGTAAGGCTTAGTTTACTCAGTTCCTATTCAAGATGGAGTTGCTCTGGCTTAAACACCTCTGACAGAATTGTCTCTCTGCTTCTCTCTTGGTCTTTGTACTCACTCATTGCACTCTATCAGAGGGAGTGAAGCAAGTAAGGTAGGTCAGTGCATTTATTCCCAGGCATCTTTACCAGGGGATCACTCTGGGCTGCTGTGACCCTCCACTTAAGGTCCTCACTACATCTCTGTCTTTTTGGGTCCCAACAACTAGTAGCTGCTGCCTCCTCTGGCTCTTCTGGCCCAGGATGGGAACAGCTCCACAGAAATAGATTTGTCTCTTTTTGTTTCCTTTATACCATGTCTATCCTTTGGTAGACAGTCTTTTTGTGAAATTCTCCTCAAATGATCCTAAGCTTGTATCAGGAGCCTCATGGAAACAAGAATATGTGATTCCAAGAAACTCACCTAAGATTTTTAATGAATGCAATTTCATTCTCATTTGTTGTATGTATTAGGTTTATAAGGAGATCCAAGACTAATTTCAGTAAGTGAGTATTATATTCTATAACAAACATTTAATTAGCAGTCACATCTAAATTCTAATACACTCTGTAACATACATTCGTGATGCGGTACATATGTTACCGTAGGCTTTGTGTATGTACATCAGGTTTGTGTCCCCACCCAAATCTCATCTTGAATTGTAAGCCTCACAATCTCCACCTGTCAAGGGAGGGACCAGGTGGAGGCAACTGAGTCACAGGGGTGGCTTCCCCCATGCTGTTCTTGTGCTAGTGAGTGAGTTCTCATGAGGTCTGATGGTTTGATAAAGGGCTATTCCCCCTTCGCTTGGCATTTGTCCTACCTGCTGCCTTGTGAAGAAGGTGCCTTGCTTCCTTTTCCCCTTCTGCCACGATTGTAAGTTTCCTGAGGCTTCTCCAGCCATGTGGAACTGTGAGTCAATTAAACCTCTTCTCTTTACAAATTACTGAGTCTCAGACAGTTCTTATAGTGGTATGAAAACGGACTAATACAGTAAGTGAGTCTCCCTAACTCTGTTTTAAGCTTCTTGAGGGTAGGTACCAAATCTCACACATATTTGGTACAATAGAGTTCAAATATTTGTTCTATGAATGAATGAATGAATGAATGAATGAACCAATGAATAGATTACTTGAAAGTCAATTGTGCAAAGCAAATGACTTTTTTAAGGTAAAAGGACTGATTTTTTAGGAATAATAGAATATAGACAAGAGTTATCCATCCATTATTATTAAAATTTCAGGTTTACATCCTAAAGATCTTGTTCTGCTTAAATAAATTTGTTTGTATTTCAGTGTTCAAGTTATAAACCATTAATTGCTTTTCTATTTTTTTTCTTTTTCCTATCCTACTCACAAAACCAAGACCACATCTCTGTGAGAGAAGAGGGATTAACCTATTTTGGAAGTGGAATTTGCATTAACTGTTAGTAATGAATATCCTAGTGAAGCCCAAAATTAAGGTCTGAGCAAGGGCACCATATTGAGCCTTCTCTATTCTATTCCTAGATTGCATTGTTATTGATGCCCCTTATATAACAAGAAACATCAACTCTGATTAAGAAGTGCTTTAATCAGAACAACATCTTATAAAAAGAAAAGAAAATCTAATACAAGAATGTCTTACTAATGCTAAAAAGAAGCAAATTCTTTTGTGTCCCGGGACTAATTCTCCTTAATTAACATTGTTAACCCTTTATTATGAACTTAACTCTGTCCTTAATTTCTTTTTACATTTCTATTCTTATTAAATAATGTTTGAATTTTTTTTACTAAAATTCATATTCCATTTTTCTTAGACTGTTAGCCCCTTGAGGGAATTGGCTAAGGACTATATAACTAGCAAAAGCACCATGTGGAGAGTTAAATTAAAAAAAAATTCTTGACTTAAGATAAATTGTGGGTTGCCCATAGGAATCTGAAGAAACTGGAGAAAAGCTATTACATTTAAATAACTGGCTGCCTCTAATCCACCCCAGTAGCTATTCATCAGTGGAAAAGAAATTATGAGAAGGGAGGCAAGGATTGGAAAAAGAGTCTGTTTTTGATAAGATGAAATGATTCTTATAGAACATAAAACTGTCTGGAGGACTTTTCTGCTCTTCACTTTGGTTTCTACCCCCACCCCCTCCAAAAAAAAAAAAAGTGGTATCAGGCAACCCAGATGCTGGAAATTGAAGAAGCAATGCTATAATAATCTCTTTGATTGGGGATGATGGAGGCACAAAAATAGCAAAAGGACTGTGAGCACTAAATGAAGACATGTGAACAAATGCCACAGCCCTAGATCAAAGCACATATTCCAGGATGACTTATTTAAAAATACATTTATCAGAGCTGTAAATAAAATTAAAATTTAGAACAAGTCCTTTACAATGTTATAATGATAATGGTGCTAAGAAACAATATTTTTTAAAATTACTTTAAGGTCAATCAACAAATATTTACTGTTAGAGGGACTGAGATGTTTTTAAATTAAAGATAAAGTTCCATGCATTGCTTTTGCCTGACATTTAATTAAGAAAAGCATTTAATTGGCTTAAATCTGTAAATTTAGTTCCTGCATATCAGACATATTGTCTTAACCATGTTTTGGTTTTAGACTTTAAAAATCGTATTATATATTAAGTGGTAATAATTTTCTTCAGAGTTTTCCCTCTTCAACTTAAATCTCTAGCCATAGCAATAATTTTGTAGTTAGGAAGTGATTGCTAAATCAACTGAAATAGGTCATTAGTGAATTTCCAGACATGTCAGTATGTTGAACTATTTCAAAAATATCTTACGATTTCCTCTCAATCTTAGTCAACAAACTGCTCTTCTGTAATATGAAATATAAGGATTCCTTGTTCTGAATGATAATTAAAGAAACCTTAATTTAGGAAGGGTAATAACATTTTAATTGCAAAAGGTTAATGATGCAACATGACTGTTAGTTGTATATTCCTTGAATTTGCTACTTAATATTTGAAAAGAATTTTCTTTTCCTTTGTATTGTCTTTGGATCTATGGAGTATATTTCCAACCTTTATTTTACTTTGTTATTCCTCCAACATATAATCGTAATGTCTTTTCTCTCACTGAGCTCCTGAGTGGCTGCAAGGCATAAACGTGTCTAATGCAAATGCTAGGAAGGCTCTAGTGGACTTCTGAGACCTCAGTCAAGGAATAGTGTTGGAATGCAAGCTTGCCTCACATAAACCTTAAGGCTACAAATTACTCATTTTGAGCGAAAAAGATACTGCTCTTTTATGTTGAAAACAAGATTCATATTACAACTCTACACAGTGCAGACTATTTGAAAGGCATTTTTTCCTAGTCACGTTCATGTATTTATCACTTAGAGATCTGCTTCTAAACAAATGCTTTAGATATATTGCCTGTGACTGGATCCACAAAATTTCATCTCCAGGAGTAAAATTTAGCATCTGCTCCAGAAAAACCTTCTCAGAGCTGGAACTCAGGGGCCAGGGATATTTCAACAGCAACAATAACACAAATTGGAATGTTCCCCAGATGATGCCTTTTTTCTTTCTCAATGTTATTTTATTTCCTTTTTCCAAGTAAAAATCATTAGAAAACTATCATCTTTTTTTTCTATGTAAAGCTTTTTAAAATAAAATAA
Organism: Mandrillus leucophaeus; assembly: GCF_000951045.1. Lineage (NCBI taxonomy): Eukaryota > Metazoa > Chordata > Mammalia > Primates > Cercopithecidae > Mandrillus > Mandrillus leucophaeus. Next base: position 596,253 of record NW_012105575.1, read on the forward strand.
TAGCAACTTACAAATTTACAGAGAAAATAATCAAGTATTTTTAGAATGAATTCAGCTTTATGAAAATTTACTGCATTGGTTTTATGTTTATGTTCCATATCTTATCTCTGACAGGTAAAATCTTCATCTTAAATCCAGCAAGTTTCATAAACTGAAAACCAGGAAAAGCATTAGATTGCAGATAGCCCTGTGTGTCTATTGTGATACCTTTACATCTTTAATGGAACTGAAAATTCAACAGATAGGATAATTTTTAGTTAATGAGTATGTCTATAATAATACAAGATATAACTATTTTTATAGTATTTGAAGAATATGATCAAGATGCATTTGTTATATATTCAGTGTATTTGGGAAGAAAAGATGAAAACTTAGAACAGACCCAATGGCTTAAGAATGAATATGCATGCAAAGCAGGCGGTATCTAGGCAGTATGTGAGTGAGCAGTCAAATGCAGGGTGGTTTGGTGAAGAGCAATCGAGTGGGAGCGATGGATTTATCCCAGGAGACTGTAAATTAGAGGGGTAGTTAATCTGGCATTGTAGAAGTGCTTCTTTACATCTTGAAGGAAGAGGTGGTGTCAGCTACCACCAAAAGAGCGGTAAAATGAATTCCATAAAGAAGAGACATGAGTGAACACCAAAGCTAATAAAAAAGAGCAAGGTATTTTTGAGAAAAGTAAATGCAGTGTTTTCTGGTTTCACCTAGGAACCAAAAAGAAACTTCTGTCCATGACAGGACCCGGTGTGTGATGTTCCCCATCTTGTGTCCAAGTGTTCTTATTGTTCAGTTCCCACCTGTGGAGAACATGTGGTGTTTGGTTTTCTGTCCTTGCAATAGTTTGCTCAGCCTAGAACCTAAAGTATAATAATAAAAAATAAAAAGAAAACGAAACTTCCTCTAACTGGAAGGCCTTTAAGTGAACTTGGGAGATGAAACTGAAAGTGTTTAGATGGTGTACTCAAGCCAAAGGCAGGGTTAGCCAGTATCTACACACTTGATTAGACAAGCTGCAAAGTTAGGTGTTCTTACTTTTAATAATATAGGCTTGACCATGAGTCATATTTTTTAAAAAAGTAACAGTCTCTCCTATTTGTAAAGGTTTTGCAAGTTTAAACATTTAAATGAAGAGAAATACACTAAATTATTTCAAAAATTCACATTAACATATTTGAAAGCCATTTGAAAAATATTTGAATATATCATTCTTGTTATATAGGTTTTTTATAAGGTATCTTTAAGAGCAAATAGACTTGCTCTGAGTTTATGAATATGTGTGAAAACCCATTTATTATCTGCCTATATAAAATCATTCTGTTACAATAACGGATGGATATTACAAAAAAATTTCCTTTTACATTTAATGTAAAATAGATATTCTTGCTATCTTCTCTTTCTTCTTTGTATTGATTTATTTTATGATTAAATCCTCAAAAGGGCAATGAATGACAACAAAATTGATTTTTAGTTTCAAAACTGTTAAATAAAACATCTGGCATCATATTCAGATGCCAGTGTTTCGGGAAATTTCTCCTGTTTTAGAGGTCACTGTAAGTATCAGGTAATGTATGAAGACAAATCCACTGAACACTTTTAAGAAGATTATGTATATTCCTCAAGGTTTTTTTCTGAATATGGCTTGCTTTATATTTTGTTTTACTTACTACCATCTCCCACACCCCCAAATGTCCTGTGCTCTAATCAAATTACTCAAGCTTTAGTCCTGAACATCTTACTTTGCTAATTACAGAGATTTAGGAAATAAAGAAAGCAATTAATATGGAAAAATAATATGGAGGAAAAATATGAAAGCAAATCATATAGAAGAAAAATATACTTGCTGCTTTGCAATGTATCTCACATCTAATTACATCAGACTATTGAAACTGATAAGATTCATGCCCTCCATATCTATAGTCACCATTATATCTATAACAATATACAGTGTCACAGGTGAGATTTATGGTAATGACCCCAAGTCATCAAGGACATCTTAAATTATGCTCCATTTTCTCTGTTGAAGAAGCAGGAAAACCTAAAGTGCAAGTTATATTACCTGTTTTTTTCTTCAGACAGACACTTTAGTAGCTAACTCTGGGTCACACAAAGTACATATTTTCTAAGTATTATGAACTGATAAGATTTTATTACATTATTAAGTCTTCATGCTTAAAAGTAGTAGGAAGGATATTTGATAAAGCTTTGTGGTTAACAGTATTTTGAAATATATTTGCAATTTAATTAATACGTATTCTTAGAGTGGAACTATTAGCATATCAGAGCTTTAAAAAACATGAATAAGCCTAGTTACTGTATTGAAAAGGTTTCCTTTATACACAAGAGCAGATAAAGCTGGATTTGCTCATGCATTCAGCAAACATTTGAGCATCTACTCTGTGTCAAGACTAACAATAATAGATTTTTAAAGATGAATAATCACCGAATTTATCTTACAGGAATGGTGCTCCCATCCCTGGGGAGAAGATATGAGCAAGGAAATATACTGTGAAAATAAAATATGAAAAGGACTGAGGAACATTCATAAGACATGTATGAAAACTGTAACTTGGAAAGTTGCCATATTAATACTTTTTAAAAGTTTTGCTAATGAATTAGTCTTGATTAAAAAGAAATGATCTGAGATAGTCTCCAAGATAGTAAATATTTTTATACTTCTCAAATGAAAATCCTTTTCTACTATCGTGGACCTGTCCAGTTGACATGGTTAGAGTTATCAGGAATTACACTGCAATCTACTCTGTACCACTAAGCCTAACATGTTGTTTGTCATTTTCTAATATTTCATATAATTTGCAATAACATTTTCTGTAAATATTTTATTATATAAATTTTATGGCTGAAGTGGCAAAAAATGAGATATTCAGGGAAACATTTAATGTTTTTTGTTTATTTGCCAATTTAAAATATTTTTACATATTAACAAGTGATAATGGTTATGGCACATCATGCCACAGACAGTTTGCCAATTATATGACTCAAATCATTTAATACCTCAAAAATCAACATTGGTTTATAAACTAATGTTGGTTAGGAAAATATTGTTTTCCTATACAACTTTCTCTGGTTCCATTTATTAGAGCTTAATTTATATATAAGAATACTCATAATTGTGTTGCATTTCCACTAGTTTAAATATATATTTTAGAATATTAGTTAAAATGATCATTGGAAGTATGTTCTTTGTAGGTATTTTATGTAAAAAGTGCTTCTAAAACTATATTAAATATATAAAAACTGTAAGAATATACTGAAACTTAATCATGTAGGTCAAACAAGTTGTCTTCTAATTGTTCATTAAAACTTGAGATAAAACTAAAAAGCTTCATTTTTCCTGCTTTCTAGTAATTACCATTTATGTGATTATATTCTTCTTTAAGCTTATCTGAATTAGCTCATTAGGCAGAATGGTTGATATAAACTTCAAAGAATGAAAAATCAATTTCATCATATTTTTATACTGATCTCAGGGACCATGGCTGGTATATTCATTACCATCTGTGTACACAGCTTTGTACAGTACAGCGTGTGTGTCAAACCAATTACTATGCAAATCCCAAGATCATCCCCGCATGTCTCCAGTGACATGAAATGTTGTCTGGCTTAAATAGCCACAAGGAAACATTTTATTCTTAAAATTAATAGTACGTATTTTACTCAAGTTGAAATTCATAGGCAACTAATAGTCATTTTAAAATTGACGTCATTTTAAATAACATATAATTAATTTTAACTTTATCAAAATTAGCCAAAATACAAACTGAAAAGATGAAAGGTGACTTGATATTAAATATGCAAAAATATGGAAAATATTAATTTGTAAGAGTAGCTGCAACAGTATGGAAATGGTATTATAAAAATAGTAATTATTTCATCAGTATTCAGCTCCCCAAAAGTTTACGTCTTATATAATTGAAATGTTATTCAATTTTACTTACTATCAATAAGTACATTAGTTTAAAAAATGAGCATTTTTAACTCATTTTTAATGCCAAGTAAAAATACACTTTCTCATTTACCTAATCTCATTAACTCCTTTCTATTCCATGATCTTCTTGCTCTCCCATTCAATCTATCTCCCAATTTATACAATTCAATATTTCCTCATTCTATCATTTTCTCCATTTCAACTCTCCTTAAACTTATTTTTTCTATGCATTAAAAATAACTTTAGGCTGATTTTTGGAGTTTTCCTACAAACTCTATTTTTCCTTTAGATGGGTATAGCATATGACTTTCTTGGTTATAACATTTTGTGCTAAGTGCTTTTTGTGTAAGTAAGAAAGATATGATCCAGTCAGTCCTCAAGACTTATAGTCTTGTAGTAAAAACAGACAAATACATCACCCCATTGGAGGCTCCACTTTACCTAGGACACTCCTAGGACACTCCTAGGACATCTTACCAAAATTGCAGTGTAGGTAGATAGTCGGTGCACATACTCACTATGTGCTAGGCAGTGCAAAATGAGGAATGAATAAGAAAGACCAGGTTTCTGGCCTGGCAGAGGCAATATTAAATATGTTAATATGAAAAGAGTATAGCAGTGTATCAGCATATGAGGGTAGAGTGTGACGAGACTGCTATTTTAGATATAACGACTTTGCCATCACAGAGACCTAAAAGAAATAGAAGTGGGGGTTTGGGAAGAGCTACATAAATACCTGAAAGGAAAATGTTCCAGGAAAAGGACAAAAAAAGCAAGTTCAAAAGTCTCGAGACAGAAAGGAGTAACGTTTTGGTGGACCCGCATCCATGCTGACAAGGGGAGAGTAGGTTAGTGGAAGGATCATGGCAAGAAAGTGGGAGGATGCACGTTACGTTGGGATCAAGTTAATGACTTCAGAATGTACTATAGCTGTGACGTAATGGTTTAAATTGAACATACACTTTAATTTGAAACACTGTAGAATTTCCAAAAAATATTGAATAGTGTGCAATTAATTAAATATTGTTTTTTATTAATAATGGAGAAATTCAGAGAGGGAAAGACAAAACAATGGCTCACAATATTTCCATCTTTTTATATAATCTTACATTTGCATATGGTGAGTGAGGCTTTCTCCAATTATTTTTTCTGAAAGAGCCCATCCCACAGAAATTTTATCCTGCTTAACTTTTCCTCATGGCACTGTTAATCCATATAGTAAATATGCATTTGTTTATTGTTCCATTTTGTCTGTTTTTCCATTATAATACACATTTCATGAGGGAAGAGATTTTGTCTCTTTTTTTCAGAATTATCTTCTAAATGGATTGACTGGTGCCCATTAAATGTTGAATAGCTGAATTAATTAATATCAACTGTTTTTATTTACCCATAATAAATATCTGCTGAATGAAATAATGAATGGAGATAACATGACTTTTATAAACACTGACAAAGATTATTCACCTGGCCAAACGTCAGCTGAGATTCTGAAACTTCTCCTAGGCACTTCTATGCACTTCCTTGTAAACTTCAGTTTTAGCAAAGTACCCTGCTAAATCAGTTTACCAGAAACCCCATCCTTGCTATTTGATCATCCTTGATACCTAATCCAGTTCCTCATTTTCCAACATCCCTTAGGTGATGCCTGATCACCCTGGCTAGTCTTAGCAAGAATCCTGTTTGAATCATTTAGCCAGAATCCCCCTTACCCTGATCCACTGACCTCCTCCCCACTGTACTCTTTGGTTGTAAGTTCCTAACTGCCCGTGCTGTATTCAGTGCTGAGCCCAGTGTCTCTCCCCGGCACCCACACCCACCGGGCAGTGGTCCTACCCTTACGATGATCCTGTGGAAAGTCTTCCTTACCATGCTTTAACAAGTCACATTGAATAATTTTTTTAACACTACTCTCATTATTTCTTCTGTTTTCTACTGTAGTTTTAAATTAGATCTATTTTTGGTCTTCCTCTAGTCTGTTTCTTAAACTGATAATATTCCATATTACAATCTTTTGTCATTCAAAGAAGTTCCTCCCACATTACAATTACAAGCTTTGTATTTAAACACACATTTTAAAAAAATTTTTTAAAAATCACATACTATTCTTAACCAAGTTAGTAACAAATTTAACTGAATCTTGACTACATGAATAATTTCAGAATGTGCTAATTGAAGAACAAAAAAGAAAGGACGTCCACTTTTCATAAACATAAATAAAATTCAGATAACTATTTTTTGTAAATTATAGATTTTTTAGTTTTTCAACTCTAACAATAATATTTTCTTTAAAATTAAAAATAGATCAGAAAAATGCATATTTTATAAATCAAGTTTTTCTAGAATAAAATATATAAAATATTTTTCTCTAAAATAGTATAAGAAGGAAATTATTTTACATATTTTACTTTCAAATATACCTAATTTAAAAAAATTGAATAGATAACTAATAATATTTAACCAATAATAATTACCCTTCAATAGTTAAATAAGGCAAGACTATTTGGAAATGCCTGACTCATATTGTTTCATTTCACGTCAATCCAGTTTACCTAACACGTGTATTTTTAGCAAAATCTATAAGTAATAGTATAAAAATGAAAAAAAAGAAACACTGAGCACTTCCAAGGTAACATTACTTGCTCTTTGTGTTGGAGCGTGTTTCTTTATTTCAGTAATTTTTATTTTCCTATTCGAAAGAAACATCCAGTTATGTTAAATTATTTATCATTTACAATCGTGAATGTTGTAGATACATATTCTTTGAACATCTGGTAATAGAACCCTGCACTTTTGGTCAGTGTAAGTCAACCTTGCATTACTTCAGAAATGTCACTCCCCTGACACTTAATCATGTCAAAACAGAGGAATGCATGTCACGTCTTCTGTGTAGCAGAGTGTCCTACAGGAACAACATGAAACCATTGTGACATTTTTCTAATTATCGATCATTTCATGTCCAAGTAGTTGAAGGTCACTTGTTAAACACATGAACATTTGCTTCATGTTGGCATTTTAGATCGACTACGTTACTAGAAAAATTTGTGTTACATGTTTTTATACTTATTTCCTATTAAACTCTAAATTGTTTGATCACTGTGTCTGCTTTTAGTCTCACTAAAGACTATGTATGTATTGGAAGAGAACTATACTGTAAACTCCATCAGTTCTCTGAGCCCTGGGGTTGTGTTTATGTGCCCAAATTTCAACCCCCAGGGCAGACACACAATAGATACTTAATGTTGTTGAAAAAAATGTATAAATGGATATCACTTATCCCACTCCAATCTTCAAACTTCCCTGCACGGTTCTTAACATGAGTCTTTTAAGGAAGAATCTCTTTTTATAACCATATTATTTCAGTAACACTTCAAATTTAAATATCTATATGAATTTTGAAGAAGTAGCAGAGTTCTGTGTCAAGGCTCACTGAGTCAGCAAGACTGTGGTTGGAGAAGATTTGAAGGGGATAATAAGAAGCACAGCTTTATATTTCTCTCCACTATGAGGCTAATAAATAATGTCCTGTTTATGGAACAATATCAGGTTGGAATAATTTGCTTTCAAATAACAGCACCCAATCTAAACAGGCCAGATTAGGAAGGGGATATTTTTGACAAACTATCTGAACATTTCAAATAAGGATTGATCTTGTAGCATGGTTTGGTAAATTTTGTTTAAGGTTTTTTTTCCTTTTAAGATACGTAAGTTAAATTCTTCCCATGTTCACAGGATGACTTCCAAAGGCTTCACAGGATTGTTTTCTTCCTTGTTCACTCTCAGGATAAATTTACGTTTCTTTGGGTGTCTTCTGCAGCAGAATGAGGGATTTTTCTTATTCAGAGATCCACACTCAATATCTCCTTGGCTAAAGTGGACTGTCATGGTCATCTATGAAACATTCATATATCCAGAGGAAATTCATATATCCAGAGGTATAGATGATTTCTTTGTGGCACACACTTAGGGCTGTACGTAATTAAGCAAGCTTCACAGTTTGGAATGAATACTTGAATTTAAAAAAAAAAAAAAAAAGGCAAAGTGCTATGACCAAAGGAAAGAGAAAATGAATGTGAGAAGTCAAGAACAGAACAGGTTCATCAATGCAATTTGAATAATATTGATATTATTTAGAGCAGTAAGAAAGTGCAGGCTCAGGAATCAAATGACCTTGGCTCAAACATAGAACTTCCAATCTGTAGAAGTATAAGCAAAGGCAAATCACTTAAGGTATTTTCGTATGCTTTTCACACCTGAAAATGATAACAATAACAGGACACATGGCAAAGTTTCATTGTGAATTTTAGCCGAGATAATAAATGCAAACTACTTAGTAAATTGCTTAACACCAAGTAAATGCATAAACAATGTTCACTACAATAATTGTTATTATAATTATATTACATTTTTCTATAATGGGCATATATTACCTTTATAATTAGAAAAATAAAGAGCTTAATACCCATGTCTAGAGCATTATTGTCAGGAATGAACACATTAATAATCCATGTGTTTATTTCCAGTATAGCAGTTGTTTTATTGGTCTGAAATCATTTGCTTGGCTGCCACTAGACAGTTTATTAAAGTTATTTGAAGGCGATATCTCTCCATATAACTTTATAACCCAAAGAGCAACTGCAGTGCTTGACATCTACTGGATTACAGTTAGATGCTTATTCAAAAGAGTGAAAGAAAGAAGATGGAAAGAAAGAAAGGACGGAGAGACAGGGAAATAGTACTAAAAGAGAAAAAATGGTTAAAAGACATGAGTAAGAAGATGATTAGCCTGGGGGAGCCATCTCTGAAAGGTCATGAGACGTGTCTGTATTAATTTTCTGTGCTGTCGTATGATTATGTGTCTTCTTTGTGTACTCAGAAGACAGACCATATATGGAACTACTGGACAAAAATTACATGTAACAGTTATGTCCCAATCTGAAAATGAGCAAACAACCACAAAAAGCAAATTAACAAAGCACTGACTATCCAACAATAAAATGAACAGCTTCTTGCCAGAGACACTTGGAGATATTAGAAATGACTTGGAGAAAATTTTAAAGGAAATTCGTTCATTAGAAAATCCTTAGTTTTAATGACAGGGTTCTCTTCAGCTCTGTGATTGTGTCAGCCCTATAACTTGTTATATTTGTAAATTAAATATTAAACACTGTTACTTTTCAAAAGCAATATCATCAATTTAACAAATAGCACTAATGCTTGTTTTCTGGTATTTACACTTGTTTCTCATCATGTCATCACAGCTCAAGTGAAGAAAATTTAAAGTAGATTTATGGATGCCAACATTGACTATTTGAATTTTTAAAAATTGTATTTTAAATTTTTATTTAATAAAAATCCTTTTTTTAACTTAAAAAACCATTATATATGACACTTAAAAGCCAAAATCAAACTCACTTGCCAAAGAGAAATCATTTATATTAGAATTCTTTTTAATACTAAAAAGATTTGGCACAAAATACAATGCAAAAGTAATGAGTCCTTGTCTTTTCATATTTTTTTTTCAATAAAGGATCACTGATTCAGGAATTCTGCACCCTCTCTCTGTATTTGAGGAACAAAGACTACATCTCACATTTGCTTTACATGAGGCAATGAATAAAAGATCATAGATAAAAGAAAACCAGTAAATCATCATTTGCATTGTATTGATGTTTACTGAGGTATAAAATCCCCTAGAATTTCCATGTGCTATAACATGGTTATGGAGAAGTTACTCTCTTAAAATAACATGGGATTCAAAACACACACATGTGTGTGAAGAATAATCTGAGATGTATGCTATGACAAATTCCTCAGAAATAAAAGAGAAAAATGCCAGTTTTATTATGCCATAAGAGATGTGGATTTTATGTAATGCTTTGCTTTACCTTATTTTATCATTTTTAGAAAACACATATGCCAACAAATAATGATTGATCCCTAAGAGTACTATTTAAATAGTAAAAGATAAAAATAAAATGAGTAAATGCCTCGATTTATTAAGAAATTAAATGTATGTGTATGTATTTATTTTAATGAATTTCAAATTGAAGAAAAAATTCTTCAATAATATATTTTCTAGATGTTGATGCTGAGGCCTCAATATCACATAAAATCAAAAATTGAATCAGAATTAATGTAACAATGATTTAAAAGTGTACACACTAGCATCAAATCATAGTATTAGTATCTTCTGATACCCTTCTACCAATCCATTGTAGAAAAGCAGCTTATAATTGGTGTATGATATTGCTGCTTTGGTTTGTTTAAAATATAAATTATAAATATTTGTTTGAGGTGGGTAAGATAGTTAAGTGGAAGTTGACAGTGGTAGAGTGGAAATGTTAAAGACATAGCTGTAAGTCAAATTATTCCTTTGAGTTTTAGGAAACTGCCAGGCACAATAGCAGTTCATATTGGCTGGGAAGCAGATGAAGAAAAGGATAGTAGGTAAACGTAGGAGAAAAAAAAAGAATACAAAAGTAATTAAGAATTGTAAAGAATTACAGAATGCCATGTAATAATATACTTTGTGGTTATACTGATGTAGGGCAGGCGAGCCCTAAAATTGGTGCTTGGCTTCACCCAGGAAAGAATTCAAGGGTGAGCCAGTGCTGTTAAACTGTAACTTCTATTGAAGCACCGTGTACAGCAGCAGCAGAGATACTGCTTCTTGCAGAGCAGGGCTAACCCATAGGCAGTGTGCCCAGAGTAGCAACCCAAAGGCAGTTCTGTAGTCATATTTACACCCACTTTTAATTACATGCAAATTAAGGAGTATATTATGCAGAAATTTCTAGAAAAAGGTGGTAACTTCCTGGTTGCCAGGTCATAGCCATGGAAAGGAGCAGTAACTTCTGGGTGTTGCCATGGCAGTGCTTAACTGACATGGCACATTGGTGGGTAAGTTTTATGGAAAGTTCCTTTTCCCCATCCGTGTTTCAGCTAGTCTTCAATTTGGTCTGGTGTCTGAGCCCTGCCTCCAGAGTCAAATCTCACCTCCTACCTCAATATCACTGTTTATATGGTCTTCTTTTAAATGGACATTTTACCTGTTTGAAGGTTTTACCTATCATGTCTAGAACTAATATAAACATTCTTGTCCACCTTTTTATTGATCATAACTGCTCATATTTTTTGGTATATACCATGGAATAGAATTCTTGAGTCACGAGGTAAATATATCTTTGGCTTCAGTAGGAGTTTTAGAATTTTTTTCATAGTGTTTGTGGCAATTTACACTTTCACCAACATTGTGAATATTTTAGTGGCTGCATATTCTTGCCAATATTTATTATTGTTCTTTTCTTGTTTTGTTTGGTAATATCTCATTTTGGTTTAAACATCCATTACCCTGATGACTAATGACACTGAACACCATTTCACATACTAATTGGCCATTTTTATATACTAAGATGAAGTACCTGTTCAAGAATTTTCTCTACTTTTCAAAGTTTAGTCTCTTTTTTTTTTTCTTATTGATTTGTAGAACTTATTTACACAATCTGTTTTTGTTTTGCTTTTTAAATTGGTGAGAAATGGAAGGCTGTAAATGTTAGGGAATTTGAAATCACACATACAAGATTGGAAGAACAGAAATTGTGTAACAATTCTACTGCATTGCAATAATAAACCACCTCAGAGAAAAAAATGAAAGTTTTATGATAACAAACATATTGTCAAATGACTTTTATTACTTTGTTTCTAATAAATCACAGGCCTGAACACAATCTTAGTCACTTTAACTGCCTGTCCTCACTACCCCAGAGGAATTTTGTTCCTACGAATACACTGTATATTAGAATGAAAGTGAATAGGCAAATGAAGTTTTTCTTATTTTTTTCATTAAATTGATCTAAAGCAATGCAAATAATGCAAAAATAATTAAAGAATTAAATATATCATGTGTTGAAAAAGAGAAGGAGATGTTTCAAAAATGATTTTCAAGTCATCTGAAAAAATGTTTGCTAGTCACAGCATGAGAATAAAAACAAAAACATACATGTTTTATTATTGTTAGTAATTTAGAAGTTTTACTGAACAGAGAATATGAGGAAGCAGAATACTGAATGCTGGTGAAGTAGAAATAAATAAATGAAACTAGAAAATTATGCACATTGATAAAATTATGTTGGAATTCCATACTCCATAGAAAATGAAAATATCATACTCTTTAAAATTCTGTTGTTATTTTACTAAGAATTGCGGACCTTAACTAAGAGAAAGTTACGGTGACTAAATATTTCCTTGTAACTGAGTAATAAAAACAAGTGGTATAAACTGGAGTATATGAAAAGCTCTCATTTGTCTGATGACTGATAGCTTTTTCGTTTCTATACTTCTATTATCCTGAATACAAGTGAAGTTTGTGGAGCACAGGTTAGAGTTATTGTCAGTTACTACAGCACTAGCAGCAATGGTTTCCCATGTCCCAATCTTTCCCCTTTATTAGTGCCTATTAGGTGGTGCTATGAGAACCAGGTGGACTCTGCACATGCACAAAATGGGGACTCTTGTACCACAAGCAGTGAATCAAACAAATTCGAACTGAGATCTTATATATATTGCCTTCCTCTTTCCTCCTTCTTAAGGATAGGGAGAGAAACCCCTCTCAATGTAAATAAATTCCCCTTAGGGAGAGGAAGGGAAGTTCCCTAAATATCTTGTCTTTGAATAAATGACTCCAGGGAAATACAAGATAAGTGTCTCCAGATTTACAACCCCTGAAGTGTCTTCACGGCTCCAGAGTCCGTTTCATTTTGATATTTAAATACACTTCTATGGAAAGTTTAACTCTTTTCAGAATTCTGTCTTTTTAGTCATCTCTTTGAATCCCAAGCTGTCCCTTAGCCCAAGTCCCGTTTGTTTGGAAAGTCCTAGCCAAGCAAAGAAATGAAAATATTTCCTCTATAGTCCTACAGTAACTTTTGTTTATGTTTTAACCTTTTTCACCCACCTTTAAATAGACACATCTATTTTATCATTCTTTCCAAATGTTTGTGTACTTTTTTCCCAACTGCTAATTCTAACAATGAAGGGAGAAAATATTTTCAAAAATTTATAAACCAATAAGCCTAGTACTTTTATTATATGTTTATAAGTTCTAATTTGAATGCCCCTCCCTTACCACAAACCTTCTTTAGACAACACAATATTCTGCCATTGTAGTGTATTTATTTTTCAACACCTATTGTATTACATGTCATGTGTGACTCTTGGGTGGAATTGCCTACATCTACAGCATCTTTGTCCAACTATCTCTTGTACCGTTGTTATACATGAAAATAAGGCATAAGGGTAATTATATTGTTGGGCAAAATCAAAGTAATTGCTAATGCTATTTTAATGTAATATTCTGCTTTCACCATGTGTAATATTTTCAACTGTTATTACAGTATTATTGAAGACAATTGAACTGTATTATTATTTTGAGCAATTAGAATGGGGAAATATATATATATATTTTTTTTTTTTTTTTTTTTTTTTTTTTTGAGACGGAGTCTCGCTCTGTGGCCCAGGCTGGAGTGAGCGGCGCCATCTTGGCTCCCTGCAAGCTCCGCCCCCCGGGTTCCCGCCATTCTCCTGCCTCAGCCTCCCGAGGAGCTGGGACCACAGGCGCCGCCACCACGCCCGGCTAATTTTTTGTATTTTTAGTAGAGACGGGGTTTCACCGGGTTAGCCAGGATGGTCTCGATCTCCTGACCTCGTGATCCGCCCGCCTCGGCCTCCCAAAGTGCTGGGATTACAGGCTTGAGCCACCGCGCCCGGCCGGGAAATATATTTTTTAAGTATATTTGTAGGAAATAATTCTTTCGGTGAGAAACGCATTTTAATAAGTTTGTTTAAACTTAAGCAACATAAACTAAAATCTACATTTTATCTTCCAAGTATATATGACACTGTGGTTGTTCATGAGATACTGTGGGAAAACTCAACCTCCACTAGTTACACATAATTAAAGGGCTTTACAGTTTAACAGCCTGAAAGCACTCATATTTTACTGATGGGAAATGGGTTCTTGGAGAATTTAATTCGTAGATTTTAAAAAATTATTTAAGGTAAAGTTCTGAATATAACTTATTGAAATAAGCTAACGTTTGCTTTAGATTCACTACGTGCTTATGTGCCATAAATGTTTCTCAATAGTTTAAGGCATTTGTGCATTTAATACATATAGAAAGCAGAAAACTATTTTATGTATTTTTTATGTTACAGTATTTCTGTGGAAATATTACAGATAAATTACATTTGTTTATTTAGGATAGAAAGTAAATTTTACGTTGCTCAAAAATGGCTAGTATTTATGTGTTAGGCCAGTCTGCTCTCCATCCCGGTTGAGAGTTTTCATTACTAGCTCCAGGATGGTCGGGGGAAGAAGCTGCAAGCCAGGCCTCAGGAGAACCCTTCACTACCAAGCAATGTTTTAATCTCCTTGTCTTTAGTCCTTAGAGCAGGTCCGACCTCATAATTTTCTCCCCTAAATCACAAGGCAGATTCCTCTTTCAGTGCAACCCTTCCACTATTGTTCTCAGAAGTGTGTGTGCGTGTGCGTGTGTGTGTGCGTGTGTATGTGCATTTGTGTGTGTGTGTATGTGTGTGTGCATGTGTGTGTGCGTGTGTGTGTGCATTTGTGTGTGTGCGTATGTATGTCTTTCTTCCTGACTTCCTGAGGAAAGGTCCTAATTCCTGGTTCAGGATTATGGCAGAGTTTGGTTAGAATATTTAATGGCTGTCAGTGCATACTGTCTTCATGTAACCCAGTGCTTCATCTGTTTTGCATTCACAGAACCGATGTGGGCAGCCTGTGAGACTGCCCAGCTCACCATTTCTCCCACTCCTGGCTGGTGCTGACTGATGTGATCTTCTGCAAGGAAACATTATCTTAGAATTCAGAGTAAGTTTAAAACTTTATAATGTCACTATATGTTTGAAAACCTAACTTGTCAATGGCCTCAGATATAGAAAACTGCTTTTCCTAGCCTACAAAGCTTATTATCCCATCTGATACCTCTATCTCATGGTTTGCTTTGGAAAATAACCAAGCTGTCATTGGCTTGTCCCTCAGTGGTTGTCACGGAGTCCTCTAACATGCCTTTTGTCTTCTTCTTTTAGTAGTACTTTTTCTATTTAAATTATTTTCAACTCATAACTGTTGATTTTATGGTCAAAGGTTATTAATGTATTTACCCACAAAACCCTTTTAAAACCACTTCAACATTTTTTTCTCAAGCAGTGTTTCCCCAATTATATCTACCTATTTTCTATGCTATGACTGATATAATCATTCATGTTTTCATTCTCAAACACTTTCAAGAAAAAAAAAAAATATATATATATATATAAAACTGGAAATGGTACCACAAAACTAACAATATTAAAAAAAAATAAATAAGATGAAAAAATATGTGGAGAGGAAAATGAGAACAAAAAGAAATACAGGATAAAGATAAGAATAATATTAGATACAAATTGATTCTTTAAAAAACTATCCATGTACTATAATCTGTAGAATAGTTTCTAACATTTTAATCCCCACTTGAAGATATAATTAGTTGTAAACTTTATAGTCTCCGTAAGATAAAAACAAAACTGTTCAAAAGTTCAAGTCTCCCAAGTAGAAATCTGAAAGCAGGCCAGGCACAGGGCTCATGCCTGTAATCCCAGTCCTTTGGAGGGCTGAGGCAGGAGGATCCCTGGAACCCAAGAAATGGGGAGCAGCCTGGACAACATGGAAAATCCCGTCTTTACAAAAAAAAAGGAAAACTAGTCAGGTGTGGTAGCGTGTCCTGTAGTCCTGGCTACTCAGGAGGCTGAGGTGGCAGGATCACTTGAGCCAGGCAGGTCAAGGCTAAGGTGAATTGCTCCATTACACTCCAGCCTGGATGACAGAATGAGACCCTGTTTCAAACAAAAAGGAAACTAAAAGCAGTATTTTTTTCTATTATCTTCACTATATACATAAAGTGAGCAAAACTATGACTTGTAGAGACATTTATTTTATTGTATGTCAACATCATAACATTACTTGAAATTCAGAACAAAAAATAATTCTATGAAGGAACCAAAACAAAACAGTTCAAGCAAGAGGTTTCAAAGTGCTGATCTAATGCAGAGGAAGATGATAGCATCCAGGTGTGGGATCAGAATGGCATGCTATCCATATCTGTCACTCATGGAATCTCCCTCACTGATGGCAGATATTTTTAAGTCATTGTTAAATCCTTTTGCCTGGATTCACATGTGGTCCCAGGGAACCACTGCCAGTGAGTTGGGCATGGCATGAGCAAAGAATCCTAGATACCAACAGTTAATTGAAGACACGGATGTTCAGACAGTACTCTATACATGTTATTTTTCTTGATTGACCTCAGATATACAATGGGCAACAGTGACAAATACCCATTGTGCAGCTATTTGAGATTGCCTTTTAAGCAAGGATTCTAAAGTTTTAACAGTAGTAATTTGTGGGTGGAAATGGTTCTCTCTTTCTAAACTGTGATACCCTGAATGACAAGATAAATGCTTTTGTATAAAGCCACTCCAACATTGCTCCCAGGCATAATAAGGAAGTAGTTTCAATACAATACCTTAAAATCCCATAAAGTGAATTTTTTAGGGGGTGAATGGTGGGAGAAATTGACTGAAAATATTCAAAAAGTCACATGTAAGTGGAAAATCAATCAAGAATAGCTAAGGGATTCTTGAAGAAGGAAAAGAAGGAAGCGGAAGAATTACATTTAAGATATAAAGAACTCTAATAACACTACATCAATGATGTTAGTGTAATATTAACATAAGAACTGAAAAATTAATAAATGGAGCAACATAGAGTCCAGTATTCATATGTATATGGTTATCTGATTTGTGATCAAGGTGATGGCCTTGCAGGGTAGTGAGAAAAGGTAATATTTTATGAAATGGTGCTGGGTCAAGTGACTATCCACGTAGAAAAATGCAATCTTTGCCCCTACCTCAAACTGAACACAAAAATTATTTCCACACGAATTATAGACCTAAATTAGAAAGGTAAAAAAATCAAGATTTTAGTAAAATATATGGGATAACTACCAGACCTTGCAGTGATAAATATATCTTAAAGTGGACACTAGCCACACAGAACAAAAATGATAAATTAGATTGCATTTAAATTAAAAATTATTCTCTTTATCAAAAGTCACCATTAAGGGAGGGAAAGGGAAGTTGGGTGGCAGAAGGTATTTGTTATATATATAGTTCCATAAAGAATCACATCCAGAATATATTTTAAAATTCTAAAATTCAGTAAGAAAACGCAGACAATCCAATTCAAAAATGGGCAAAAGACTTGGAATATCTATTTCACAAAACAAGTTATGCAGATGATCATTAAATATATTAAAATATAAAACTTACATTAGTCATCAAGAAAACGTGGATACAAAATCCAAAGTGATGCCATTACATACCTACTAGAATGGGTAAACTTTAGAGAGGGAAAAAAAAAAGACAATAAGTGCTGACAAGGATGTGAAGCAATGAAATCTCATACACTGCTTGATAAAAGAAGGCCAGGACTGGGCTGAGCTCAGTGAAGTGCTTAAGGCACAAAATTTAAGGTGGCACTTACTCTCTGGGTCATGCAAATACCAAGTATAAATTGGCACAACTACTCATAAAAATTGTTTGTTGTATATACCAAAGCATAAGCTCTGATCCAACAACTCTTCTTGGTATATACCCAAATAAATGTCATATAGTCAACAAAAGACAAGTAAATAAATGTTTATAGGAGCATTGCTTGTAGTAACCAGGACACTTCAAACTTCTATCAGTGGAAGAATTAATACAGAATTGATGGCGTATTAGTAAAATGGAATACACTATAGAGCAGTGAGAATTTTGAACTACAATTATAAACAGCAAACATGAATGAATCTTCTAACACAATGTAAAGTTAGAGAAACCAGATACAAAGAAATATATATTGAATGATTATATTTACATGCATGTCAAACACAGGTAAAACCAATCTATTGCATTAGGAGTCAGCATACCTGTCATATCGTGAAAAATCCATTGATTTATATACCTACTTTTAATACACTTTTTGTATATGTGTTCAACTAAATATGTGTGTATATGTTCAGTTATGTATATGTTCCATGTGAATGTATATGTTCCATATTTTGGTTTACACAAAATAAAATAATAAACCATATTAGAAACAATTAAATAGGAACTAGATGGAGGGAGTCTTTGGAAGTCTGAAAGTGATGGATATTTAGCATGTCTCCACACAGAACGCCAGGACTAGCAAGGCCGTATATGACTGGTGACATTCACATGATCCCAAACAGTTTCATGCTATCTCCATATTTACGGGGGTTCCTCGACGTAGCTGTTCCACAGACACCCTTGTCATCAAATTTTCACACTTGGTTCTTCGAAGTTCCCATCTATCCTCAGCTGAAAATAAGCAATCATGCCTACTAAGAGCTTAATAAACTTGGATATTACATATTGTTTATTCATAGTCTTTCTGCTTTTCTTCAAATTGTGTACTTTGTTTTCAAAGTGTCCGATTTAAAAATCACGGTCTGATGTATAGAATGTGAAGGAGAAAAATAATATGTGTGAAACTCATTCTAAACATATAAGAACAGATTTATACCAAAAATCAAACGAAAACTACAAGGACAGTGGAAAAACACACATGTCAGTTTTAAACCAACAGCTTTCTATACAATATAATGGAAAATAAGCATCTGATATTTTGCATAATATTCAATACAGTAGCACCCTGTGGTTTACTAATATTTAGATAAAACCAACTTAGAATTACCATCAGGGAGGCATGCCCATAAATCTAAGGTGGCCTGGGATATCAAAATACTGTCTTTGTTATTGGCATGATAATTTAAAGTAGATTTAAAAAGTCAAATTCGGGCATAAAAAAAGAAGGCACTAAGGGATTCTTCAGGAGTAACAAAGAGAACAAACAGATGTAGGAAGTAAAAATACAAGTACAGCCAATCAAAGAACCAAGATTGGAGAGGGTTGATGTTGTGTATAACTCATGTAAATCAAACTATCTGTGTTTGAGAAAATATAGTCATTTTACTCCTTGACATAGTTTCCTGTAACCATTAATCAATCGGCAAATGAACTCAGTGTTAAGGAAATTAAGTTGTTCTATCTCCTCCACCCATCTTATACTGGTCCTAAGACTGGAAGATGAGATCGCTCAGTTTCTAAGCAACACTCTTGAGTTGATCTGGGATTGCAGCCTATGACAGCCTACTAGAATAAGGGAATGTCTCCCTCCTTTTCACAGCAGTCAGGGAGAATAAATCCATTTGGTATAAAGAGTGAAGAAAGACACTGTCAAGGAAGACATCTGGGCCTGTGTAAATCAAATATACCATTCACTCCTCCTGATCTTGTTGCTGAAATACAAGACTCCCAGGAGATAGATTACTTGAAAAATCCAGTGCTCCAAAAATGACTCTCCAAAATTAGAAAATTATTATGCAGCCCAGGATTAAATATGGATAACTGTTTTATAGTATATTTTATAGTTTATCTTACCAAAGAAATTATCCACATATCATTTCTCTTTCTCTGCTGTTGTCTAATAGTTTATACCACATTATAAATTGGCTGCATCAAGTTTTAAAGGCCAGGATTAATTTTTTTTGTCATATTCTCTTCGTATAGCCTATTTCCTGGCACAGAACAAGCGCTAAATAAATATTTGTTTAATTAATACTTTTGACTATTGAAAAAGACTACATTTGAATAATTTGTTACATATTATAACAATGATTTATCAGAATATTAGGTTTTAAAAGATTGCTATTTTTGAATTTAATATAGGATCCAGTGGAAGAACCAGCCAATATTTTTTATTGTTTCCTATGTTAGAAAGATAAAATTTATTTTTGTTTTATTCCAGGAAAGGATGGAAGGACATTTTTATTTCGATGTTAATTATTTATTTTTAAGTGACTTCTATTTGACTTTATCCCACTGAAAAAGTGTTTTTTTATACTAGAAAATGTTATAAGCATTTTAGCATTTATTAGTGAATATCTCTACGCACAACTCATTATATCTATGACTGTTGATGCAGGTAAATTTTAAATAAAGGAGTGTTTTGAAAAATAGTGCTGGTAACTAAAGTGCCGCTGCAACAAAATGAGGCTCCAAAGGCCAGGGCCGAAAGCTGCTTTTGATTTCAGCAGCTAAGGCCGCTGTTGGGCAGATAGCCTGCAGCAGTAAGCAGAGAGAGAAGGAGGAGTCCTTTGCAGCTGCTGTGTCAGTGCTGAGAGGTGTTCTCATCTTCCTGTCTCTATAGCCAGCTCTATTTGACTGGAATTCTCTCCAGGCTTTTGAAGCAATGTAGCCTTTTCTTGTTCCCTCTGAGAACAGTCTGAAGGGCTTTTTTTCCCCCCTTCAATATGTTAGCCATAGTTGTGAGAAAGCGGCAGAGCCGTGGCTTCTTAATACTTACGAGACACATCTCTTTGACAGTTTTCTGCCTGATAAATCCTTAACATTTCCTATGGGTGAAAATCATAGGAACATGTGTGAGGGGAAGAAAATGATTTCACTGTTATTTTACTTTTTATAGACGGAAAACTCTGCTCTACCAGCCCATTTATATTCAGACCATCGCAGACCAGAATTCTCTGGGCTAATTATTTTGTTCCCGAGTGAAAAATAGATATTAGAATTTTTTTAGGATGCAACGAATGAATGGTTCCGTAGTTACAGAATGTACACTTGACCCCTGCTAATTGTTTTAAATATATGTTCCATTGTTTCCAAGGGACTAAGTCGGATCAAAATGGAGTTGTTCTTAAGGAACCATGATAATTCTGGCTTAACACATTGATGTCTAGGCCACCCACGGGTCCAGGCACAATACGGACAAAATAAATGTTTGGGAGAGGAAAAATCATTACAAAATGATGGCGCCTGCCAGGCAGGTAAGCAAACCTCACATACCAGCTGACTGGATGAAGGAAGTGTGATTATATGAACCTCAGGTTTTTTGTTTTGATTTTGTTAACGCAGGCTGACAGGAGCCACAGTCTTCTCAGTGAAATGCAGTGAACCATAGACATATATGCTAGGGGCAACTCTGGGAAGAGTATGATATCATCAACACAAATGCATCACCCCAGAGAACACAAATGTGTACATTGCCTTTTCACGGTGGGTCAAAGGCACTACCCTTGGTACGTGTATACAACATTAGTTTCAGTTATATAGTTTACAGCAGTGAAAAAAGTAACACAATTAACCTGAAAAGGTTAATGGTTTTTATTTTTCCACTCGTAATTTGAAACATTCATCTCCCTTGTAGAAATCATGGTAATAAAGAGTGAGTAGAAAATCTGAAGTTATAGCTCAAAAGTTCAATAAGCTTCTAAGAGCACTTAATGCTCAAACAGCCTAAAAGTGTTTTTATGGAGATCAATGGGCAATTCACTCTTCAGTCGCATTTTTTTTCTGTGAAGTGAAATGGTTGTATATTTCACCATAATATTTATGACACAAAAATATTGGTTAAGATCTGTACACTGAAAAAGACTTTCAACCCTCAGAGTACCTAGTAGGTAGACATTGATGTAGGTGGTTATAAAGGGACTTGGATCTTTGGTGTCTCTTATAGGTCCAATGCTGAGTAAAACAAATTTTAAATGAATACTGCAAATTTCAAAAAGGCACATATTTAAGAGAGAAGAGAGAGGTGGCTACCCTCTAGAGGTGCTCACTTACAGGAATTCCATTTGTACACATGGCACTCAGCTGTGAAGGCTCAGAAATGTGAGCCTTTTGAACCCTGAATCAGTGTCTTTGGAGGATTAAGTTAAGCTAACCACACTCACAAGACAACCAAGTGAGACCTAATTATTATTAAATAAAACATATAGCTATCAGGAGGACAGAATACTTCTATTTACTTACTGATTAGCATATCCCTTCCCTATAGGCAAGTTAGATTATAATTATATGATTTCACAGTCAACATGGGAATAAAGCAAGAGCAATTAATTGGATGTTTTATTGCCTAATGTTATCAAGCCCTGAGAGCGTGAAGTAGTCATGTCAACACAGAGACAGCAACAGTTGCTCACGGGTGGAAGCTTGGGCTCATATGGAAAGTCCCTCACTCACTTCCAAAGGTATAAAGATAAATAAATAAGTTGATCGTGTTCAGCATGCTGTGTTAAATCTGAATATGCATCCTGTTAAAGTGCTAGGTTGTATGTTGCATTCGTGAATATTGCCTGTGCCTAGCATACTTCTTTGAACAGAGCTGTAGGAAGTTTCCATTTCTCTAGAGGATTTTGAGACTCCCAGGTCTTGAAACATCTGTAACCATACAGAATAGCAATTCTCAACATATTTGGCCTCAGAACTCCTTTATACGCCTAAATATTTTCGGAAATTCCAAAGAGGTATTATTGATTTGGATTAAATCAATCAATATCCAAAAATTAGAAATTAAAACTAAAACAAACTTTATCAATTTATTTTTTTAAGTAATAGACCCCCAACATGTTAACATGAATAATGCATTTTTTAAAAAGCTCTCTTTAAAAAAACGGTAAGTAGTATGGTATTATTTTTCATTTTTGTAATCCTTGTTAATGTCTGACAATAGAAGACAACTGTCTTTATGCTTCTGCATTTAATACGTTGTGATATCACATATACTGTAGTCTTTGAGAAAATATTCAGTACAACGTGAGAGAAAAAAATGAAAAAGGCAAATGGCCACGTGCAATTATTGTTTACATCATTTTGATCTCAGGAACTCCATGGAAATGTTCCAAGGATCCCTAAAGGTCTACAGCTCTCTCTTTGGGAACTGTCACCATAGAGAATT
>NW_012105575.1:622373-624592 GCF_000951045.1 Mandrillus leucophaeus
AAAAAAAAATCATTCCTCACAAAGTACTTGGAACTCCTAAGGATGTCATTGAAATCCTAAATAGTTAAAATATTGAGTAGTTTTAAGGTATATTTGTGGATTTAAATGTCTTATTGAATGTGCTAACTTGCATCAGGGTCTTTTATGTGTTCAGAAAAATATAAGAGGATAGAATTTCAGTTTACACTGAAGTAATGACTACAAATGCTTTAAATGAATGCATTAACAAATCCAAAATAATCAGGACTTTTATTCCATTAAAATGTCTTTTAAATACCTTTTTAAGGAAATGATTGACCTTAACGTAACAATTGTTTAGTACTACCTATTGTGAAAAGAAACATGTGGTTCCTGTTAAAATTAAATGTCATAATTTATTTTCAGTCTCTCAGTTTTCTCCACCGAAAACTTTAAATCACTTTTAATAAACTACCCTGAAAATGTAACGCCATTCCAAAATCACACTTGGCTTTTACATTGATTTGTTGCATATTTCTTTAGAGATACAAATCAACTTGTTGATGCTTTCTGTTTATTCTTGAGGGTCAGTAACAGTGTATTCAATTTGCAGCTTTTTCATAGACACAAACAGGAAGGGTGCCAATTAGGTTGGAATTTTCTACCAAACAGGTGAGAATTTACAAGGAACTGGAATAAAACCAGCTGAGTTCACTAGGAGACACCACAGGGTCTGGCTTTTGCCTCAGGCTACATTCAAAATTAAACTGAAGTATAATAACCACAAACCCAAATTACTAGCATTTGACAAAATAAGGGGGTAATTTAAGTTTTTAACTAAATAAAAAGGAAACATAGAATGAAGATCAATAAATATCTATATATGAAAATCCTTTACATAAAAAGAAAAGATTTCATATCACTTGTGTAATTCCTAAAGAATAAGATGACATGCCACTAACATACTAAAAATTATTTTCATCAACAATGAATAGGCTTTATATGACAGTTTGATAGGGACACGAGGCAGGGAAATTCTGGGCAGAAGAGGGCAGGTCCCTGGCAAGGGCCCCACCCTCAAGGCGAAGAGCGTGAGACCACTCACTAAGGTGAGAACTGACATCCCTGTTTTCCTGCTGGAATGTTGTCTTTTCCAAAACCTTGCATGGCCTGCCCCACCCCCCATCTTGTGCCCATAGAAACCCCAGGCTCGGCCAGCAAGACAGGAGAAGCAGCCGGACATCAGAGACTACGGCTGTACGTCAGAGAGAAGCAGCCGGACATCAGAGAGACAGCTTGATGGCCTAACTTTGGAGAAGAATCCATCCAGAGATAGCCAGACTTCAGGAGAAGATTATCTTCCTGCCCAGTCCCTTTTTTAGCTCCCCTTCCCACTGAGAGCCACCTCCACTGGCAATCAAATCCCGCCCCCGTTCCCCTGCATTTACCATCCTTCAGTTCATTCATGCTACCTCATTTCTCCTGGACACTAGACAAGAGCTCAGGTGCAACGAGTGTGGATGCAAAAGGCTGTCACACTGACCCTTTGCCCTCTCTGGCAGACCCCAGCTGCCTCACACAGAAAGGAAGAGGGTCCACTGAGCTGTTAACACTTAAGCCGTCCACTAATGGCTGAGCTACAAGAGCACTGTAACATTTTCTTTGGGGCTTGAGGGGTCCTGAGCACCCCTCCCAGACACTGCTGCAGGGCTGGTACAGGCTCCTGCTGGCATCCGAAAGCATTCTCCCTGGCTTCTGCCCCCGCTCACCTGCATGCTCCCTCCCACAAGGGGCAGAATGCGGCAGGTTCCAGTGAGTAGAGTTCACCACTGCCTGCGCCAGAATGGCAGAGTGAGTCCAGCACTTGTGTACTCCAGTCCGCGCCCACGAAGGGGTCAGGGAAATATTCTGATTCGAATTAAACATACGATCACTAAAAATCCACAATCAAGCATTCTATATATACATTCTTAAAATTAATGTGCTCTTCAAACACGAACTAAAATATTTAATTTGATTAATCATTTCTTCATTTTTTGTTGTTTGCCAATATTTTACTGAATTTGAAACCTATTCTAGCTACTTACAGAGCTTTTCATTTTCTTCACTTATGGGATATTTCAAACATATGGGGATGTATAGAAAATATTATAATGAAGACATAAATATTTACCACCCAAATTTAACTGTCTTAACATTTTGCTGTAATTGTTCCATATATATATATACACACAGATATATATATATTTTATATATATATA
>NW_012105575.1:626597-628109 GCF_000951045.1 Mandrillus leucophaeus
GACTAACCCCAGATTTGTCATTGTCCTATTGACAAAAGGTTAAGAAAGGTTAATAACAGGAGATTGAACTTTCTCAGAAGTATTCACGTACTCTGTCCTATCTCTGGTCCATTCTAAGTGATGGGGTCATATTCAACAGAGTCCCAGGATGAACTCCAGATGGGTGAGTATACCATTAGCACACCAGTTCCTTGAGAAAACATGTTTACTAATATGATTGGACAAAACAGAGTCATTTGGAACATTTTATCTAGAAAAATTTAGCTTTAGTTTTTATATTATATTACCTTGGGATTCAGAAACCCAAGGAAATATAATAGTAAAGTAACAAAGGGAACAATAATTCTTCTCAGATCCCTGGTATCTCAGAGGATGCTGTTCTTTAATACTTGTGTTTCTGCCTGATAAAATCCCTAAAGTAATATTCTATGGTGACCTAAGGCCTCCCATTTTCTATCTACTAATGCGATAATTAGAGTCTCCCCAAAATGTTTTGTATTTTAATCATCAAACTTGATTAACATTAATTCATCATTAGAAGAGGTTTTGATTGATGCATACTATAGAAAGAAATTTAAGAGCTGATTTTTTTTTCACCTGGAATTCATGATGCAAATTTATTACGTCCAGAATAGTGCTTCACTGAGTGATACGAAG
The DNA here is from genome assembly GCF_000951045.1 of Mandrillus leucophaeus. NCBI lineage: Eukaryota > Metazoa > Chordata > Mammalia > Primates > Cercopithecidae > Mandrillus > Mandrillus leucophaeus. The sequence goes on from NW_012105575.1 coordinate 627,255, forward strand.
TAACTTTAAGCGCCAGGAGTCTGTTCTAGAACTCCCCAGACACTCTGTATTTAAGGTTCTTCATTTTGCAGTATAGAAATTTCTATCACATTTTAAAATTAAAATAATGTTTCACGCTTTAAGTCCAAATCAGGAGTAGAATCACAATATATACTTTCCACTGGAGATTTTGTCTTCTAAGTCACTTTTGATGTAAAAACATTTCCTAGTGAGATGTTTGTCTATATATCATATGAGTGAAGATACTATATAAATTGATTAGGCAGGCTGAATAAAATGTAATACTTTCTAACATTTAATAGAGCTTCGCTGGTGCTGATTTCCTTGGAATCTCTGAACAGATCAGTATTTTCCCATTTGAGCTGTGCAGAAGAGTAAGACTTTCTGGGTGTGCAGCCAACTTTTGTTGTTTCTGGCTTCCTAGCTTCCAGGACCCACTTGTAACAGCATCGGATTTTCCTCTGGGACATTATACCTCCCACACTGTACACCCTACAGATAATGGAACGATAAAACCGGGTGTTTGTTGTTTCTTCCCTTCATAGAAGTCAAAGGAATGCCTGGAAGTTCCTTATATCAGATTCTGTCTCCAAATATCAATCTTGACTTTACCTTCAAGCATTCTAGCAATGGATATCAGGTGGCCAGCTTTCTCTATGTCCCCCTTATTCTTGTCTGTTCTAAGTCTGGTTTTCGGTTTTTATTTTTATTCTTGGATTTTGTTGTTTATCTTGCACACAGTCTTGTTATTTCAAAAAATTCAATTTCTGTTTGTCAGTTAGGGTCATTCTTTGTTACTTGCAAGTAAATAACCCTCAATTACATAGGAGGAAAAGCAACAACAATTTTTTTTTT